>NC_082616.1:877000-1195500 GCF_030936135.1 Gavia stellata | reverse complement strand
GCTTCGCCTAGTCTACATTTCTGTGAACTGTCAGGTTATACTGATCAGTGTTTTTTCTTTTCTCTTTTATTCAGGATATATGACTCGAATCCTGAACAACCAAATATATTCCAGGTGGAGCAGCTGGAACGGCTCAAGAAAGAATTACCAGAGTTGAAAAGCTGCGTGTGTCCCACAGTTAGCCACTTTAAATCCATATCTCCATGTAAATGCCATCATAATTGCCTGGAAGAGAAAGCTGTAGATAACTTGAAGAGCGTTCAAATGCAAAAGGACTGATTTAGGCAGAATGCTTTTAGTATCTGTTTAACTTTCACCATTGGAACAGTGCTGTCTATATGCCTTCAGGTTGGTTTGTTTTATTTTTAAGTCCCTAAACAGCAATAACTGTGTTCCTCCTTCCTGACAGTACTTGTTAAAATTTCAAACAATGTTAAAATATTCAGCCAGCTATAGTTATTGTTCCAGTTTACATACACAGTTTTAACTTTTCCTTTAATCAAGTCTCAAATCTTGAAAAATAAAGTATTAACACTTAGGTGTGTTTTTAAAAATAAAAAAAAATCATTAAGCAGTCTGAGGAGTGGAAGCTCAGAAACTAAATTGTAGGGGAATTACAATGATCTGATATTGAATGTGCTGAAAAATTGTTTTGGCTTTGGTTTTACTTCAGTGCTACAGCTTGTCAGCCTGTATCTGACAACAGGAAATTAAGAGAGTGATTGTAAGATACATATAATTAGATCAGGCCTGAATAAATTGGTACCTCATATATATGTATTTGCACTGATAGATCCACCTGTACAAAGCTTTGTGCCATTTTAAAATATCTATATATTTTTAAGTAAACTGCAATGCTTATTCACTCATTTTTTCCCCACTTCATTGGACACTTAGGCTGCTGCCATTATTTTCTGATGTGCCAATTCATTGGTACAGTGTCTGTGTATAGCAGTCAGGGGTGAACCACAAGTATGATTGTTTTTCATTAATCTCACACAGGCCTGCTAAACTTTAGAAATGTTGCAAATAATTTTAACAGAATTACAGAAACATCTTCAGTGGTTGAGAATCTTTTTTGCACAGTAACCTTAAAAACCAGAATATGTAACATGCACAAACTCTACAAAATGCATGCTTTAGTTATTAAGCATGAAATTTAGGTGTTTGCTGAGGTCCTTGCATCTTTACGGTGCTAGTTATGTGTGGAGGGTGCAAGGACTAACTCAGCTACTTAATCTTCTTTGCCTAAAACCACAAGCCTATTATTCACAAACATTTGAAGAAAAGGCCATACCATACATACATGGTTTGTCTTATGTACATAATACAAGCTACTAGCTTTGGTATTCTGCAAGATTATTTTTTTTTTTTCCTCGAAGCAAGAATCACAGATGTACTGAATTGAGATAATCGGTATTCTGTTGGCTGGTATCTGTCCTCTGTAATTTATTACAAAGTCATAGTTTAGCGTTCTTAATAGATAGGTATGCATGTCCTTTTTCCTCCTGAAGTTGCAGGTCATGCCAACACAACAGCTGTAACTTTCTACTGAAGTGTTAATGTATAATAAGAATGGAAAATATTTATTTTTTTCTCTTGTAAATTGACAATGAAAACAATAGTGTGTACTATATTCTTTATATACAGTCATTGCTACATAGAACTGATTGTACAAAGAGTAAAGCCATTGCAAATAAGTGCTTGAGCCTGCACTGCTGAGCAGTTTGAAACAGCTTGTTTCGACTTGCCTTGTGCATTTTAGTATTTAAAATTGTTTGTCCTGAACAAACAGCACAGTAATGATTATAGGTATCTAGAAGCTGTCTTTTATTTAAAAAAAAAAAAATTAAACCAAAATTTGGAAGTGTGTGAGCTGTGTTTTTTGGGAGGGAGGGGGCACTGAACCCGATTCTTGACACCAGGAACTTGTGGCCATTACCTGGTACAGCAAGTCCAGATTCCTCACCTGTGTGATTAATTCTTAATAATCTTCCTCATTTGTATACCCCTGTGGGGTTCTTTTGACAGATCTTGAGGGCTTTGCCAGCTGATGTGCAACCCCTACCAGAGTTATACATGTCACTGCTCACCAATGCTGTGCAGCGCATCCAGAGATGTTGAACATGACAGCTGTTTTGTGTGAAAGCTGTGCTGTCTGAAGCATCCTCTCGGACTAATCATGTGATGCCGAGAAGGGCTTGGCACCCTTAAAAATTTGTTTCCCCACCTTCGGATGCTCAGAGAATACCATTTGCTTATTGTGTTAATGGAGGTGTGGTGTGGAAATAAATACACCCACTGGGGTGATGATTTTACAAGATCGTTTTAAGCAGCATTACGATTTTAATGTATGCTTGCCAACTGCCTTATTTACAAGTAAGTTGAGTCAGCAACTTGCTCCAAACCTGACTAGCCTTTAGCAGGCTCTTCTGCTGTGTCCCTTCTCAGAACTGAGCTCACAGCTTGGCCACACACAACGGCTGTTCTGCCCCAGCCGATGGGGCAATGCAGCAGGGATACGGGGAACCAAAGAGCAGGGCTGGGGGAACTGGTGGGGAGTTCTGTTCAGCTGATAGCATACCAAAAACCTCCTCTTGTAAGGAAATGCTGTCGTGACGAGCAAAGACAAAGTATTGCTCTGTGGGTGTCCATCAGCTGCTGGTAAGCTTTATGCTGAAATGGCCAGGGGTGAGTTTCATGAGACTTCATCTGAGGGGGAAAAATTGCTTCCTGAAAGAGAGACTCGCCTTACTGAATGTACAGCTCTTTGAGGGAAACTCCGTGGTGTGGCCAAAGAGGATTTTAGGTGAATTTCTTGTGAAATTGTTCAATCCCTACACCCTCATGTGAGCAAACTCTGCACTGGTGCCCAGCTGGGGTGAAGGCTCCTTGGAAATGTGGGATGTCTGCCGAGACCCCTACGCAGCCCGACTGCCCTGGCAGCTGCTCTCCTGCACGGCAGCAGCAGGTCACTAAGGTAAGTGTGTTGCCTGGTGAGAGGCAGCTGTTCGTGTTCCACTCAGCCAGTGTGTAGTGTAAATCAGCACTGTATACGTTGTCCAGTGCCTCCAGTTCCTCCAAAACCTTCTCCTCGGCTCTCCCCAGCTGTTAACTGGCTCATTTCTCACAGGCATCAAAGCAAAAATAGTGAAAGGTAGTGGCTGTGTTGAGGGCAGCTCAATTTCAAACTCATTTTCCACCGAGTTTGATGGGTTTGGGCAACTGTCTTCAGACAAAGACGTGCCAGAGCCCACAATTTCAATACCCTAAATTGGCGGCTGCTTCCAGAAGGTGCCTTGACCACGTACGTTGCCGGTGGGCTCCCATTCCTCACCAGTCGCACAGCCCATTGCTGGGCTTGCACTGCCGTGGGCTCAGCTGGTGTTCGCTGTTCCAGGGGTGGCCAAGAGCTCACCTGCAGAGAAATAAAAAGCAGGAAACTATCCCCAGCTGATTGAGGGAAGGGAACCAAGACCATGAGTATTTTTAAGTCTGAATTTTCTACTGAAATCTGTTGTCTCGGGCTGGTTTGGATTCTGCCACCTCTTGGAGCGCTTGTTGGAGACCAGCGTGGTCTGGAGCACAGATGGCTTTGCCCCAGCCAAGTTTTGTAATTAATCCAAAGATGTGTGAGCTGCGGTAGCTGAGATGGAGTTTTACTTCTCCTACTCTTGGAGTGTTTGCTGTCGGGCCCACCCAGAGCCTGGCCTGTGCACGGCTCGTCTGACCCGCCTTACCTCACACTCCGGCTCTGTCCCCGTAAAAAAGCGGGAGGGAGATGAGAACATCGCCCCACGCAACGGAGCACTCTGGAGAAGAAACGTTCCTGCACACGAGCAGAGATATTCGCTTGTGGGGGGGAGCTGCCGGCTCCCCCCCGGCCCGTGGGGGGGTCCGCAGACTGTCCTCCCGCACGGCGCGGACGCCGCTTCTGCGCCGCAGGCCGAGCGCTTTTAAACAACCTTCGCCGGTCCCGACGCCGGCGGCGGCGGGGTCTGACGCCCTGCCCCGCCGGCCCGCTCCCGGGGCGGGCTCGCCGCGGGAGAGCCGCCCCCGAGGAGGGGCCCCGCCGCCGAGGGCCGGTCCCGCCGGGCCCCCCGGCCCGCGCTGAGGGCGGCGGGACGGGCCAAGATGGCGGCGGCGGCGGGCGGGCGGTACTTCTGCACGGCGGGCCGCGGGCTGGAGCCCTTCCTCGCGCGGGAGGTGCGGGCGCGGCTCGGCGCCACCGAGGTGAGGGGGGGACCGGTGCCGGTGCCCACCCGGGGCGGGGGGGATGGGTGGGGAACGCGGCCTCCTCCGCTTCGCGCCCCGGAGCGAGGCGGCTGCGGCGTGGGCTGTGCCGCCGCCGTGTGGGGCCCCACGGGCCTGGGCCTGGGCGGGAAGGGACCCCTCAGGGCCGCCCCTGCCGCGGGCAGGGAGATCCGCCGCTCGGGCGGGCCGCGTCCCCTCGCCCCCCGCGCTGAGCCGGGGGCTGCGCTGCCCTCCGCCCTGCCCGGGGCGAGCGGGCCTGAGGGGCTGCGGGGCTGCGGGCAGCGCTCGCCCGGAACACCTTCCCGCGGGGGTTCGGCTTGTTCTTCCCCGGAGGTGGACGGCGTCTCGGGAAAGGTCTTCTTCAGCACAGCGGCGGAGCCGGGCGAGCTGAGGAGGCTCCGGTCTGGGGAGCGGCTGTTTCTGCTGCTGAAGAACCGTCCCCCGCTTGCGGTTTCTGGAGAGAAAGGTGCGGCTCTGCCTCCTTCCCCCGGGTCCTCAGCCCCCGGTTTGCTCACGGCCGGGAGCGTGAAGCCCCAGTCCAAGTCCTATTTATGAAATTAATATTTTATTTAGTTTATTTTTTCGCTAACAGCTGTAGCTCTAGGTGACAGTAATCAATTTTGAAGTATCCTTCACCCAGATATGTTTTCAATGCTTTTTTTTGTGCTGAAAATGGCTTTAAAATTGTCCGATATAGGTACCTTACCAGCTCGAGTTCTGCTGGCGCTGTACATACATGTGTATGTGTAACACCAGCACCGCTCCCCCGCCAAAAAATAGAACCACCAAAAATCCCAAACCCCCCCGAAACTGAAGTCCAGTTCTGGACCCCTTGTGTGCGTTTTAATGATGGGTCGTTTTCTCTTAGGTGAAGTTGATCCAGATGTATATCTTTGTCCTTTATAAACTTGCGGCTTTTATTCTGAGCTGAATCCAAGTGATTCATGTTCATGTCTGTCTTTCAACCCTGGAAAGTGTCCCACAGCTCCAATCCTGGAGCAAGTGCTTTCTGGGGAGGATGGCATGGTGGGCTGGTCCTCCGTCCCTGGGAATGACTCTCAGAGGTGGTCTGGTTTTGTAGAGCTGCTGAATTCCTCTGCAGAATTCAGCCCCTGCACGATTCAATCTTGATTCTGCAGAGCTTGTGATCAGAGGGGTGCCTGGGTCTCTGCTGGTGGGGTGGGTTGGTGTTGAGGGCTCAGCTGTGCCTGTGACTGCTGCTGTGGTTCCTGGATTCACACCTGAATGAAACCTGTACACAGTCCCTGTTAACAGCTGTTCTCAATTTGTAGGAAAATCAGATGCTGAGACTGAACTACTTAACCTGAACCTGCTTTTTCTTCCAGGGAAGATGTTGCATGAGATTAAAAGCCTTGTCATTGGGGAACCAAAGTGTTGGCTGGATGTTATCTCTACTTGGAGAAACTTTCATGGGCGTGAGGGGAAAAAAGATGATGCCTCTCAAAAAAACCAGTTGCCTCTGAAGAGAAAATCAGAAGAAGAGACAAATATTGCAACTAAAAGACAGAAAACAGAACAAGTGAGAGAGGCTGTGTCTGAGGAATGTCAAGCAGAAGCTGGAGAGAGGCGTGTGGTACCAGAGAGAAAGAGCGATCAGGACTGCCAGGCTGGAAGCAAGACTTCCTTAGAAGACCCTTCCAAAAGCAGCGGGGAGAAACCTGTTGCGAATGAGCAGCTTAGCTTCAGTTTCAGAGTTTCTTGTCGTTGTAGTGGAGCGATTGCCAAAATACTTTCATCACAGGTATGCTAAAGTATCTGTGTTTTAAAAGAATTTAGCAAAGGTGAAGGGAGATGGGTAGTTTATTTGTCATTTCAGTTGTGTGTTGTATGTTTTAGAACAACAAACTAATGGAAGCTTTTTCTGTATTTTCTCAAAAAAAAGGCCTTAACCTGCATTTACCTTGAACAAGTGGAAATACAAGGGCTGTTGTTAATTTCTGGGCACTGTTACCCTGAATATTTTTTAAATCAACGCCTTTTATTGAGGATAAGTAAAGCTAAGAGGTTGAGGTGGCTGGGCTTGTGGGGTCTGAGGAGTGACCTGATAGTAGTTTACAGCTACTTAAGGGCTGTTGCGAGGACAATGGAGCCAGACTCCTCTCAATTGTGGCAGACTGTATAAAAGAAGGTGCAAAACCTGACTTGCAGCTTGGGTGAGCTCTGGCTGGGTATTGGGGAGAACTTGTTCCCCAGGAGGGTGGTGCAGCCCTGAAATGTGTCCTGAGGGGTGGACCTTGGTCCTTGGGAGAGAGTGGTGGCATAGAGACCTCCAGGGGCCCTTTCTATCCAGCACTCTTCCCATCTGCAATACCTTTCTACTCTGAGGAAAATTAAAAAAAAAAAAAAAATCAAAAAAAGAAACCCTGTGTAGCTGCAGTTTATGTAGATTTCTCTTACTTGAAGACAACAGTAGTTTAACTAGATTTTTTTTTCTACTGCTAAAGCTAGTGCCTTGGGAAGGTGGGACACATGAGTCTGCCAACACAACTGTTTGCTTAAATTTGTGCTCTGAAGGTAGTCGGAGCTTTCTAGGTGCCGTAAAACCATTAAAACTGTGAGTTGCAGTTGTGCATTCACAGATTTTTCTCTTAGCTAATCTAGTTTACAGCCATCAGAAATATTTTGTGCGCGATAGATAATTCTAAAATGATTACAACTTCTGTTGTACCTTGGGCAGGGCTTGAACTTCAGCCTCCCGCACTGCAGCTGAGTGATGGTCATTTTGTCCTGTAGTGCGTTTGCTCTGCCCCTTGCTCACTCGCTGTGTTGCATTGTACCTCATCTGGTCTTTGTACAAACTGTTCTCCTAGGGATAAAGAGAGACCCTTTCTTTTCCCATGTATTTATAAGGATTGTGCAGTCAAGGCTGTGATCTTTAGTTTTCTTAATTCTGTTATTTTTACTGCCTGTGACTGTTCTTCCCCCTTGCAGGAGATTGGAAGAGCCGTTGGCATAGCGCTCATGAAGCAGTTTGGGTGGCGGGCTGATCTGCGGGACCCCGATCTCGAGGTAGTGGTGCTTGTCTGCCAGACGGCCTGTCGCTGCTTCCAGGATTGCCCCCGATAGCTTTTGGTTTGTTCTCTGCTCCCTTTGCACTCAGGACTGTGGCCTCTCCTTGTTTGTCTTTCTGCTGCTGAATTTAACTAGAAACCATCTGGTAGTGCTGAGCAAAGCTTTTCAGTAGCCAGTGTGTGTGCATGCCTTCCAGAGCACTGAAATAAATAGCAGAAGGGCCAGCGTGGGCCTGTACGTGAGGGGAAGGATCCATATGGGCGATGTCTCAGGATCCAGCACGCTTACAAACTGCTGGACTCTGACTCTTGAAAATGGAGATCACCTGAGCCACTGGGCAGCTCGTTGAGCCTCTGTAGGGGAAGAGAGCGAGCAGCAAGGTCGTGTTCTCGAGGAACTCGAGGATGCCGTTTATGGAAGACCCTCCTCCTAGACTTGTCTCCTACAAACGGCTTGCTTAAGACACCCTCCATGGTGCAGGCTGCCTGGAGACCTTGGAAAGGACCTGTTGCTCTTGACAAGCTGTTTCTCCATCCCTGTGCTTGGCGTATGGCAGCTGCTCTCAGCGCTGATGCTGGGAGGTCTGCGGCCTTCCATAAAAGCTCTGAGTTCATCTCCTGGCTCTGGTTTTCCCAGGCTGTGCCTCAAATACGGCTTTGTTGAGCCTCAAGTGGGGCTCTTGTTCTTGTCCAGATTTTTGCTCTGAAACCATTCAAGTGCTGAGGTCTGGGATCTTTCAAACGCATCGCGTTTCTCTTCGGGCTTCCTGGGGAGGGATTGCAGTCATGCGAGACCTGTTGGGGAGCTCAGTCTTCTTTTGGGATGCACTCTGTGGGACAGGAGGACAGTTTCTTTGAGGTGCCTGTAGTTCCGGAAGGATTACCCACGTCTGCCCTCCATCTGAAATACTGCTTGGTGGCACTCCGTTTTGGTGGGGGTTTTTTTGTTTGTTTTGGGGGTTTTTTGTTTGCTTTTTAAAAAGGGTGAGTGTGTGAATAGCTGAACGCTAGTATATAGTGAATAATGTTCTCCTGCTTAGAGTAAATGGTTTCATAATTAAAAATATCCATTCAGTGTTACAAAAATTGGTTCCCTTGAAGATTCAAGTGCTTGCTGATGGATTCCTGGCTGATAAAATCCCTTCCCAGCTTGCTTAAATATTAAATCCTCTCTAAAGTGGCATTCAGATTACCTAGTGTGATTTCTTCCAATTAATCGTAATTGTCTAAAGTGTGCATTTTTGTTCTTAAAAATTAGGGTCAGAAGTTCGTAGAAACATCTTCTGTGTCTGTTTGAAATGAGTTAAAGCTGTTGTCGTGTCAGGTTGAGGGTTTCTAATGTTATTTTTCCCTCTTTCAGATCTTCGTACATCTTAATGACATTCACTCTGTGGTGGGGATTCCTCTTTTCAGGTAGGCATGCTCCTCACCAGATTTGTCTTGGCAGTATCGGAAGAGGTATAATTTCCAAATACTCTTGCTGTCCCCTGTGAGTATTCATCTTCTGGTTTAATATTCACTGGACTGTCACATTAGTCTTGTGGTTTGTCTGGAGCTTATCTGAGCACATAGGGCAGACTTTGCAGTGAGTTACGGATAAAAGCAGACTCTGGTTTCTATCTGTCTGTCTGCAGATCTGTCCAGTTCATTTGTTCTTTCACATTACATGGGCTTTTCTGGGTGGTTTTACCATTATCTTGTGTTGATTTTTTTGCTGTCTGCAGGCTTCCATTGGCAAACAGAGAGTATATCAAAACAGCAGGACTGCGGTCAACAGTTGCGTGGGCCATGGCATCTCTGGCTGAAATCAGTGTAAGCCAATGTTCATGGCAAAGACGTAGAGTTCCAAATGAAGCGGGGGGTTGCTGCTCCTCAGGGCTGGAGCTGGAAGCTTTGAAGAAGTGTGGTGATTCTAATGCCCCACGCTCTAATGTGTGTGGACAGGGTTTGCCTGATCTGCGATCAGAGTGCATTGTCGCCTGCTGTTCAACCAGGTATCTGCTGTAATCCCAGGTCCTTCTCAGGAGAGGTGCTTGTATGAATATATATGTCTGAATGGCAAGATTTTTTCACTGTCCAGGCTTCAAACCTTGTTTGGGGTTATTCTCCCAAGGGAAAACAGAAGCAAGTGTGATGTTTTCCATAGATTAATTTGGTACCAATATCCGTCTGCAGTCCACTCATAATTTTTTTCCCCTGAATGTCACCTCAAGGCTAGGTGCATTGGTACATTGTCTTTACTGAAACTATCAATGCTTCTTTTCTGTACTCTCTTACAACAAGTTTGGCCTGGTAAACCGGTGATTGTTGTTACCAACACTGGATTCAGTGGGAGTATGTAGGTGATCTGTACATCCCTGAGTAAGCTTTGTCCTGGGAGGGGTCTGTCTGGCTTGGGATGCAATAACCCCTTTATTTTCGTAGGCGGGTGCCTTTGTGCTGGATCCCATGTGCGGGCTAGGAACGATACTGCTGGAAGCTGCCAAAGAGTGGCCCGTGAGTATCACAGTCACAATGGGCAGGAACTTTGCAAGGTGGCTTGTAGCTGCATCAAGAAAAATCTGCCCCACAGTTAAACCAAAGTCTGTTACTGTGAAGCTGGAACCAAACTGATCTTTCTAGGCAGCTGTTAAAAGAGTTTTAGTACAAACGTTCCTCCCCAGGAATGTAAACCCAAGTCCTACGTACTTGTGCATGCAGCGCTGGCAGCCCTGGATTTATACCGCGGGGTTTGTGTGAGGCAACCGTGGACTTTTAAAACTGCCTGGGCTTATTCTGGGATTGGAGGTGTCAATGTACAGTCAGTTGTCAGTATTAGAGGCAGCGTGGCTGTCTATAGCTAGCTGGGGCCTCGCTGTTAGGACATAGCCTCAGTATTTCTGTAAGTTAGAAGTGCCTTGAGCAGACCAGAATATGAAAGGAGTGAAGATGGCACAGGTTTCCCCCATTCCTCTGTCCTCTGGGTCTGTGTATTGCTCTGTGTAATGGTACAAGATCTCCCAGCAAGGGGTTTGTCTTGGAAGAGCTGTGCAACAAGGCAGTTCTGTGAAGGGTTTGTAAAATAAATGCACCCATTTGTCAACAAAATGACTTTTCTCTTTTTCTCTGACCAGGAAGCCTGTTACTGGGGTGCTGATATAAGTGATTCACAACTAGAGGGTGCAGATGTGAATATTAAGACTGCAGGCCTGATGGATAAGATTGAGTTACTTAAAGCTTCTGTGAAAGGTATGTCTGTAGGCTTTCCAAGTGAGACATGTTAGAAGTTTTTTGTGGTTCTGGGGTTATACAGAGAATGTAGGTTCTCTTAAGGTGATGTATAGTAGAGCTAACTCTCAACAAATAGCTGAGTAGTGACTCTGTAGTGCTAGCGAATGGATAATTATTTGTTCTCTGCCCCTCTGAGCTTTGGCAAGAATGAACCCGGCAGAAGACAATGAAAATAACAATTGTCAGACACGGGCAGTAGTGTTCTGTCTTAATGGTAAATGTGTGACTACCACAAAGAGTACATACCGTGTGAGAGCTTTTTGTGTCTAATGGGAACACAGCAAGGACAAATTCAGATAAAATGTGGCTTGTAACTTAAATGTACCAAATGAGTAATAGTGGGGACTCATTAAGCTCAGTGTGGAATTGTTGATGTTTTGCAGTAGGAGTATTTTGAATGACGATGCCTTTCTCCTGGAAGAGGCAATTTGTTTGCTCTCAGTTCATGAGCTAGTCTGGGGAGAAGGTAATAATTTTATGACCTTATTCTGGACCTCAAGGCCCAAGTCTAAATTAGTCCTTTATGAAATTCATGACAGACAAAATTGGCTGTTTTTTCCTGTGCATTGGTGATAAAGTATGCATATTTTTTTACCTTGCAATATTTATTTCTTACCAGAATGATAAGAAATATTATTATTTCTTATTGATAAGAATATATAAAGCTTTATTTCTTACTTAAAAGCTGTGATTGGCCTTGCTTCTAGGATCATGGAAGGTACTTGTACATGAAGGTATAAACTTTTCTAATACTGAACAAGTAATCGGTGTCTTTGTCACCGCTCAGCAGCTGTTCTTTCTGCATGTTTTGAGAAGGACTGTAGGTAACTTGTCCTTCCATTTGTAGATAAATTTGTTATAAAACTGTTGTGCTGCAAGTGTTGCTCCAAGGATGGTCCAAGGAACATCTCCAGCCAGTTCTGGAAAGGCTGGCATAGAATCGCAGCAGGGTTTAGGTGGGAAGGGACTGCTGGAGGTCTTTAGTCCTGTCATCTGCTGGGAGTGGGGCTCACCCCAAAGCTGGGTCAGGTTGCTCAGGGCCTTGTGCAGTCGAGTTTTGAGCATCCTGAGGGATGGAGAACCCATAGTCTCGTCCTTTCACATGCTGGCTGTGCTCTGGCCAGCACAGCCTGGTATGTGGCCGGTCTTCATCACCACAAGGGTGCAGTGCTGCCTCGTGGTCAAGAGAACTGACTGTTCCCAGGATGCAGGAACTCTGGGGAGAGGCTTCAAAGACACTAGCTCCAACAGAATCCAAGTGATTCTGGCTGTAACCAGATTCTTGGGGGGAGAAAAGGGGGATGGAGAGGAATTTACACGTGGTTCCTTGCCATTCATGTGTGTGCATCTGAACATCTGTGCTGAGTAAAGTGCTTGCAAGCTTAGCTTTTCTTTTGCATTTTGCTTGTAAAGATGTACTGTGAGTTGAGAAGCAGCAGTTAGTTTGGACCCATGCAGTTGCTGTTAGGAGAGTCGTGCTATTGGGGCAAACATTTCACCAGTAACAGGGAATCTGCAAGCTAAGCCACACTCTCATGCATGTGTCTCTTCCCAGTCTGCATTGGGTTGGTGGCTTCGTCCTGCCGTTTGTGAGGATAAGTACAAAAGGAGCTATGAATCTGGGTGCATACCACGCGGAAGAGCTGGCAGGCAGTTTTGTAAGGTGAATGGGGGCATAGCTGCTGTTCGTTTTTCAGATAGTCAGATGTAAAGACCTGCCTTTACTCTGCAGCATTGCCGTTGCCTTCAGAAAGCTTTGATGCTGTGATTTCGGATATTCCGTTTGGGAAGAAGTTCAAGATCACAAAAGACATACAGCTCCTTCCAGATGTTCTCCAGGAAATGGAGAGGTACGTGTGGCCTTTGACATGCTTGGCATTTGGTATGAATGTCACAATGGTGTGCGATCCTAAGCGTTCAGCCAGCTTCAGGTTTCACAGAATCATTAAGGTTGGAAAAGACCTGTAAGATCATCAAGTCCAACCGTCAACCCAACACCACCATGCCCAATAAACCATGTCCTGAAGTGCTTGCTTTATTCCAAACGCTCTCCAGCTCTGCAGTCTGGTCCTGTGCAGGCTGTGAAAGTCTAGTCCTTTACTTGTCCCTTAAAGGCTGTTGTGGCTTGTCTTGCAAGCTGCGGACATGCTGATGGCAGCGCAAGCTGACAAGGAATGAGCTTGTTGTGTGAGCCACAGTCACAAATACTCTTTACAAGGCATGATGGTGAAATATGTGTGAGCCACGCTCACAAATGTTCTTCACAAGGCAGAAAGGAGAAAGAGGAGAGGATGACCTAGACAAACTTAAAGCATGGTCAGGCAACTAAAGCAATAACCCTTTCTCGGTTGAGGTCTGCTCGTATAAAATCATAGGCTTTCCTTTTGGGTTCACAATCCAGCTTTTACCAGCCTGCCTTGGCAGGAAGGATCTCGGACCAGAAAATGGTGGTATGCATTTTCCTTTCTGTTAGCGTGTACTGGAATATCCAGCTAGCCACTTGGTCTGCTTTGAAAGAGGAAAGGAGGCATCTAACCCTGTGATTTTTCCGGCAGACTTGAGCCAAGCTAATAGCCGGCTGCTTCTAACGGGCCTTTGTTATTATCTGCCCCTTTATTTCATTTCTTGGCCGAAAACAAGCCCTTTCTGTAGGGTTGCTCTTCAGCGGGTGTTGATCTCGCTCACCCAATGCAGGAATGTGGTGGGAAGATGGTGAAGAGGGCGAGATAGCTCCACGGAATGGCAGGGCAATCTTACATCAGCTTGCGCTGACCATCTCTCCCTTTGGCCGTGCTCGTCTTCTGGTCTAATTTGCTCTGTTGGGCCATCCTAAGCAAAATATTTCCTTGGGAAGGTGGAGGGGAGGAAGGGACTGTTACCATGAGAGCCCCACCAGTAAGACTGTTCAATCCACTTGCTGTGAACAGAGCCAGGATAGTCTTTTTTTTTCCCTTCTTTCAAAGCCAAGTGTAATGCTTGCTCATGTACAAATGAGCAAAAATGGATTGCAAACAATGGTTAATTTTCCTCTGTTTCCTGAGTTTGAAAACCATTAAGGATCAGTGGAACGTGGAAAGGACAGACTTAAAGTTTCCAAAGGGCAAGGCCAGCTTCAGAACTGCCTTACCAACCTGAGAAGCTCCTGCTGCCCTGGGAAGCTGTTCCTTTGCAGAATGGTGGAGGCTCATGCAACCCAAAACCGGGGTTTGAAGGTGATACTGCCCTTGATCCTTGGAAGAACACTAAGAGGGGGGAAAAACTGGGTCTGTCTTCCCTGCTAACCCAATGGAAAGAACTCATGAGGTCGGAAATGTCAGGAGTCAGGCCAGGGCCCAGTTCTCCCATTTAGGAAGAGTTATGAAGACGGGGAATTTAAACTCCATTTGGAGGCGTAGCTTACTGAGTTGAGGCATGACCCTTAATGTGCTTAGGTGTTTTATCAAATGCAGCTGGCATCTGAAGTGTCAGCACTGTTGAGTTCTGCACAGATGGAAGAATGCTGGGCAGGATGAACACCTAACCTTTATCTTTCCTGTAATTGCCAGAGTACTTCGTGTTGGAGGCACTATTGTATTGCTGCTGAGCCAAGATCTCCATAAGCGCATGGATGACATTACCAAGTGTGCTGAAAACGAGTCTCCTAATGCCATTTCTGAGGGCACAAGTGAAACCACCACTGCAAAAGACCTGAAAGTTGATGGGAATTCTTCCTCCTTGGTGAATGGTGTTGAAGAATCCTTTCGCAGCAGCAGACAGCCGCGTTTTGGGTCTCTGGTGCCAGATGGTGTCTATGGGGTTAGTCTTGGAAAGACTGATGCTTTCATATACAAATACAGGAAGATCCCTACTGCTGGCAATCAGCAGCTTTCTTGCAACGTGCCAAAGTGAACTTGAATCTTGATACACCTGAAAAGCAGCATGGCAGTGATCTGGTGGAACCCTGCTGATCCAAATGAACCCTGTGCCATTTGTTACCTCACCTCGCTTTCTTTGGCTGTCCTAAGGCATTGCTTTTCTCTCTCTGGTTTTTAGGGGTGGTGGAAGATGCCTACTAGTGTTTCAGATGTTTTGACTGTAAAACATTGTAATGAGACAAGAGTCCTCAAATCTTAGTTCAGGCAAAGCCTCTCAGTATCAGGAGGAATTTCTTTGGGAGAGAAAGTCTTTGTTTGCAGAACTGCAAAAATAAATGTGGTAATATTAAATGTAAATGGATTTTCACCTTCAGCAGTATTTTGTAGGAAGCACGTGTTGTCTGACAAAGTCTCCAGCTCCTTTTGGGGGCTGGATGTATGCTTTACCATGTGCCTTGCAGTCTTTTATTATATTTTAAAGCTCGTTTCTGGTGAGTTTGAAAAGTCACTATTGAGATCTCTTGGAGTGGAAAATAAACTATTTTCTGTATTAATTCTTTGCAGCGTTTGCATGTATCTAATGGGTATGCTTTAGGTTTTTAGGGTGAAGAGATTTATTTCTATCAAAAATAAAGTTTTTCCTCACTTGGTAATGTTATGCCAAGGGCACAATGTGGAAGATGGAAAAACTTGCCAAGTGGATGAACAATTAGAGGTGACTGCTGCCTGCGAAGAAGCATATGGAAAAATTCTCCTGAAAAGAGAGAGGTATTAGCAGTTCTTTTAGTCTATGCAAAAGGTATTTGGGGAGGAATAGTCTAATTCAAGGCTTTCCTGTGGCTACTGAGCTGACAGGGAAGTATTTTTGTAGAGAATGACTGCAGAATGCATTCAGATGCTATTTTGGACAAGCGTTTGCAACTTGGCAAGCTGGGGTGGACTCGTGCAGTGTGTTCCTCTGCCGTGATTAGTATGGAGATAACAATTAGTAGTGTGTCTGGGTTTGTTTGGGTGCTTTTTTCTTTTTTCAAAGTTTGTTGTGTGTAGCCTGTGGGAAGCACAGGCTTCCCACTTCCTGTGGGAAGCTGTGTGCTTTCCATGGCAGAGCCTCTACTCTGGAGATCTTAAAATTTGAAGTAGGAGCCCATGGTGTGGACTGAACTACGGAGACTTGAAGGGAATGAGAATATGGGTCAGATTGAGACGATCCTGCTGCTATGAGTCATGCTATTTAGCTGGTACCTGGAAAGGTGCTAGTGATCTGCACGTACGGATTTTTGGCTTAAACCAGTATTTTTATCATTATCTGCCCTCCCACCCAAGTTCAGCTTCCAAAGAGGCCTTGGAGAAGACAATAATGAATTAATGATGAGAAAGGTAATGGGTAACTTGTCCATGCCATTAGATCTCTATCAGATATGCACCATCAACAATAATGTGTCTCTTCTAACCAACACCAGTGGAAGTTTGTTGTAGGAGGTGAGGCTTCATCTGAGTTCCTTAGTTTTTAATGTATCCTGGGGACATAAACACTGGACATAACGCTGTTCTCAGTGAGGGCCTGAAGGAGAGGTGGTGTTCAGGTTTTTAAATACTTTTTCAGTGAAGCTACATTGCCACGATAGATGGATAACTGAAACATTAATATTCCAAAGTTCTCATTAGAAGTTTAAGTAAAACACAGGACTCAATCTGTTACCTTGTCCAGAGATGTTTCCTCTCAAGACTGCTAAAGTTAATGGTGAAATGGAGTTGCTACTTGGTAAGATGGTTGATGTATCTGTAACAAAACACAGACCAACAATCTACTGATAGTGTTTTCAGAGTTGAGTATTCTTGAGTGTTGCATGTCACATTTCCATTTGCACAGTTTTGTTTTCTGTATCTTAATAAACTTACTTGTCAAGTAATTTAGCTTCATCTAAAGTCCAGTTTAGAGACTGATTGCAAAATTGCTTTTCTGATTGCAGTTATGTGTCAGGAAAGTTCTTGAATTTCACCTTCTGTTTCTGTCAAATATTCTCATCCAAAATGACACCCGCTAGAAAGGGTGAGAACTAGTTCTGCTGTTGTACGAGTAATTTCTGTCTTTTGTGTTTCTGTATTTCACTGCTGCAGAGAATTTAATTGTGTAGGGTGGTCAGCAAAGTGTAAAAGAATAGTTACGGTTTTTTGGTTGTGAAAAAGAGACACTGTCCTGTCCTGCTCAGTTTCAGGAACCAAATGAGAACTAGCTATTTTTAAATGAGGTGGGTGCTTAATTTTGTTTGCTCTATATTTACTTCATCTCTCATTTAGAAAGACTTTGCTGTGTCTTGGCATGAAATTCCATTCTAACTGTCCCTGTTCCCAGGCTCTCTGTATTTTTTGCCATTCTTTTGGGGTTTGGTTGCAAGTGCCGCACAGGGTATTCTGACAGAGACCATATTAATAATTTGTCTTGTTTGCCCCCATCCTAATGCCTTTGGTTTTGGTAGTAACTGCATGTTGATTTGAAATTTATTCTGAGGCGATTGTAGGTCCATTTCTTTTGTTCATACGATTAATTTATATCACAGCCTACCTTGGCGGGGGAAAAAAAAAATCATTGCTTTGGTTTAACAAAGATTGAACTTCATTTGCCATCTCACAGGTCGTTCATCTAGTGTGAGTGGACCCTTCCAAAGACTTTCAGCATCTTCCTAAAAGAAAGGCCCTTCTCTTACTTTCCTCTTTACTGAAATTCAAATAGTTGTGGTAATTAGTGAGATTATCATTCCTGCAAAGGTATCTGTTATACCACGCCTGCCTTATTTCAGTTCTTTCTGTCATTTATGGCTTCAGCCAGTTAACAGATGAAGACACAGAACTCCGCAGGGTGCGCGCTTTGCTTGAGGTCTCATTTTCACAAAGAAAACCCCTGATTTTCTGCTCCCCAGCCCTTTGGCATGGGCGTTGGTTTTGGTGAGGGAAGTCATGGATCTACCAGCTCAGCTGCCTCACGCTGAAACTCTCTGATTCTGTGGGTGTCTCCGGGGAACACCTGGTGACTGTTCCTCCTTTCTGCTGTCAACTGTGTTTCGGAGTGTCTGGTTTCTGATAGCGCTCCTGTGTGTTGCTGGAAGAGAATGTGTCCAGAGCAGATGAACCTGAGGAGTCTCCCATTTTGCAGGGTCCTACGCACGAATCTCTTCTCTCCACGTGTGAGCCCTTGCTCCTTTTTCCTGGGGTGATCCCAGGCATCAATTCTTCTACAGCTTTGCTGCTTCTGAAATACTGAAACTGTGCCTTTTAGTTGTGTGCTTTTTGGTAGGCACTTCAGTCTTCCTTCTTCTTGATTGACCTTACAGCTGTTGAAGCTCCTTTTGACTTTGCTAGGAATAAATGTCTGTGATTTGAAGGCGCTCTCTTTCAGCTTTAGTTGTCTTTTGAAGCTTGTCAGGCAGGCAGAGAGGGGTGGATGTTTTGCCATGCTGTTTTTACTGCACTGAGTAAGTACTACCGGGTTTGGTTTCTGTGACTGTGGTTTTCTTAACCAATAATCCATGCCTTGCCTAGGGATTTTTGTTTGCCTTCATTTCAGATCTTTTTGTTTAACATCACCTTTGTCAAAGCATTGCTTTCTAAACTTGTAGCTCTATCGCGTTTTGGTATCACGCCTCCTACCAGAATGTGGAACCTAATTATTTTTAGCATAATTCTTAGCAGTTCAATTGCTGTTAATTACAGCTGTGACTTTGTAGGAAGGGCTGAACTGATGTAACAGCTCACTGTTGCCCGAGAGGGGCGATTCCCTCCCCTGCTTCTGGCTGTCTTGCCCACTTGCCTCGCGTTAGCTCCGGCGCTCAGCATGATGCCTGGGCTGGCGTGGTTAGCTAACCTGGCAGAAAACTAACCAAGAAAGGGGTTTATGCTGGCTTGGAGAACTGAATCAGCTCCTGGGGAAGTCGTGTGGTTTTGAGAGAGGCTGAAGGGGAGGACTGTAGGGCTGGAAGCAAGGGGGTTGGGGGCCGTTTGGGTTGGGAAGCGTTTTCCTGAAGAGCGGAGCAAATCCGGGTCAGGAAGCCTGTCTGTGCCCTGGAACCACTTATCCCGTGAAGCAGCAACTTGTTTAGAAATGACTTGTCTGCATTTTGTTCAACTCTTCACATAGGAAGTAGTCAAAATCAGAAGCGCTCTGTTGTTACTGTCTTAGACTTTGCTTTTTGGCCTACTTCTTGTTGCAGCATTATATGCTTTATATTACCAGCTTCCATGTGAAGGACAAATATAAACTTGGCAAGAGATTTACCTCCTTGGACCTTGGATTTTACGTCTGTACTGGTTCAGCTGCACAGACCTCTCCTTCTCATGAGTCTGCTGTTGTGGCATATATTAGGGGCAGTGCTAAATACTAGCCTTCCTCCTCCTTTTCTTCTTTTGCCTCCTCTTCTTTTCAGACACACACCATGCCCATCTCTTGCCTTGCTTGGCTGGTGTTTCCCAGTAGAGCCCATCGAGTACTGCCCTTCTCCATTGCTCTTTCCTTCTCTATTTCAGAGTAATGAGGTCCTTCCAGTTGTGAGGCATTTTGGTTAATGAATTTTTGTATAATGCAATAACAACAAAACCTGGATTTTTCTAGCTTTTACTTCTAGTGGGTGGCAGTTTTTTATATAATGTTTTGATCTGATATCCTACTATTGTCACAGAGACGCCAGTATTTATTTTCTGTTTAATTAGGTAGTGCTTCTCCAGCTTGACTTAGCGGTTGGTGGATTCTTTTAAACTCTTCCCCAGATATGGCAATCTAGATCTCTGGAAGAGTATCGTTCTTTTAGCTACTGGTGGAATGAGGCACTCTCTATGGTTTTCCAGAGCAGACGTTGTGTAAATGCTGTACACGTTTAGTAGAGTGACTGTGTGTAGATGCGGGCATTGTAGGGCAATCTTCGCCTCTGGAAGACCTGTGAAATGCATTCCCATTGACATGGTTCACTTGTATAAATGGGTGGGTGAATTGTACAAGGGTTTTGATTTCTAGATAGATCACGTGTCAGTGATGATGGCAAAGCAGGGGCTACATCTTGTGAAACCTGCGTGTGAAGGAATTAGTTGCAGGCTCCTGCTCATGGAAACAGGGATGGGAGGAAAAACTCTTGGCTTTTGCTGTTACCTCATCGTCAGAAAGGCTGGGACTTAGAGCACTTAAGGTGCAAGTGAAAGAAGAAATGAACTTGTGTTTTCTTACATGAGCCTCTTTGAAATTTTTGGTTGCATTTGCTGACTCAGAAATACTTGTTTGAAATTTTTCTTCAGCCACCTACTCCTTATTTATGCTCTAAACTCAAACCCCATAAATAATTGGCAATTTTAGTGTGACTATGCTAAAAGAAAGCATAAGGCAGTGTCCTCAACATACTGAGGTATTGTATGGTATGTACGCACGCACCCTCAAAGTAAGTCACCTGTGTTGAAAACGCATACGGTACTTCAGTCTTTCTGAATCTCTCATTCATCTGAGCTTAGGCAAGGAATTGTTTCATAACTGATGATTTCAAAGGTATTTGAGATCTAGTAAAACCTGTCAGGGTACCTAATCCTCATCCTTTGCAAGGAACCCTTGTGTCACTGCAATCAGGATGATCTCTTATTTTTAATACTTAGATTAACAAAGGCAATTCATATTCTTAATTGTGACAACACTTTCAATGCTAGTAACCCAAACGGAATAGGATGTGAAGTGATAACTTATCCAGATTGTCAACTTCAAGTCATGTTGTCTTAAGTAACAATTCACACCCTTAAGCAATTGGTAGCCTGCTGTTCCTGAAGGTGTTGGTGACCTGCATTAAATCAGAGTTTGTTCCTCCGTTCTGGCTTTCATGAGCCCCGGCTGATACTGGTCCAGAGAATGGCCAGCTGGCCAAGGAGTACCGCTACTGCTGGTGTTGAAGAAAGGAAGCAATGCCTAAGCTGAAGGTGAAAAGACACAATTTTTGCTCTTTCCTGTGCGTGATTTTGAACGCTTATTTTGAAAACATGATGTTGAAGAAATCCCTTTGTGATGGGAGGGGGCCGAATCAGCCGTGAGGTGTGGAGAGCGCAGGTTTGCCACGGCTGCCTGCTGCTCGGACTCTCTTCCTTCGGCTGGGATTTTGCATGTCCTGCTCCAGATGTATTTATAGATTTGTCTGTCTGATATTGATAGTTTTTTGGCATCTCGACCACGTGTAGGACTTTGTGACCAGTATCCTCCTATGTTTTAATCAGATTTGTTCTGAAATTGTCCCTAGCTCCTACCCACCTCCTCTCTTGGCTTTTAGTTGCTGTAGCACTCTGCAGAGTGTAGTGACCTAGGGAGCCATAGTCAGAGAAACAAATTCCTGACAGCTGGACGCGATATTCTTGAATAGAAATAAAATAATAATAAAAAAACCCAGTACCAACATTTTTTGCTAGACTAGCAATGTCCCTGAAGCCTGTGGAAATTTTTCCAGCTTGGCTTGCACATCCCAGCTGTGTGCAGGATGCATAACTTCAGGATCTCCTCACTTGTATCCACTACAGTTGTGTCTCGTTGATTATCTTGCTAGTAGAAGTTGCCCCAAATCAGGTCTTTAAGTTTTAAGAAGACTCCCTGATGGGCTCAGGTCTTTGTTAAAGCTTCAGTAATTTTTCTTGTTGATCTTGGAGGTTAAAAAATGCTGACCTTTGATTCATGAACATCTGGCCTCTGTGTTTGTCTCTCACTATGAAAGAATGTGTTGGGAAGAGAAATGAGGAATAAAAATCCTAGCTCCTGCTTCAATGGTGCCACTTTCTCATGTGTTGCCTTCATTCTCTGGTACAGATAAAAGGAACCCCTATTTTTGCTGTTCTTAATGTCTTTGCATCTTTGTTTCACCATACAGTGATGAGTGGAGATCCTGCTGCCATCGGTAGGGTGAGCAAATAGTGACTTACAGGGAAGTCTGCCAGAGAAAATTTGTTTTTTAACTGTTCTTTCCACAGTCTATCAAGTTTGGGCTACTCCTTGACTTCCCCCAGGATTCCCACTGGTCTCAGGATCTATCCATAAGCACCTGCCTGGAAATTATTTGCCAATGCCAGTACTCCCAGCATTTACAGAAGAGTATTGCCGCACCAAGGAGCGGTGGGAGGTTTGAGATCGGCTGTGCTGGGAACGAGCTGGGTAGATCTCTAGACACAGGAGTACACACTGCATTTAGTTCCAGACTTTATTGCTGGCTCTTTTTCATAGTCTTAGGGGTTTTTTTTCCCTCCACTTGTGATTCCCCAACCAGCTCTCAAGCTGCCATGTTGAGAATCAATACCTTACAGTATTTGGTGAGTCTGAGAGGCTGTAGCTGAGCATCCTTCAGGAGCTTTGCTGCCCTCTCCCCATAGCTGGGTGCAGGGGCATGGAAGAATCCTGAAAGGACGGGGCAAATGGCTCCCCAGTTTTCAGTTAGTAGTCAAATGCAACAGTTCTAGAAGAAAAATCATTATTATAATAATTTATGTTGCTTCTTAATGGCTTTTAAAAAAATTTACCTTCCTTGGTTATTCAGCAGGACATAGGTTTTAGCATGACAGAGCCCCGTACAGAAAGCAATTAAGCTGCTGAGTAATTGCTGCTGAAGTTGGCCACAGAACTGCTGTGTATACGGGGGGAATGCCTTCGAACTCCTTCGTTGCCGGCCTGTTTTCTTCGCACCTTTGCAGCAAGGGGAGGGTGCTGTCGCTGGCGGAGAGTAAGGACCAAGGGGCGTGTAGTGAAATGAGCACGAAGCGTCGCACCGGAGTCTCAGAAGCAGTCACGTACACTGCAGGGTGCAGCCCTTGATGCTCCCTGGGCCCTGCTCCTCTGCTGTGAGATCCGTGTACGCTATAACTGCTTTGCAGTCGGCATATCAGTGGTCGGTTTGTTTATGGATTTAATACGGAAGTACAGCACGGTTGAGGACCTGCGTAATTTAGGACTGTTGTGTGGCAGCGCAGGGTTTCCTGATCATACTTAAAGCTTCAGATCTCGGCACAAATTAGCTGCTTAGTAGGGTTTTTTTGAGATAGCTTGCTTTGTTGTTAGAAAATAAATCCAGGGTGAGAAGTTTTGTTGGAAGAATGCTTCCTAGAAACATATACTGGAGAAGAGCATGCTAGCTACAGAATTCTTGCTGTTTGGTTCGCTGTCATTAAGCACAGGCATGGATTATTTTAAATAAGCGTTTTGGATATAAAAGAACTCTATAATGACACTTACCTAATGAAAATATATGCAGAAAGCCCAATAAAAGATAAATGCATGGTGTATTTAGGAAAAAACATTCTAACCTTGCATGAAACATAAATGTACGAGATGTTTTAATTTATTGACTCCTCCTGAGGCTGAATACAACTAAGGAGGATCAGGGTTTCGGAAAACATGGTCTCTGAAGAAGGATTAATCATAGGGTGAATGGACTTGTTTAAGGTCTGGAAAAGAAGGCAGAAGAGAGCTGTGTAAGGGCCTTCAAATATCTAAAAGGATGCTGCAAGGAAACAGGGAATTGACTTCTCCCCATGCACTGTGTTGAGGACAAGGAGGAATGGGCTTGAAATGAAGCAAAGGAAATGCAGTTGAGGGGTTATGGAAGGAGAATTCAGAGGCAGTTTGAAAGAGATCGATGGTATCATGAGTGAAGAGAAGGGGAGAAGAAGGAGTTACGGTTTGCGCCTCGTAACGCAAGGAACAGAGAGCTTTAAATGAAATTATCAGTTGGCAGACTGAAAAGAAACAAAAGGGATGTGGTTCTTCACACCTCATGCAGTTGAGCTGTGAACGGAGTGCAGATGCTGTAGGTGCCAAGGGCAGGTAGACATCCTGTGCATTCAAAAGGCTGGATTGAATCCCGCCTAGTGTGAATTGCAGAATCACTTAAGTCACGAGTTTCTGAGCTCTTCACCGTAATTAAATCTGGCCTGCCTACCTGGCAGATGTGAAAATCTCTCTGAAAGTTGTCCAGAAATGGTCTCATGACACATGAGGTTCTTTTTTGGAAGACTCATGGGTAGCACCCTGAGGCTGGGCTTACCCTGAAGTGAGCCCTGCTGCTCTCCTGGGGGACCCCACATGGTCACAGAATCACTAAGGTTGGAAAAGACCTGTAAGATCATCAAGTCCAACCATTACAAAAAAAAAACCCCAACCAAGCAAAAAAGAACAAAAGCAAAAAAAACCACACCACACACCACCGTTGCAAAATAATCATACTAATCACATGAGAGCATTGCAAAGTTAATTCTGCAACAAATTCATTTCTTTGTATCATTGTGGTTTGGTTTTTAGTTTTTTTGAAACCAAGCAAATAGAATGTTTTTGTTGCTATTTTTGAACAGGACAAAAGCAGTTTATTTCAGTACAATGTTGGTCATCAATCCTTTAGTAACAGCCTTAGAAGAATCACAGAATCACTAAGGTTGGAAAAGACCTGTAAGATCATCAAGTCCAACCACCAACCCAACCCCACCATGCCCACTAAACTATGTCCCGCAGTGCCACGTCCACACGTTCCTTGAACACCTCCAGGGATGGTGACTCCACCACCTCCCTGGGCAGTTTATTCCACTGTGTTACCACTCTCTCAGTAAAGAAATTTTTCCTAATATCGAGTCTGAACCTCCCCTGGTGCAACTGGAGGCCATTTCCTCTTGTTCTGTCACTTGTCACTTGGGAGAAGAGGCCAACACCCACCTCACCACAACCCCCTTTCAGGTAATTGTAGAGAGCTGATGGTCATAGATTAGGGGGAATTTGATGCAGAGACTATGTGGTAGAATGTTATACTCTGCCTTTGGAGGCAAGTGGCATAGATGGTCAGAATGTGCCTTTTAGTATTTCACATGCTTCTGTCATCAACTCCATTTGGTTCGTCTCCTTCTTTGAAATGTAAATGCATACACATGCTGATAGAATTGCTCACAAAATTCCCAGGAATCCTGTTTTTCCAGTAATGCTCTGAGGCCATGTTTGTTAATGATCAGCTCCTGCAGGTTTTGGAGTATTGTCGCCTTGATACTACCTTGATCCTCGAGCTTGCGTTGTGTCTCTCTGAAAGGCTGAGGAAGTGCTCCTACACAAAGCGTTGTTCAGATGAAGGCTCAGGACTCTGTCATCTTTGCCGCAACCATCAGAAGACAAGAAAACTAAGAAAAAAATCCTCAGTTCTTCATAGGCTCTACTGAATGGGGGGTGCAGGGAGCCTGTTCCCATGCCTGCAAGACACTTCTTCAAGGCAAAGGTGTGATGCTTTGGGAGGAGAATGGGAGAAAGCCAGTGTACCAAATACTCTTACATTTCATCTGGGGCAGCAGTTCTCACAGCAGGAGCCTTGGACAGAGACCAGCAGGTAACAGCCTCTTCCTCCCTTCACGCCTCCTTGACACGGTGTCACCTTTTGCACAGGGAAGGGGAATCTTGAAGAAAGAGCGAGTCTGTAGTGATAGTCTGGAAGAGGCATAAACCTATTAAGTAAGTGACTGTGCTCTCTAGAAGCGGAGATGCTGGTGTACGTGTAAGTGTCATGCTGACGGTTCACGTGCAACGACATGCAACGCATTTCACACACAGTGGATTTTGCTTTTCTCAGGCTTCCCTGGGCTTCTCATTGAAGAAGGTGCTTGACATTCTTTAGTAAAACAAACCAAAGACCTTGTTCAAGAACAGCTTAACATTTTCTCCATTACTCCTTCAGGATCACAGTCTTTTGGGTTCCGCTGTTAGCAAGCACGTTTCGCAAGTAGTTTCTGCAGACTTAGCCTCCCTAATTAAGCAAAATTCTCACTGAATACGGAAATAGTTTTGCCTCATTCGGAAGGGGATCAGAATTTGAATTAAGATTCTGACAGTGAGTTTCGTGTTTAAGATAGCATATATGTGGAATGTAATTTTGGGAACGCCTATTTTCAACCTCTGTCTACATTTTTGACTTAAGGGATCCTTATACGCCTGCTCTTCGGCTTTGAGTATGAGCTGATCCATTTTGATCAGAGATGAGTTCCTGAAAGGTCTCAGTTCAGAAGGTAAATTCTGAACATCCCCAAGACACATGGGCAGGCATGACGTAGCTGCAGGTGAGGCTGAGGGCTACAACAGAGCGTTATTCCTACCCTGTGTAAGTAAGTGCCTAATTTGAAGGGATTTCAGAAAAGTACGTAGTCTCAGGAGTGTGAAATACTAGAGCTCTGTCTCCTCCAGCGTACAACTCCACAAGCTTTTACCAGCCAACATCTGGCCAGGGATCCTTGTCTTTAGGAGTTCAGTCCTCGTGGAGAGACAGTTTTGGCTCTGTCTTGGAGAAAGATGCAGTGAATCCATGAGTTCACTGGAGTTCACAGGGAGGCCAGAAGGGGGAGGACAAAGGTTCATATTGATCTGAAGTGGTAAATAAAGAGCTATATTATTTCTCTGCTCACAGAATAGGGCAATAACTTCACAGTTGCTATCTGTGAAGAGCTGAGCGAGAGATACGGGTGTGGTATCAGTTGGCGTTTGCTGTGAACCCCGAGGGGGGGTGGGAAAAGAGGGAAAGAGAGAGTGAGAGTGCCGCTCTTCTAGAATGGGACAGAGCAGTTAAAAGAGGTGTGTTACAGTAAGTTGGATGAAACAGGTGGGCAAAGCAGCCTGCCCTTTTTTGGGACCACCAGGAATTCAGTGAAGCCTCCTGCTAGAGAGAGAAAAGAGCAGAAACCCTCGGCCAAAGCATGGGGGGTTCTCTAGGAAGAGAAATGCAAAAGGCTGATTTCAGGGGGCTGTGGGTAGCTGTCTGAGTAAATTAACAGAAAGAAAAGATCGAAACCAAAATACCAAGAAGACTGAATACCTAACCCCAAGGTGTACTGACAACACAGGTCACAGACCCATGTGAAGAGTAAAGAAGAAAGAAAAGGAAAAAATCAAAAGATGGAGGAGCGTAAACCCTACAGACTTTTTCTTATGCTCATAGTTTTAAGGTGAAAGTCAGTGTTTGCCAGCCGTTCTCAAGCTAGCTGTCGTCCACCTACAATCAGACCCTTTTCAAATCTCTCGCGGCTACACAAACGCTGGGCTCAGGAATGCCATACAGAAATCTGTCAGATGGCCAAAAAATTACTGCCTCAGCTGTGCAGATGAACTGTCTCTCTACTTGCTTGCATAGATGAAGGAAAAGTATTCAAAAGCATTTATATGAAGTACATATTCATGACATGTTTTGCTTTTCGGTTGTCTGCAGATGGTTCAGTTCACCATTCAGACACGATTTGTGAAATAAAGTCGTCATTCATTCTCAGCCTGGAGTTGGTTCCCTGCCAATTCATTGTGAAGTTGATGGTCAGATCTTCAAGCTGTAGCAGTATCTTTTCATCAGACAGGTGGAGTATTTGGCAGCACAATCATTTTTCAAAAGGTGTAGGCTTTAGCTTTACGTGACCAGATGAAAAGAACCCAAAATTTGTTTTGCGTGTACCGCTAGAAAGAAGCAAAGACGTTCCCCAAGGAGGCATTTAGATTCCTAAAATCCTCACACTCATTCCCAGAAATAAATCCCTCAAAGTTTCTTAAGCTTAAATGGTGGTACTCCTATATTTGTTATACTTCTGTGCTTCCTCACCCACATTTTGGGAATAAACTTCTGTGAGCTTTCAGTCTGCTCAAAATCACATGTCATGCGCTTCACCCACCTCTTCTGCCAAGGGGATGAAGTTAACTTTTGAAGAGACTTGGCAGAATTCAAATAGCCTTTCTTCTGTTTTGCCTGATTTTTGACTGGTTTTGTTAAAAAGCTCGTCTATAAGGGGAAAGTCAGCTGCTACGGACTAATCCTAAGAAAACTTCTCTTGTATTGAGAGCCACCAACAAAACCAGGTCACAAGTTTGCAGTGGTGGGGCAACTCCCAACAGTTTTGATAGTTGCTTGTAGTAACATGCCGCTTCCCAATCAACAGAGGAGGACATGAAACAAAACAGAAGCCATACCTTCAAGAAATATTATTTTAATAACAAACAAAGAAGGGGTTCTTCAAAGCTTACTCAGCCCTGCTGAACCGAACCGAGCACTGGTGTCCCTGTGTCTCAGAACACGGTTGCTCATTCCTCACGCCCACCACTGCCAGTCCCATGGTCCCACGAATGGGAGGGCTACGTAGTTTTGGCTCTCCCCCTTACAGAGACAGCTAGACCCCCTCTGGAGTTGTCTCTGTGCAGCTCTGTGCCTACGCTCCCACTGCTTTCTGCTCTGCTGACTGGTGTATACGCCTGCCGCTTAGGTAAGTTTTTATATACGTGTATACCTATGTAATCTTATGGCACATGTAATCTCACTAAAGAAGCAGGAAATCGGGTAGATAGAGCAAAACCACCCTCCAACCTTTGAAGAAGTCATGAGTCCCCTACATGGTACCTGTGGCAAGAGGTGGTCAGTGTGGACTCGGTTGGACTTGGTGATCTTAAAGGTCTTTTCCAACCTAAATGATTCTATGACACCTCAAGGTCTCAATAAGGGGCATCCAACACACCCCTTCACAGCCCCACCACCACTGTGCTTGCTCTACCACCTAACCCTCACCCTCATCTACCAGCTCAGGCCTCTTTGAGCACCCCTGGAGCCTGGTAGGCATGTCCTGCCAAGGCTGCCCAGGGACTTTGCAGGTGCTCGTTGTCCTTGCAATGCTTATAGCAAGTCCTAGCGATGATTGTTTTTCAGGCAGGTTTGATACTCCAAACCATCTGGGCTCAGGCACGTGCCAGAGAATCATTCTCTTTCTGGTCATGTTCTTGAGGACGTTGTATAAAATAAGGTGGGGAGGTCCCTAAAGTGGGGACCATCTCCCTCGGTTAATCTGCTTATTAACAACGTCTGTCCAATTTTTCTGATTTTGCAGCCTCCTCCA
Organism: Gavia stellata; assembly: GCF_030936135.1. Taxonomy (NCBI): domain Eukaryota; kingdom Metazoa; phylum Chordata; class Aves; order Gaviiformes; family Gaviidae; genus Gavia; species Gavia stellata. Next base: position 1,167,221 of record NC_082616.1, on the reverse strand, counting down.
GCCATCTGCCCCATTGCTTCCGCTGTAAGGGAGAGTTTTCACAGTCTTCCTTTCTTGCACTTGATGCCCCCCAGTCTCTCTGTATCCCTCGGCTTCAGGGCAGGTGTTTATCCCTTTCCTCCCTGCAGAGCTCTCCCTGTTTCCTCCTGCCTGCCAGCCTACCGCAGAATGAACCCATCGTGCTCCCAGCCAGAAGGCTCTGCACCAACGGTGCGGATGCCACCGTTATTCCAACGTAGCTGGCACACGTAGCCTCGCCACCACACTCAGCGCTGCCCAGGGCACCCCATTCCTGCCCGAGGGCTGGGACACCGGCTGCTGCACTCATGGAAAGCAAAGCAGCAATGACTGAAGGTGCCCCCCGTCGCAGGGGGGTTGGCTGGAGGCTCTGGGCCAGAGCTGACGGTCATCAGAGCCGCGTGGGGCCGGGGACGAGGCAGTCCTACCTCCTGCTCCAGACCCCACACCAAAGCCTTGTGCATGGGAGCAGCTGCGGAAGGGCACCATAATAGGGCCTGGCTGAAATGGGCACTTCTTCCACGGGTCACTGGTCCACAGCGATATGCATTGCCATGTTGCTCCTTTTCTTTTCCTGATGCTTCATGTCTTTGGCCTTAGCTTCTGGAGTTGTGTAGTTTGGCTGGGTATCCAAGGGAGCATGTTAAAAAGAAGTAAACACTCCGTATTACGGAGAGGGAAATGACTCACCCCCATGGACTCCAGATGGAAAAAAAAAGCAAAACAAGGAAGCTAAATGGCTTGGGAGATCTCATTATTTTAGGTCATTTTTGTTAACCTTGGCATATCCAGTCTCCTCCTGAGACCATGGAAGCAGTTCGCCCTGCACTTTCACTGCCCTTGTCTTGGGATGCGTCTCCGTCTGTGAGACGTTTCTCCATGGAAGCGGTTCGCCCTGCACTTTGACTGCCCTTGTCTTGGGATGCGTCTCCGTCTGTGAGACGTTTCTCCATGGAAGCGGTTCGCCCTGCACTTTGACTGCCCTTTTCTTGGGATGCGTCTCCGTCTGTGAGACGTTTCTCCATGGAAGCGGTTCGCCCTGCGCTTTGACTGCCCTTGTCTTGGGATGTGTCTCTCTCCGTCTGTGAGACGTATCTCCATGGAAGTGGTTCGCCCTGCACTTTGACTGCCCTTTTCTTGGGATGCGTCTCCGTCTGTGAGACGTTTCTCCATGGAAGCGGTTCGCCCTGCGCTTTGACTGCCCTTGTCTTGGGATGCGTCTCCGTCTGTGAGACGTTTCTCCATGGAAGCGGTTCGCCCTGCGCTTTGACTGCCCTTGTCTTGGGACGCGTCTCCGTCTGTGAGACGTTTCTCCATGGAAGCGGTTCGCCCTGCGCTTTGACTGCCCTTGTCTTGGGATGCGTCTCCGTCTGTGAGACGTTTCTCCATGGAAGCGGTTCGCCCTGCGCTTTGACTGCCCTTGTCTTGGGATGCGTCTCCGTCTGTGAGACGTTTCTCCATGGAAGCGGTTCGCCCTGCGCTTTGACTGCCCTTGTCTTGGGATGCGTCTCCGTCTGTGAGACGTTTCTCCATGGAAGCGGTTCGCCCTGCGCTTTGACTGCCCTTGTCTTGGGATGCGTCTCCGTCTGTGAGACGTTTCTCCATGGAAGCGGTTCGCCCTGCGCTTTGACTGCCCTTGTCTTGGGATGCGTCTCCATCTGTGAGACGTTTCTCCATGGAAGCGGTTCGCCCTGCGCTTTGACTGCCCTTGTCTTGGGATGCGTCTCCGTCTGTGAGACGTCTCTCCATGGAAGCGGTTCACCCTGCGCTTTGACTGCCCTTGTCTTGGGATGCGTCTCCGTCTGTGAGACGTTTCTCCATGGAAGCGGTTCGCCCTGCGCTTTGACTGCCCTTGTCTTGGGATGCGTCTCCGTCTGTGAGACGTTTCTCCATGGAAGCGGTTCGCCCTGCGCTTTGACTGCCCTTGTCTTGGGATGCGTCTCCGTCTGTGAGACGTTTCTCCATGGAAGCGGTTCGCCTCGCACTTTGACTGCCCTTGTCTTGGGATGCGTCTCCGTCTGTGAGACGTTTCTCCATGGAAGCGGTTCGCCCTGCGCTTTGACTGCCCTTGTCTTGGGATGCGTCTCTCTCCGTCTGTGAGACGTTTCTCCATGGAAGCGGTTCGCCCTGCACTTTGACTGCCCTTGTCTTGGGATGCGTCTCCGTCTGTGAGACGTTTCTCCATGGAAGCGGTTCGCCCTGCGCTTTGACTGCCCTTGTCTTGGGATGCGTCTCTCTCCGTCTGTGAGACGTTTCTCCATGGAAGCGGTTCGCCCTGCACTTTGACTGCCCTTGTCTTGGGATGCGTCTCCGTCTGTGAGACGTTTCTCCATGGAAGCGGTTCGCCCTGCACTTTGACTGCCCTTGTCTTGGGATGCGTCTCCGTTTGTGAGACGTTTCCCAGCCCCGCTGTTTGCCAGCAGCTGGCATGTCCTGGATCGCCCCGGCCGCCAGCTGCCCCTGTGCCCGCTGCGGTGGCCAGCTCGCACGGGTGAGGGACAAGCGGACTTACTGTGCAAATAAAGGGGATGAGAGGCTGCCTAGTAGGATGGGCACAGGTCTTCCCTCTTGCCCTCAGATGTAAACCAGTGCCTCTCACCACCGCCCAGGGACTTGCCCTGCATGCTCAACTCGTGTAGAGACAGCTCTGCTCAAAATGCCTCAGGGCTGCCCGCATCTCCCGAAAACCTCCGGTGTCAGCCAGCCAGTAACCCCTGGTCACTGGGTTTGGCCACACCTGTGCCACTCACAGCTGTCTTCGCCTGCCAGGAGGAAGGAGGGAGGGAAGGAGGAAGAGCAGGAAGAAGGGGAGGGAAGGAGCCTGCATTTGGCAGCTACCTCCAGCAGCTAGAGCCAGAGTGGCCGACGTCGGAGAGGCTCGCAATGTCCTCGGCAACTTCCACCGCCTCTTTGCCCAGCGGCCTGGATGTCCTGACGACTTTCCCAGATGTGCTTTTCATTCCTGAAATCGTGAGTGCTGACTTGTCCCTGGGGGAGGGCAGGTGCTGCTCTTGGGGCATCCGGCACGCTTCACGCTGCCGGTGTCTGGGGGACGAGAGGTGAGACAAAGCGTGTGGTCCAGGAGCCGCAAGGGTCTGGGTGCAGCCCCTGATGCCTTAACTCACCCTCAAGGAAAACCACCAGCCCTGAGCTGGGGCTCTGAAGCTCTCCTTCAGTCTGCAGGGGATGTTTGTGGTGCCCCTGAAAACCTTTCGTAATTCCCTGCCTAACAAAGTTGAAGGGGTTGCTGGTGGCTTTAAACTAGGTTGCCAAATTGAGATGATGAATTAATTGGAAGATGCTTTTAGCAACTGATACAGGCAGAGGATAAACTGCTCGCTTAAAGCAGGGGGTAAAGGCTGGCTGAGGTTAATTGCAGCGAAGAGCCCAAGCTGTACGGCTCAGCTGCGACCTTCCCGAGCTGGAGGTGCGGAGTGCCGGACCTGGGTGTGCGGGCAACAGTGGGTGAGCAAACACCTTGTCACTTCTTCCCCTAGTGTGATTTCATTGAGCAGGAGACGATCACAAACTTAATGGATTTGGCACAGGTGATTAAAAGCAGCCGCTGCGAGCACTGACTGAAAGATGGAAAATTTCAACTAGAACCTTTTTCCCGTGTCCTCTGCCCCCACCCATGAAACCTGCCCTTCTCACAACAGTTTGAGAGGCTTTTTCCAAAGCCTGAGCACTTTCATCCAGCATTGAGGGCTTTGGCTGCGTGCCGTAGGATGGCATTCAGATTATTTCATGCTAAGAACTTCAACTTTGCCATCTGGGACCAAATCCTTTCCCGTCACCCAACTCAGTCTGCAGTCCTGGGATTTACAGCATTTACTTCATTCTCCTGGCGACAGCAGTCAAGCAAAGAGGATCTGGGTTAAAGCAGGCATTACCGATATAGAGAAAAACTTTGCTTCAGCTCCTCCAAATACGCTCTGGGGACTTGGTCCCTGTGCCCAAGCCCTGAGAGCAAGGTCCAGGTTTCCTGCAGCTGCACCAAGGAGGGTGGAAAGTCCTTCTGGAAGGTTCTGGTTGGGCATTTACCAGCCACCCCTGCCACTGGGTTGTGTTAGTCCTGGTGCCGAGCGTCCTGTTGGCCTCCGTGTGCTTACGGTACCCGCTGTGCCTTGAACTCTTTGTAATTCCTGTCTCCGGGGGATTTGGCAAAGCCGCTTGCTTAATGAGAGAAAAATAAGCGCCCTATCCTTTGGTTTGGGTAAGACCTGGAAATGTGCATCCTAAAGGCTCAGGCACCACCTGGGAAAGAGGAATGCTGCATAACCGGATTTCTCCATCTCTGGAGCTGTATGACTTTAGGTTGTACTGCTGTATTATCTCTGCTGTGTACAAAGGAGGCGGCTGCCTTGAATCGCAGCATTCAGAAGGATAAAGAGTTTCTCTGTCCTTAGCGGAGTCTGAGGTTGCCTGCAGTGGGTTAATATGGTAACTGCAAAAAAGAATTGGGCATTTCAAATGCTAAGATGGTTGTGAAAACACCAGAGGGTCCTGCCTGCAGCTCAGATGATTGCCACATCTGGATGTGCTGATTAAGAACTACCTTTTTTATTCTGTGAGGCTGGGTTTAATTCTTGTAATCTATTTTATTTGAAGTGCTTTTTGCATATACGGATAGCCAGGCCTTTGTGGAAAAGCTGAAACAAGCTGAAAACAGCTACGTCTGCTTTGTAAAAGGCTATTTAAAAGATAAGTTTTTCTCGGACTGCTGTCCCCAACCTGCTGTGGGTTTTTATTGAAAGCCTCTTGACCCTTTCCTCATTTTTATGAGTGTGCTGAACAGCAGCACCATAAAACCGAAGTCAGTAATCAAACCATGTCAAACATACTTCCCTGAGTGAGAAATCACATCCTGCAGAAAGGAGAGATGGGGAGTGGTAAGAAATGAGAAGCGATACTTCTTCCCCCAACCTCATATCTCACCCCAATTGTGTTGGATTTTAATGGAGCAATTCCATTAAGGTTTTCCTGGAGTTTTTCTCCAGGATCTTTAGCTGCAATGCGTGCATGGTGTCACCACATGAGTTATTACAGGGACTGGATTAGTGTTCAAGCGTCGGTCTTTGGTTGTTACAAGAGGCACCAAAACAGCAGCACTTTGGATGACCTATTTTCACTCAGATATTTGCAAGGTCTCAACCACATCATTGATTTAACCTATCGATTTGCATAATTTAATCAATGAACTTTCCTACAAATGTGGGGTGACGCAAATGATGTGACATTTTCTGAGCATCATAAATCAGAAACTTTTTTTCCACTTGCAAAATGCCTCCAAGGAAATGGAAATGCCATGATTTGTACGAGTTGGCACTTGGATGCTGGGAAAGGCTGGCCTGGGATACACCGGTGATCAGAGTGAGTCAGTGAGGCTCTCTTACCTCTGGGGATTTGCAGGCAAATCCAAGACCAGCCGGTGATGAGGGATAGGTCCCCACAGCAGCACCGGTCTCCACACAGTGTGGGTTCAGCTGAGGAGCTCCGCATCATAAGATGCTGCGTAGACTAAGCCTGGCACAGGTTCAAGGAACAACAGAGCTGATTTGTAGCAGAGAAAAGCTGCTGAGTGCATTTTAGCGTAAAGACACCACTTGCAGCTTGGACGCTCCGCAGCATTGGACATCGTGGTCCCATCCTCTTGTGTAGGAACCTGCTGGTGGAGAAAGGATGGAGCCTGGATATAGCTGTCCTTGTGTTCCCCACCCCATCCGAAAACCCATAGCAAACTCCCAAGGCTGGCCGAGAAGAATGGGGTCCCGCCTGGTGCCGGAGCAGCAGCCGGTACCTTGCGCAGCTCCGGTGTGGCCAACGAAGGATGACCCAAATCGCTGGAGCAGCACTACAAACCCCTTTTCCCAGGAGGAGCTGGGAGCCTCAGCCTTATTCCCCCTACCTCAGCGAGCAAAGCTGGCCGTGTTACCTCTCTTCAACCTGTTCTCTCTCCTTTCAGGGTGACATTTGCATGTGGCCTTCATTAAGGCCATGTCTGTGGCCTTCACGGGGCCACATGTCTATGCTGTTTGTGCAGGTGAGCCAGGTTTGACACCACTCCTTTCAGGGATCTGCCACGCTGGGTGTGATGCAAACATGCCCTTCTGAAATAAGCTTTCCTGTTCATCGAAACCGGCCTTCAAAAATACCTGAACCAGCCTCCTGATGTGGGGAGGGCGAGAATGGCAGTGACGCCGGGAGGTTTGCCTACAGCGAGGGTTTTTTTGGGTCACGATCAGAGGCAGATACTCCCAGCTAAACACCCAGTTTCAAGTGGAGGCTGGGAAGAACTCAAAGGCAGCCCTGGGCTATTGTCATGTGCAGTGCTAGTGCCAGAGGCGTGCCCGGCTTTTGGCTCCGCTCTGGATAAGCCAATTTATCCCACGCTCGCCTTCTCTCCCACTTTCACTTGCAGACCTTTGGGGGCCTTGTCTGGATCCTGGTGGCATCCTCGAAGGTCCCGTCACCCATCCTGCAAGGCTGGGTGATGTTCGTCTCTGTGTTCTGCTTCGTCATGTCCACCACCCTCCTGTGCCTCTACGTCTGCGGAGCGCATGGAGGCAGCAGCTCCTGGGTCACCTTGGTAAGTGGATGTGACAAACCTCAGGGCTTCTCCCCTCCCTGGTGTCACTGGTTGGCAATTGTCTCCTTTGCTGCTACTGCACTCCAAATCGTAGGCTGGGGCTTGCTTGTGTGGGTTCCTTTTTCCCCCCCTTTGCAGTGTGCTCCCTCCTTGGAAATGACTATGTGATCCTTCTTAGGATGTCATCTGCCAGGAGACAGCGGCTCTGTTCTACCTCAGTGCTGCTGTGTTGGAAGCCTACTTCACCTACAGCATCAGCTTGTTGTCTAAAGACCCTCTGATAATGACCGTCTACCAGGAGAACATTGCTGCTGTGGTGAGTGCCTGGCAAGAGGGGAAGGAAGGCGAGGAGGTGACTGGAGTGGCCTCAGGGGCAAATCTTTACTTGCACCGACCATTCAGGGAGGGGGGAGAAACTAGTCCCAGTCCTACTACGCATGAATGTCTCCAAACACGCGAGAGTCAATAGAAATATAAGGCATCACGAGGTGTTTGCTCAGTGCAGGAACTCATACCATATAATAAAAAGTTAACTGGCTGATGGGTTTTTCCATCGTAGGTATTTGCATTCTTAGCTACCCTGATGTACGTGATCCATAAGATCTACTCGCTCCTGCGATGGAAATCATCCTAAGAGCCTCCCCTCGGAAGTGTGTCTTGTCGTCACCCCACGAATACGGAACTTGTTCAACGACTGCAGTTTCCAGGCTGGGTTTGGGTTTTGTTTTTTAATATATATACTATAACCAAGCAGCTTTTTATGTGGGACCATGGCAATGAAGACAAAGAGCCTGCCGGAGAAAGCTATATCCTGGCACAATCTGTTTCCCTTCAGTCTCTTCTGGGTTGGGTACAGTTTGATGCTGGTACTTGGGGCCCAAAGAGAAAAACATCCAGCTTTAAAAAGAATAATATAGTTGCATTCAAAGTGCTAAAATCTCCCTGAACCACACCTTTATGCCTCCAGGGTTGTTATTGCTATCAGGGGAAGCCTGAACAACCAGCACTAAGGAGCGTGAGTATGAAACCGGGTCATTTTAATTGCCGCCCGTCCACGTAAGCCTCTTTCCCTCCCTAAACCTGCTGTGCCAAAAGAACATTTTCATGCAGTTTCTGCAAGTGCCATCTCTGACTTGTGATGAGAAATGGGGACAATATTTATCTTGCCTCAGGGGCAATACGAGTTATTGCAACCTCTGAAGGGTGTTGCTGAATGATGAGGCACAACCATAATGCCAGGAATCACCGCTGCCTTTAATCCCCCTCCAAAACACAATTTAGAAGGTGTGCGGTAGGCTGTAGGAGAATTGGACGGATGATTAGAATAACATCTTGAATAAGCAGAGGCAATAAACTCTTGTCTTTGGTGCACGGCTGCTCTCACATACACCAGCAATATGGGTTTGCTGTGATTTTGCCAATAGACAAGAGTAATTTCTGCTATTTTCCCTTCGCCGCGCACAGGTACACGGCCCTGTAGAGCCTCGGGAGCACTGCGCTGTAACAGGGCAGTGCCTACGGAGGAGGCACAGCCTTGGGCATGAATAAAAGGGCTTTTCTGGCCGGGGGGAGCCTGTGGGGCTCTGTAGCCAGGGCCAGGGTCTAAACCAACTCAGGTTAATCTCAATGATGATGCTCATCTGAATGCTTAAATTACTCCCGAGTTAACGTGAGTGAGTGTGCTGGTTTTGGCTGGGGTAGAGTCAACTTTCTTCATCGTAGCTAGCGTGGGGATGAGTTTTGGATTTGTGCTGAAAACAGTGTTGATAATACAGGGATTTTGTCACTGCTGAGCAGCACTTACACAGCCCCAAGGGCTCTTCTGCTCCTCACCCCACCCCACCAGCGAGCAGGCTGGGGGTGCACACGGAGTTGGGAGGGGACACAGCCGGGACAGCTGATCCCAACTGACCAAGGGGATATCCCATACCATATGATGTCATGCTCAGCATATGAAGCTGGGGGAAGAAGGAGGAAGGGGGGGGACGTTCAGAGATGTGGCATTTGTCTTCCCAAGTACCCGTTACGTGTGATGGAGCCCTGCATTCCTGGAGATGGCTGAACACCTGCCTGCCCATGGGGAGTAGTGAATGAATTCCTGATGTTGCTTTGCTTGAGCGCACGGCTTTTGCTTTACCTATTAAATGTCTTTGTCTCAACCCACGCGTTTTCTCACATTTACTCTTCCGACTCGCTCCGCCATCCTGCTGTGGGGGGAGTGAGCGAGTGGCTGTACGATGTTTAGTTGCCAGCTGGGGTTAAACCGTGACAATGAGTTAATTTAAATGGGGTTTAGACCCAAGAAGGGTTTTTTTCACGTGTTGGAGGTGCCTAATAAACAGTGGTACCAAATTAGCCCTTCCAGCTTGTGGAGCAAAAAATGCTTTTGAGTCCGGAGTTCCTGGATGGTAACAAGGACTGGAGAACAGATGGGAAATGAAAGTTGACTTGGAGGCACCTCTGTTGCTTCAGATCCAGGAGGGGACTTTCGAGCTGTGACCATGGGTTTGGGTTGAAGCTTTTTAATTGCTATGTGAGGAAAACATTTGAGTTCTTCTTTTTCTTATTTTTTTTCTTTGCTGGTAAACCAGCCTGACCTGTTTGCTTGTGTTAGTGTGACAAAAGCCGACTGATTGCAACAGAGGTGGAACAAGAAACCCCTTTTCAGAGCAGGGAGGGAACTGACAGCCACTTTGGACAATGGCACTTGGTTCTCAAGGTTTAACATGCGCTTGTTGAAACTGGTTTCAACATCACGTCATCATGGGGTGTGTGTGTGTGGGGGTTGGTGCCCAGATTTGCCCTGCTTCTATTAACGCCCCTGAATTTAGCGTTAAAACACAAAGACGCCTTTCTGTTTGGGTGCATTTACAAGGCAGACATTCGCGGTCATACCCTGGGGTGCGATACCTCTGTCCACCTTTTGCACCCAGATGTGGCCAGCACCTCTGCACCCAGCAGTACTGTCCGTCCCCTCGCCTCCATGTCCCTATGCCTTGTGGCCACCGCGTTCGCAGCCTGTGTCTTGGCAGGGCTCCCAAATCTCCTCCCCAATTCTTCCTGCATTGCTTTGCCCTTTGCTTCTCCCTTCCCTGCCACGCACCAGTTTCCCCCAGTCTGCACTAGTTCATCTGCTGGTCCATTTCCTTCTGGCCCCACCTGGTTTGCTGAGATACCTCTCCCCCAGCGTTAGCGTAACCTTGCTGTAAACCAGTCCTGGAAAAAAACAGCCGGGTGCTGCTGGCATGGGAGTGCTGTCAGCCCCAGCGCAGCTGGGGAGCGGGCTGAGACAAGGCTGTGGATGTGGCATGGGGAGGGAAGCCCTGCGGCCCCAGTCTAACCTGGACCAAGTCTTTGCCTGGGGGCAGAGAGAAGGACCACCACAGGGCCAAGAGCATCCAAATGAACTGATACAAAGCAGTGCTGCAACTCTGAAACCCTCCCAGTGTGGCCCCAACTTCAATCCCATGTGGCTGATCAGCTTGCAGGAGAACGAGGGTCCCTGTTTGGCACAGGGCTGCTGCGCCCCAGCGCAGGACAGTGACACGGTGAGGTGCGGCTTTGTGGCACCAAGGCTGCTGCATTGCACCCGTCGGGTGCCGGGTGAGTCGCAGCACTATGCATGTTCCCTGCCCGGTGGAAAGAAGAGAAAAAGAAAATGACAAAAGCACCCTGAGGTCTCTGTTGCCCATCATGCCCAGCCCTCCGATCGTCTCAATAGAGCCATGAAGACCCACATGCCCTGGAAGGGGCAGCCCGAGGGAGCTGCCTGGAAAATGGCACACCTCAATGCTTCTGAAGGGAAAGATGCTGCCCAGAGCTTAGAGACCCTCCCAGGACCTACAAACCATCTACCATATGTGCACCAGGTCTCGTCCTCACACAGAGCCCTGAGGATAGGATTGGCACAAGAATTTGCTGTCACCCCACTGGGAACATCGGCCACGATGAACACTGCGGGCTTGATGTTTCTCCCATGGAGACACTTGTCTGGCGTATTAGCATGGCTCCCCAGAACGGGAGACGCTGGCTCTGCCGAGTGCTGCTCGCACATGGTTGGTCCTTGCAGTTTGTTGACCACGAGGCACCTGCGGTCCTCACCTTCAGAGCTGCTCCAGCCTGGCCCGATGCATGGGGCTGCTCCATCCCAGGCTCTGCATTTGCTCAGACATTTCCAGGTCCCCCCCAAACTGGTACCTCATCTCCAACAGCATCCTCCTCACGCCATTTCATTCATCCTCCCCATCCCTGGGATTCCCTTCCAGATGATGCAGCCCGTTTAAAAAGCCAGAGCACTTACAAGTCCCACCACACTCTTAAAACCAGTGAGCCTATTGCAGCCCCGCAGCCACCCCCAGATTGCAACTGGTAGCGTAACTGGAGTTTCCATCTCTGCTCTTCTCCTCCCGCTTCCTCAGCAAAACAAGGTCTGCAGGCAGCGACTCTAGAGAGCAGGCAATCAGACTTCACTTAAAACAAACTCTCCACCTGAAGGTAAGCAAAACCTCGGCTCCTGTGATAAAGACAAGATTACAGATATATCATTCATTAACTATGCCCAGATTGTAACCTTGGTTGTTCTTGCTTAATTAAATAATAGCTTCTTAACCATCATGTTAGCTGTTCCCCAAATATTTGTATATTGGATACCTTGCCTCCAGCGATGCAATGAGTTAGAAGCACTTCCATCTTCTGAATTGCAGGAGAAAAATTTGCTTTCTCTGAAAGCAAAGAAACTTAATAGAAAATTATGACCAGCTCTGTGGAAAACGCAGGAGTTTCTGATGTTTCTCATTTTACAGTCAGCTTTATCGGTGAGTGATGAGCAAACTGTACGCTGGGTAAAACATCTATACAAGCATCTAGATTAGTATGAACAAACTCATGAAAATGAGAAACCCGCAAAAGATGACTTCAGCAGAGAGCTTAAAGCTCCATGTGGGTCTGGGGGCAGAGTCTGGTTCATGGCTGGCTCGGTCTGCCCACCCCTCTCCTGACCCAGCTACGGTCCATTCCCCACCTCTGATCTTCGCACCGTGACCACAGCCCCCTCCTGCTCCTTGGTCTCCCTTACGCTAACAGATCCAAGCACTGAAACCACAATTGCTTTGAGGACAGGGATGGAAATGCCTTATTCCTGATTCATGGAAGTGCTCAAACATGAGTTATTGTCTTGTGGGTCTGAGACGAGCCCTAAACCTCCTCCAGAGCTGGTGAGACATTGGAAGAGGCTGCCCAGGGAGGTGGTGGAGTCACCATCCCTGGAGATGTTCAAGGAACGTGTGGACGTGGCACTGCGGGACGTGGTTTAGTGGGCATGGTGGGGTTGGGTTGATGGTTGGACTTGATGATCTTACAGGTCTTTTCCAACCATAGTTTCTGTGATTCTGAGAGCAGAGGCAAGGCAGAGGAGTCCTGCAGACCCTCATGGGAGTGGATGCAAGTGTAGCTAGCGTGCAGACCTTGGGGAAAGAGGGAGATTGGTGGTTACTACATTATTTTCTTTAAGTTCTGAAAAGGCAAATAATATTTACCCTACCACTTCTTTACCTTGAAGCTCTTCATTTCTACTAGCACCCAAGGTGGACCTGCAAGGCTCATGTGGATTCTCTTGGAGGCACCAGCTACAAATCTGTCAGACACTTCCCAGCGCTTTGGCTGATGGGGGAAAGATCCCCTGAGAACCATGTGGTGTTTTACGCTGCACTAGCAGTGAGAACAGAAATTACTGAGTGACCAAGAAGGGTTCGAGGGAGGTGTCTGTTTGCAGACCTCTGCTCGCAGAAGACAGGCTGGGACCCTCGTGCCGAGCGATGGCCTATGCGCCTCATGAGCTGCGAAAACGTGGTGCGAGATCTGTTTTGGTTGCACAAGGATGAGTGTTCAGGTCCCGGTTATCCGGGGAGAGCTGGGCTTTACAACTTGCTCTGCACTGGGGGCTGCTAGCTAAGGACCTGGCCCTACAGCTTGTCTTTCTTCAGCCCCTCCCAAGACCACACAAGGGCCTGCCCAATTCTGCCATCTCACTCCACTGTGCAGACGGGGCATTGCTGGAGACCTTGACATCACCCACATCCCCAATTTTTGTGCAGCAGTATGATCCCCTGCGGCTCCATCACCGTTCTTAGGCCAGAACATGGGGGGCTTGTCCATCCGTTTGGGTGAGGAAATGCAAGAACAGAGTGCAAGGAAGCAGCAGGACATCTCCAAGGGTGGGTGCAATCACCTGCTACTGACACGCACCTTATTCCCGATTCTGAGAAGAGAGAAAATGCTGGCATGATCCATCTGCTTGCTGCAACCCAGGGAAGCAAATGACAAACAGCTGATCCAGGGAGTCACTTGAGGCTCTCTCTACTACCCAAGCTGAGGCTGTTTTGGGTCAGCAGCAGAGCCAACTCACTCCAGCTCACTGTTTCTGCAAGGACAGAGGCAAACTGAAGGTCATCTAAATGTAGCAAGATTTGATTCCTTTAGCCCAGGTTTATTCATTCTTGATTTTGCTCAACAGTAAGATGCAAGTGAAATGTGAGCAGACGTTCTCAAACAGCAGTTTGATACGCTGCTTACAAGGAAGTTTGCAAACTGAACACTTTGCATCCTATGGAAGGTGGGTTTAGATTGAGCTGGCAAAGAGGAATAAAGCCTTCAGGCAGCTGCTCAGCAGGCACGGCCTTTGAATTAGAATTTTCATTACTGGAGTGAGATAAAACTCAGTTAAATTCACCATGCCTGTCTGTATATACACGATTGCTGTCTTTAGAAACCTGCACTGAAATCAATGCAAAATATTGCTCCTAAATGTCTTTAACATCAGAACTTCAAATGTAAATTCCCAAGCTGGTCTTGAAGTAAAACAGGTGGTACACGCATCTTTTGGCATAAAGAAATGCCGTGACAAACACTCACAGACTGGGAGGCATGGAATTTAACTTCTGAATTGTTTTACAGCCTGGACTGCTCTAACACTTTCTGATAAAACATTGTTTGGGTTCGATTCCACTGTCTCTTTTGCCATGCCCAAGACACAAACATGGGGTTGCCAGGTAGAGCACTGTGCCCTGGCATACGGATGCAGAGGCTGTTTATCTTCTGGTGGGACTTGGGCGATGGATCCTCCAACCAGTGAGCTAATCTAGCATCTGGCACGTACCTCTACGTGCTCCGGTTGGAGATCTGCTACACAAAGGAGCTTACTCCATCTCCGGTCAGAGGCTGGTGTGTATCATGGACTTTCTCTTTTTCCTTTAATCCTCTGACAGCTGTAGCACTTTCTGAATTCTGGGTAGGGTCCAAGACTCTACTGTGCTCAGTACCAAATTGGCAGAAAGTGAAGTTAGGTCTTATCCCAGCACACGTGCAGAGGAAAGTACCGTAAGAAAGGCTGGGCTGCAGGTTTTGGACTGGACTTCCAATGCCAGCCAAAACACAGCAATATCCCACAGGAGACTGTGGGGTGGCCGTCCTCAGATATTTGGGGTCTGCTTCATTTGGAGAACTCCCCCACTTGCATGAATAGTGTTTGTACAACTCCAGCTGCCACCCACCATCACCTTTCCCCCCCCAAGAGAAGACACAGAACTTCTACTTTCTGATTTCACAGTTCCCCCACCATAACGAGTGAGCCTAGGGAGGGAGATGGAGAGTGCACACATTAACTCCCACTACTGCTGCTTGCTTCCAGACCTCCCAGGCATTAGCATTTTGCAAAAAAGACCCCAACAAATCCACAATGAACTCATTCTGAGGATTCTTTATTGCTTTCACAATCTTATCTTTTCAGTAGTTTCCCAAGAGCTTGTGAAAGAAACATGGGATCTGTTGATTAAACACCATCTTCAGGAATCGAGTAGATGCATGCTTGAAGTCAAAGTTATGTTCACTGGCTGTTTCCGTCTGAACGTCCCTAGTCGAACAGTGGTCAGAAGAATTGTGGGAAAGCAAACGGTGTTATGAACGGTAGCAATGGGAGCAGCAACATGAATGGCATGAGAGAGCTACTGGTGCCCTCCGCAGAAACGTAAGCCTAGACAACCCGTGCGTCTGGGCTGGGCTTTCCCAGTTGCATCTCTGAGCAGAAGAGACAGAGGGACTGAAGCTTTTACCATACTGTCCGTCTGACGTTCGCCCAGGGAGATTTCTTCATTCCCTGAGCTTCTTTCACCTCGCTCCACTCCAGCTTTGTGTCTGGAACCTCATCTTCAGGCTCGGGATCCTCACGGACAGTCCCCTCAGGCAGTGCCACGACGATGGGCAGAGGGCCCTGCTCCTCCCGGAACTCCACTACACAGAGACTCTTCTGGTTTGCTAACTGTTGGTGAGTCTCCTAGGAGTAGGAAAGAGAAAAGGCAATCAAAGCAATGATGCGCACTGTTGGTTTACGTCAGGTCAAACTCTGCATGGTATATGGGGTAGGGAAAAAAAAGTAATTTACTAATAAACTGTTTAAACACTGCGTAAATTAAACGACTCATCAGGCTCATCCTCATGGGTTTCAAATGAGGTAATTGCAGAAGCAGCAGGAATTCAGGTAACTAGACTGCAAATATACTAGGGTTACAATGTCATCCTATAGGAACTTGCTTCTGGAAAGGATCTGGCCAGAAAAGGTGCATCCTGCTAATAAGGATGCATGTTGGCATGTTAGTAACGTGCAGTAACATTTTTATGTCTTTATATGGATATAAATTTTGCTTTGACAACAGTAAAGTGCTTATTACTGCCCTGACAGGTAATAATAGCTAATATAATCATATGAATTAAACACTATTTTCAGCTATACCTCTTCCTTGCATACAAGTTGCTTTGTTAACACTCAGAATTTACAGAATAAATGTTTACTGGGAAGTTTTCCCCATTCAGGGCAGTCAAGAAAATATACCAAATGCACATCTCTCAAAGCAATAATCTATACAGCTGGCCCTTCTTATATTCATTCTGTGAAAGACTTCTCAGAGACAATGCATGGAAAATATATGACAGACTTCCTCAAGTCTGATTAACTTCAGATACTGATAAGCATCTGTAACTATCTCATTAGGCAAAGAGGATCGTAACCGCCTCCCCTCCTGAGGCTAAACTGAAAAGGTGGGCTAGGACGGCGTGACAGATTTGACAACTGTAGGTTTGCAGAGCTATATGGGGAATGTCAGCAGCTAAATCCTGGCAGCTATCAAATGAGATAACCGGGAATTTCCAAAGGACGGATGCATCCTAAGGTTGGTGTTCAAAGGAAGTCAGATGAAATGCTGCATGTTGGATCTTTCCATCAACTACAGACAGCTGGCTCAGAGAGAGATGTCTCCGTTGTGAGCGCTCTGAGTTAGAGGAAATGACACCACCTCCCTGACTTATTTCAGAGATCTTAATTATACTAGCGATAGAAGCAGCTGTGATATTCAGCCTTTAGGCAACGAAAACTTAGAATGCAGACAAAGAAGCAGCAGCAACCAAAGCTGGGCCACAACTTCCTCTGCCTGTGATTTTTCAAATGTCACCAAAAATACTACAAATGAAAGCCCAGAAATTCAGCTGTCCCCTGGAGGCACTTGGCTGTGGAACAGGCAGAGGTACATACAGCTGCTTCTGACTGGACAACTTCATACAGCTGTTGAGGTATTATTCACATGCTCATTTTGTTTGCTTTTTGGAAAATGAGTCCATTTTAAGCCTAGAATATAAACTGTTTGACCACAAACTACTACAATATCAATCCCATTCTGTCCCTTGACCTGATGTATAGAACCACAGAAGAGTGCAATCTACCTGTTGTGTCAAGCCTTTAAAGAGAGCTCTGGTAATGTTAATCAAGTTTTTGGATCCAGAAACCTTGGCGTACATATCTTTAATGCCAATTAGTTTGCAGATGGTGATGATAGCTCGGTGGCAACGAAGACCATATCCTGGGGAGAAAAAAATATAAATTAGCATTACGTGATTATTTGTAAGCTAAGGAAGAAGAGAGAACTAAGACCTCTTCTTAGTTATTTTTGTTACCTAGCATGTTAGAACACATTATATCTTAAAAAACGCAAAACCATTCTGGGAAGACCATTCTTCCCAGTCTTTGCAGCCATACTAACATAAAGATCACAGGTTTTTTTATACTAAATATACCTTACTTAACATATTGCAAACCCAAATGAAAATGTCACCACCTATAAACTCAAAACATAAAGCCATAAAAACACAACCTGAAGAATTGTTTAATACCACAGGTTTGGGTAGTATTCTTTAGAAGTCCCATTGGCAGCTTGAGAAGAATCTTCCACAAACATACTCCACCACCCCTGGGAACATTCACCAAATGAAAAGCAATTGCTTTCTCCCACTCAGCAGAAAAATAAAACTCTAGTACTTCCCAAAACGAATAACAGCAACAACAATAATAATACAAATTAGCAGAGAAGCAAGGCAACAAGCTTGCTTAAGAGAGTATTAAAAAGAAGCCATTAAAAGGGGAGAGGATATAAATGTAACTGGATCCTGACCAAGACCATCTCCTCTAAAAAGCAATGCCTACATAGCTTCAAAACCGCTTCCTTTGCAATTCCAGGTGACAAACTGGTGAATGACAGCTTCAGTAACTCCTAATGATGGTAAATCTGACTTTAAAGTCCTGGTTCACACACATGATGGAGAGATTTAAACTGGTTTCCTGTGGTGAAGTTACTGCTCAAAACAACTGGTGTGCTCAAGCACTGCTGTCCTTTGGGCTTCCTTCCAGAAGGACCTCGCAGCAGAAGCAATGTCAGCGTCTCTCATTCCCAGGGAGATTGCTGCTGGATCAGAGACCTACTGTATACAGAAGGGTTAAAAGATGGAATTTTGGTCCGTGGATGGACACTGGGTGAGAACTAGATAGCTGAGAAAACCGCAGTCAGCACAAGAAAACAGATGGTTTATTGTCTCGTGTTTGAAATGCTGACCATAGAGATAAGGAGGCTGAGCGATACAGGGGGAAGACAGGGAGGACGTGCAGTGGTGGAGGAATACAAAGCACAGTTCATAATTTTGCTTGCCTTACAACATCCTGTTATCGGCTTGAGCATAGTTGATACGTGACTGCTGGATTATGGTAATATGCCGCGTGTACAAAGCCTACGAACCAACAGACAGGATGGCTATGGCGCGTGCAGCGTGCCTGACCAGCGGGCACATGTGCCTTAGGCTCCCTGTGTTGAGAGCTGGCAACTGAGGCGTGTTTCGGCACCCGCTGGTCATGTGTGTCGAAATCCGTTCCTCTGCAAACGTATAAATACCGGGATTTCCCGAAGAGCAGTGGGCCAGTGTATGGCAAGGTCACCGATGCCTCCGTGGGGACGCCCACGTAAAGTTGGCACCTACCGACTGCTCGGTGGAGCGCGCGGCGCAAGACGACACGAGAATGTACGAACGGTCCATCTCCCTCATGGTCCTCGGGTCGGTAAGACAACTGCTTTGCAAGATACCCTTAGCATGTCTGTAGTTAATAAAACACTTTTTTTTTTTTTAAATTTTTTCCTTGTAGTCTGTGTATATGTGTTTACCTTTCTTGGGAATCCTTGAAACCACTCTAAAACACCTACGGTGCCTTCCTAAAGCCTGAGATTGTGCTCAAGACCTCTACCAGACACAGAGCAGGCAGAGAAATTGGGGAGGCAAGAAAAAGGGAAGTCCAAATAAGTCTGTGGGCAGTAACGCTCCAAAAGAAGAGTCTGGTCTAAACACAGAGCTGCTGGGTAACAGGGTGAGTGCCCACTGGCACTGGTGTCTCTTGCCGCTCACAGGCGTTTGGGTAGCCAAATAAAACCTACCACGTTTTTATTTTATTCAGCTCTTGGTAAGCAAAGCTTTGAGCAGCAAAAGTGGGACTGAAGCTGCCTGCAAACTGAGGAAGGCATCACTGCACCCACTTAACACCAAATTCACACGTTGCAGTTGACCTCCAAAACGTGAACCTGTTACTTGCCTCCTGCCTCAGCAACAGCAATTCACCAGCTTCACAGTCTGTGCAAAATTCAACAGCCACTAGCCAACAGCCACGAGAAGGTTGTGCTTGTCCTCTTCAGGTGACAAAAGCTGGCAGAATGCTATGCACCATCAAGGGAGTCAGTCAGCACGGATTATCAAGGTACTGTGCAGAGACATCACTTACTTCCTCCTGGCCCAGCAACTGGCACGAATTGCACTTAGTTATTACATTGGTGGCACAATGTGAAGGACAGAGAATGGAAATAAAGCAGGTAACAGACTCATTGGAGCTAACACTACATTGGAAAGACGGCAAAATACTCTCTATATTTCTAAAAATACCAATTATTTCAATCAAGCTTAAAGAACAAACGTGTTGCCACACTCATTTGCTTTCAACTTACTGTTCAAAACGGTAAGATCATCGAAAAAAGTTTGCGTGCGTCTGTGGAAATCACAGGCCGACTTACAAAAGCTCGAAACTGCAGCAACTTGAAATTTGTAGGTGAGTGGGGAGGAGAGACAAACGTATTTCCACATCCAGAAACACAGCAGAGGTTTGCATGTCAACTGCATCCATCTCCATCACCGTGTTACATTAGCTCCAATGCAGAATTATAGTACATTAGCATTAATTGCAAATGGTTTCTCAGACTTGCCAGATTTTAATGAAGGAGTTATTTTTTGAGGAGTCTAATTTTGCTCTCTCGTTCCCCAGAGAGATTTGTTTCATGTGGCCTAGCCCTATTAATCTTTAAAAGTTGGTTTGTGATAGTTTTAATGTATCTCACTTAAAAGCTGAAAAGTCAGGTTATTGGTTAGTCCACTCTGCGGGACAGTCTTGCTGCTGATTAAATGAGGAAAAAAAAAATCTATTCCAGTGCTGCACGTTTTATTGTGCCAATATGTCCCTTCTTCTTTTAAACTATAATTGGAAAAGAAACTATAACCATCCAAAGCCATTTGTTCTGCCATTTGAGAAAATACTGTTTTCTATGCTACAAGACAAAGTCAAGTTTCAGACACAATTACATGTGAATGACCTCTGGAAGGCTGTTTGTCCAATTTTCTTTTTCAGTGACTTAAAGCATTTCATTTCTGGCGTTTTTATTGTCACTCGTCTCCCATCTCATCTCAACCAGGTTTCTGCAGATTGTCAATACATGAAACTCAGAAGCCAGCAAACTAGTCCATCAGAGACTGAACAAAATTTATTCCAAACACAAAAGGAAAGGATTCCAACAGCAAACCCCAGCTGTGGAGGCGAAGTTGTGCGTTCCTACTACAACATTAGGCTTTTTTGCGATCATTTGTTTAGATAGCTGCCTGGGCGCGATGTACAGGAACTGGAAATAATCTGCCAGCTGTAATTATGCAAAATGAGAGGCTTCAGCATACATAGCTATACTGCCAGCAGCAAACAGAAGGAGTCTTTTATACTTTAAGTGAAGACAGTCTGCATATGCCATGGTCTAACGTGAAAACTAAGAATAACTGTAATTTCTTATACCTATTAATTATAGCTACGGTGCTGGGCTTCACAGCCACGTAAGTGTATTTGACAAACTGTTCTGCATTTCACCTTATTAATTCACATTAGGAACTAATTTACACTACTTTGAGATGTATCAATGTGCCTAGCAGAGTAGCCTCATGACCCCTATAATTGTAAAATCAAGTCAGAGACGAAGATTAAGAGCTGTCCAAATTCCAAAAGGTAGCATATTCTGCAGCACAGACAAGCGATACCCCCGTAGTTTCCATCTAGACGGCACACGCTAGAAACAGAGCGATCTGGAATGGTGGCAGACACGAAGTCCAGAGCTTGCACCAAGTTAAATCTTGTTCTGTAGTATGTCCACAAATCATTTAATTGTTCTAAAATTACAGCCAGCTCCTGCTGCTGCTATGAATCCTTCCCTTAGAGTATAACACAAAAGGTAAAATCAGCAAGAGCTTCATCTATACCATCCCCAAACCCTCAATTTTGCATAGACGTATAATGTTACAGCTTATTTTCAGGTCATGGGCACGTAATGAAGTCTATCTCTCACACACACAATTCACCTACAAAATTTTACACACTGATCTATCATTACACTTCTTAATAAGGCCAACGAAGCCTGCTGTCCAGAGCACATTGGACATTAAGCACAATCTCTGCGCTGGGCTCCAGTGGTTGGGCAGGGGGGTCCTGGGCTGAAGCGGCCGGAGGAGGCGGCTGTACATCCAACATCACTTAACAGTAGCTGAGAGTTACCAGGCATGGACTCACTACTGCTCACATCTAACCTACAGGAGTCTAAAGAAGCATTTGCCTGTACTACAACTGCGAGCAAAGTGAAGAACAGCTTGTAAAGATGGAGAAATAAAAACACTGCTACTGTGCAACAATCAGATGGTCTTTGTGCTGATATGGTGCAGGACAACAAGCCAGGGTAGACAATCCCTCTAGTCTCCTCACTGGGAGCTCTTGATTTTAGGGAAAATAAAGCAGTAATGGTCTCGAGGACGTAGCAGGCTGGATGCTGTCCTGGCTCCAGCTCATGACCACAGGTAGTCCGAGGCAGTTGAGGGAGGACATCTGCCCATGCTATCCCAGTGTGGGCTTAGGAGGCACCAAGATGTGGCTTGCACTCTGATTCCCATTTGAAGCACTCCTACTACTGCGTACTGAACCACCTCTGAATCTTGTCTTGAAAACAGCGATTAAAAAAAAAAAAATCACTGAAAAATAATGGAACGAGCCTATCGGTTCTTCAAAGCATGCGTGGGACATATGGTGGGAAGAAAAACCTGCAGGGTTCTTCTAAAGGCCTTTGTCCCCAACACCTATGCTATTAGATTAGATTTTTCCACATGTAGGTAATTTAGAGCAGAAGGAACTACACTTAGGAAGCATGAAAGAAAACCAGCAATAGAGCTCCCACCAGTGTAAGAGGGACAAACCCCAATTTACAATAACAAAGCCCTGTCATCAACAGTAGGTATTTCTAATGAAAAATAATTTATCATCTTCAACACTTAAAACATGGCACAGACTAGCACCAAATGATCCGTCTCTAAAGTAAACAGACATTGCAAAAATTTAACTTCATCAAATAAATACCAGTCAGTAATTAATAAAACTTCAAAATTTCCAGGCAGCTGTAATTACCTTTGTTTTGCTTCTTCATGCGGATGGTTGTGCTTTTAAATTTCACTGAAATGTCATGGTAAACTGGAGGGGGAAAAAAAAAAGGCATTACAGCTAAATTCTTACTTCTAGAAAAGCTTTAGCTCAGCACATTTAAGGACTAGCTTTTTCAGAACTGTGAATGGGAAGTTGGTTTTACTCTGAGTTCTTTAAAGAGAAGGGTTAGTCCAGGTAAATTTCTGGAATAGATTAGGAATGTTTACACATCTGTGAATACTATGTTACTACTGTATACAAAACCAGTTGAAAAAAAAGTGTCTGTATGCCTGCAATGATCCTCATTTAGCTTTGAAGTGAGCTCACATGATACAATTTAACCGTCTTCCTCATGCTCATGTTTTTCTAATAATTCAGCTTTTAACCTAAGATTTCCCCAAAGACCTCAGCATTCTTGGATTTTCCATATAGAATATTTACCATTCCAGTCTTCCTGCTTCTCTCTGCTTCAAAAGGAACCCCAAACTCATATCAATATGATGTATCGTATTATATGGGTGGCTGTTATATACATCTGGTTCAGTGGCTCAGTCTCTGCACAGTGGATTCTACCACTGCAGTCAAGGTGGCTCAGAGAGGACCTCTATGTTAAGTAGAATGGAAAGCACGGTGGAAACACCACCAGTTTTTAATCAAATCCCCAATCTGTTAGTATAAAATAATAATGCTCAAGGCATAGACTCACAAAGATAACTGCAGTTTTGTATTTGTAAGCTGAAGTTTTATTATACTGAATATTTATCTACACAATGACTTGGTTAAATAGTCATACACTCTCTAAGGTACTATCTGTCAAAATTTTTCTGAAAGATAACTGAATATTTGGTATACTGGTACCATGTCTGACATCAGAGAGGATTTGAATGGTATTAAATTCAACTAACAAAAAGCTGCCATGAAACATCAGACTGACTTCTCCAGCCCACGTTCTCCCCGGCTGCTGGGCTTTGTCAGCATACACGGATTGAGTCAGGAGGGAATCGTCTCTGACATACAACGGGGAAAAGCACAGAGGAGTTCACGGTAGAGAAGAGATGCCCAGCCAATATTTGAATTCATTACATCAAATTGTGCTAGCAGAGATCTAATCTTGCTACTACTCCCTTCCCCTGCCTCCATTTTTAAGAGCCTGAAATACTATGCATTAAGTATCCAAGTTTTAAACGTAGAATGATAGAACGGTTTGGGTTGGAAGGGACCTTTAAAGGTCATGTAGTCCAACCCCCCTGCAGTGAGCAGGGACATCTTCAAGTAGACCAGGTTGCTCAGAGCCCCGTCCAACCTGACCTTGAATGTTTCCAGGGATGGGGCATCTACCACCTCTCTGGGCAACCTGTGCCAGGGTTTCACCACCTGCATCGTAAAAAACTTCTTCCTTACATCTAGTCTAAATCTACCTTCTTTTAGTTTAAAACCATTACCTCTTGTCCTATTGCAACAGGCCTTACTAAAAAGTCTGTCCCCATCTTTCGTGACAAGGGCAGGAAACTAGAAGCGAGATAACTCAGTATTTTAAACAGCAACATCTCATATTATGTAATCTTAACTTTTCTTCATGGACCTTTCTACAACTGTTGATACAAACCTGAGAGAAAGTGAAGAGTAAATCACATATTCTTTCCAGGTAACGGTGATGTATTTTACACAGGGATTGACAGAGCATGTACTTTGACATTACCACTGTCTAGGTAAAACAGTCTGGGGCTAAGATTTCATACAGCATGCTAAAAAAGCAAAAATAATGCACAAATAATAATAATACAATGCATCAGATCAGAAAGGTTTTAGTTAACATCTTTTTATGCTTTGTAACCAGTTGCAACCAGTTCTTGTTGGTATATTCAGTACTTATTGAAACGTAAAGAGTCTAAGAAAGTCATAATACTTACTTGTGTGGTTCTGATACAGCTCTATAAAATGTAAGTAGCGTATTGCTTTATTCTTTGCCTAGGGAATAAAAGCAGAAAACATTTTTCCTTGAATTTTTCTGCAAAGTAGTTGAAATTTACCATTGTTCAGTTAACTAGGCGGAAAAAACCCAAGAAATAAAACTTAGGAAAACAGGTTTGCCACATCTAAACCATTTATTTTATGGAAATGAAAATGTTCTCTTTAAAGAACTACTTTCTCCTAACAGGTTTAATATTTAAAAAGATTTCTCAATATAGTAACAACTTTATCAAACTTTGTGTATTGTAGCATTGCTGCTTTGATAGCTTAGTTGAGCATTACAACACAAACTAGACTAATGTAGATGGACAGTAACATTTTGAAGTGTAAAGGAGCCTTAATAAGGTCATTATGCATGTGTAAGAGAAAAATTCCTACGCACTAACTGTATAAGCAGATTGTATGCTATATAGATATTGCAAAAAAGTGAGCAAGGGGGTGACAGGTATATGCCATGGAAAAGGGAGTAGAAAGAAAATAAAGAGCGCATTAACAGAATCTCATTGCAGGGCAACCTCATTACGCCTGTCCAAAGAAGAACAACGAAGCTGATGAGGGGTCTGGAGCACAAGACTTATGAGGAGCGGCTGAGGGAGCTGGGGGTGTTCAGTCTGGAGAAGAGGAGGCTGAGGGGAGACCTCATCGCTCTCTACAACTGCCTGAAAGGGGGTTGTGGTGAGGTGGGTGTTGGTCTCTTCTCCCAAGTGACAAGTGATGGGACAAGAGGGAATGGCCTCAAATTGCACCACGGGAGGTTCAGGCTGGATATTTGGAAAAATTTCTTCACTGAATGAGTGGGTTATCAAGCACTGGAACAGGCTGCCCAGGGAAGTGGTGGAGTCACCATCCCTGGACGTATTTAAAAGACATGTAGACGTGGCACTTAGGGACATAGTTTGGTTATGGACTCGGCAGTGTTATGTTTACGGTTGGACTTGATGATCTTAAAGGTCTTTTCCAACCTAAATGACTCTATGATTCTATAATTATTTGTATCAAGATGGATAAATCATGTACATGGACTTACTTCTTTGCATAGACTACAAAAGATACTGATTATTAAAAAGAAAAGTGTAGGTACGATTTATTTGTGCTTGTCATCAAGCAATAAATGCTTTAATTAACATACTTTCCGTAAAGCATTCATCCTGTCACCTGCTTTCCCCATTGCAAAACCTGCAAGACAGAAAAGAGTCATTTATTATTAAGAAATAGATGAGGCAGGACCTTCAGAAAGCCAAGGAGAAAAACCAGAGAACTTCACAACCCCGTTTAGTATCTGTTATTTCTACTCCATTGCACAGATCATACTCAGAAAATGGTCCAGAGAAAACCACAGAAACCATAGAAAGCAACAGCTTAGGAGTTATGAATACCTAACGATTGGATGCCAGTTGCTTGTTGTCAAATGAAAACAAATAAGGCTTAGCTTATTTCTTTTGTGTATTTGTCCAAGCTTGTTCCAAACAACTGAATAGCAGTGACCGCTTCAGCCAAAAAAAGGTCCAGTCTTCTGCTTAAAAAGAAAGAAGGGAAGGAAGAAAAAAAAAGGAAGCTGATGCAGATGTATCAGCAATGTCTATACAAAGAGTAGCTCCAAGACCGCAGAAGCAAAGGAGGAGACTGGGTTTCTACTAGTGAAATAGAGAATATGAAAACCAGGTTTAACAGAATAGTGCGTTTGCAAAAAATGCCTACCTGTAGAACAGAAAAAACAGACTGCCAGTTTACAAACTGCTACCTAATTCTCTCTGAACTCTCTGACCTACTCCTATTCACCAGGTCAACTGTGGTAGCGATGAAGAGATTTCAGAGCAGTCTCAAAGTATTTGCAGTCAGCTCAGAGCAGGGCATCAACTGACGGTATGGAATGAATACAAGGATGTGACAACTGTTTTTACAAACTCTGTAGTCCAACAACATCAAGGTAGATTGAATTAAAATCACTTAACTTCAAATCAATAGATCTAGCTTTTTTGGTCCTTTGATGTTTCTGTTGCGTCAGCTGAGGCTGCGGGTTACCTGTATTCAAAAGCCTAATCCAAAAATCAATGGGATTGGACCCATTGGCCAACACAGACTCACTAATTTCATGCAGACATCACAGGAGAAATGGTCTGGAAGAGATCTAGGAAAGAAATACCATCCTGACTCCTGTGGTGCTACAAGCAAAGAGGATATGACCGCAAGCCTGGAGGCTGCTGTGGAAGAAGCAGACGGTCAAGGGTAGCGCCTGCTATCAGCTACCTCCTGACAGCTTTCCCTGTGCACGCATCATGCACCCAGAGGTCTCTGGCACTTTCTAACTCCTGCTGCACAAGAGCAGTGTATTAATGCTGTGAAGTCACACAACAGATTAGAAAATGCCAAAAATAAGGTCACCTGGGCAACCTCAACTCAATCACTCAGCACATATGGACTAAAGTGATAACATGTTTCATGATAAAGCTTTTTGAAGAAGAGGTAGAAGAATTTTTTCAGAGTAACATAGCTTTCTGCTGGGGAACCACACCTTCCTCTGCATATACATTTTCCTCCCCTCCAAACTGCAGTTAAAATTCGGCTTGAGGAACACATCTGGACTTGAATCTTTCACATAAATGAAGTTCTGCAAAACTGTAGTTGTTTGGAAATAGAGTTGTCTTATTAAAGCTCCCACATAGATCCCATCATCAGCGATATCTATTTGGCTCATAACAAAAGGAGATTATTTACACCCAAAAGGTGGATGCCTCTGCATATATAGTCAAAGCAGGATTTTCTTTACTAGAGTCATATAGCAATACAGTTGCAATTTCCTGTACTCTGTCACCAATACAATACATGCCATATTCCTGCCTCCTGAGAGAGGTAAGAATTCTCTATTATTTGGATTATTTCCTTCACAGCTATTCATTTTCTATTTTTTTAGTTGATTCTTCTTTTAATTCTGCACAGCTGTCTTATCTCCAAGACCATTTGAGGTCTAACGGGAATTTTAATGTACATCGGTTTGTATCCACAAGAGAATGCATGAAAACTATCTCCTTATGGAGAAAAACTTAGCACATTCAAGGGTGCTTCTTAAATAAAACATATCCTGCAACAACAACAAAAAAAGCCTTTAACTCCTGGTATTTGAAAACTGAGCGAAAGAGAAATACTGTTTCCTCAATAACAGACCTGGAAACATGCAAGCAACTCATTGCCGTACAGGGTGGCTGCATAGTTCCTTTCTGCTGGAATCCAGGGCTAGTTAATCCAAGTTAGATGCTGCACTGAGATGGTTTGATTGCTTCTAGAGATAGCTTGGTCATCACTACCCTGCAAATGTAATTGTGCTTAAGAGTTCTGTTACAAGGTAATCACAACTAAACTGGATGCCTCTGACCAGTATTCTTTCTCCAGTCTTTGCTGAGAAAGAAAAGGAAAAAGGTCTCTTTTCACATCTCGTATTAGAAGATCCTTCATAATCTTATGTTTCTTTTGATTTGTCCTATTTACTTTATGCCGTAGACAGCATTTCTATGGTTAGACTTCAAATTGCTTGCTGAAGAGACCGTTATAAAGAGTCATCGTGGAGAAAGCCTACACATGGGTCAAGCCACAGATCACTGAAGTTACTACGAGACCGGACTCAAAGGGCCCCAAGTATTCTGTTTTTCCCTAAAAGTGTAAATACAGTATTTGTAGGAAGCCCATAAAGTGGATTTTTTATTATTATGAACTATTATTAACTAAAATAAGAAAGCTTCGTAAAGAGGCTGAATCAGAAGGAAATGTAGGGTCTTCTGATTTGACAGATTCATTAAGAATTTCTGAATCAAGAAGCTAGCTAAGACTACCAGTAAACGAGCCCTTTTTAACTAAAAGCAGTAATACTTCCAAGGGACTATCCTGACACCTAGGGGAGAAGAAGAAAAAAAAACCAAATCAGCCAGATTTATAGTAATTCTACCTAGAAATACTAACACTAGCTAGAACGCAGAAAAACACACAACCAGTCATGCTGCCCTTCGCTGCAAAGTGGTCGCTGCTGTTAGAGCAAACAAAAAAAGAAACCCCCAAGACCCCCAACAACATGAAAGTGATTTTCAAAACCAGAAAGACAAATCCACATCCACCGACTCCTACTTTTGTCTGACTCTATCTGCTCTACCAACAACGGAGGCCCAGATTCATTTTAGTCGAGCAGAGGCACCTCTATGAAGAGCACAGGCAGCTGAGTTTTCTTCCGCCGCCAGCGCCAAGGAATGAATAGTTCCCGGGGCACGTCAGACCACCTGCAATTCCAGGCACCTTTTGCAGGTGCCCGATTCTTTTCTTTGACTTGAGAGTAAACAACTAGACTCTGCAGCTAGGTGCCTAAGGCTAGGTGAAACAGAGACAGGGATGCGTGGCTGAATACTTTCAGGTTTTGATTTTTTTTTTTTAAACATAAACAGTATTTACAGTAAAAAGAAACGGTGTGTACAGGAAAGCGTAGATGATCCCTTCCAGCAAGATCTACCAGTGGTTAGTTCTATCACTCTAAATAAAAAAAATGTTTTTACCACTGGATAGTATATGCTCCAAACCTAATCACATATTACTACTTTTCCCAATTTCTTTTTTTTATACAAAACAAAGTGTCCAAATGAATACGTACATAATTTGATTACAAAGCTTACTTTTATAGATGAAACTCAAAATTCTTACAGGTATTTCAATATTGCCCAGTGGAAAAAAGGGTACATTCTCTCTCTTTTTTTTTTTTTAGAGTATAAGAAGTCCCTTTAAATCACCATGCCTCCCGAAGTCCTGTTACAAACAATGATTAATCTGGCATCTTTTACATACAGTAAACACACATACCTGCAGCCCCTTTACCATTTCCAATAGCCACTAAGGCACGTATTGATTTTTTTCTGCCTTCCTTTGCGTTCATACAAAACACATTTTTCACCTGAAGAAAAAAAACCACAAAGCATCTTGTTATTGCACAGTCCAACTGTATTTTATTTTATTTTTTTTTTAAGAAAGTCAGTTTACCAAAAAAGAATTGGAGGTCTGTGATGAAACCTTATAGTATATACTGTCTTTGTCAATGGGTATCATCTGCAGTGGGATGCTGGTTTTAAGGCATTAAATACATAAAGGCTGCTAAAAACTTATACTCAGACACAGAAGAAGTTACCACAGTACGGTTTTATTAAAAGATCCCCTCTGTTGTGTTTAGCTGCACAACAGGTAATGCTCTAACACCGCTAGCTTCATGTGTGATTTCAATCGTGATGAAAAAACATGGAAAAAAGTTGAAAGTGACATTAATATCTCACTGCCCCCCTCACATTGTAACATACTTTAGAGGCGCTCTCAGGAATTGCTGAAGGCATGTTGTTGCTTTACATGGGTTAAAACTTGATTGAGATCTACTTGCAGAATGCAGAAGGCAGAATCATTACTGAGGTGACAGCTGCTAAAAAGATGACTTCATTTAAGGGAGGGGAAGAAGAAAATGGTATTTCATTCCTGGAACCAGAAAGCTTTACAGAAACTGCAAGAAATTCAAGCAGAGATGCAAGAAAGCTATTTAGTTTGGAGTGGGGACACACAAAAGCAATTGGGAAGACAGGTGGCCTTATGGTCAGCATTCTGAAAATCTAAATTTGCTTCTGCTTCTGCTACAAACTCCCCTATGTGACTATATGCAAGTCACTGCCTTATAGTCTCCCACCTTAAATGGTCCAATATAGCATCTGAGTTCCTTTGTTCACCTAGCTCCTGTTCTAGTTTCCTTGGTTTTATTTATATATTAAAATATATGTTTATTTAAATATAGACTTATTTTATACATAGTTTAAATACTGTATATAATATATAAACTATGCATAAGATATAAAATTGCAATATATAGTATATACTAATATATATACACACACATACAAAATAACATACTGGATATTGCTTGACTGTGTTAATATCTGTGTCTCAGAATTACCAGTCAAAAGATAAAAATCACTTCATCGTTTATTTCTCCCCTTCCTCTCAAATGCATCACGGTCTACTTTCCTGAAGACTCAATATGATTTCCATAAATTATAGTAACAGTTAAATTAAATATGCATTGTTAATCCATGAATTAAGCAGTGCTCCCCCCTTTTCCCTATATGTAGCTCTTCAGTAAGCTAGTCTGGTTGTAGAGTTACACAATCTGAAAGTAATAATAATCTGAAAGTAGGTTACTATAAAATACTTGGTCATGGCTTAAACATTCTTACTGAAATTCACAAAAAAAACCCCAAAACCAAACAAAATTCCACTGACATCACTAGGTACAGATTAGGAACAAGTGCTTCTGAAAAATTCCACCTCGCTTTCATTAGAATAAATATGCTGTTAAATTCAAGGTGCACTTATATTCTAGAGAGCACTTCGAAGAAGTATCAGCTTTGCTAATTTCTTATTCCAAGCTATTTTTCTTTCTGCAATCTTATTGCTTACAAGAACAAGCTAAAAAACCAGCCCTCTAAGATGAAAGTGCCTGTGGAAACAGGCTATTTACAGAAAATGCAAAAATAATGATGAAAGAAAGAAAAGAGAGCGAAGTAGAGTGATCTCTCCAGGAGCATCAAAAGCATTCTCTTTTTGCTTTGCGCATACTTTTGTCTTCCATTGCCAATCTGAGTAAGCACTTGTACAAAACAAAAAGTTGGCATGCCTATTGTCAAAAATGAAGGACATCATGTTTGTAGAATCTACTCAAAAATTACTCTTCTCCCTTTCCAGAAGGTGGCAATAAAGACATGCGCAACGGGCTTCTCCAGAAGCCTTCCTAAAACTGCACTTGTCAGCTGTTTCTGAGCAGCTCTGAAGGAAGATGTGTTCAGTCACCCATCACCATCAGTGCTATTTCATCTCTCCTGAACCGCTGTGAAGGCCGTTCAAGCTTGATAATGTGCACAGGCAGCCGCGACTGCTGGAACAACAGTGTCCTTAGATTCTCCCCGCCACAGCCCCGTGCCTCCTTACATCAAAGAAAGCAGTGCTCTTCTGGAGCGCGCTCCGCAATGCTTCCCTTCCGTCTTGGAAATAAAGCGTGCAGCTGAAAGGCTGCCGTTAAACTGCACTGGAATTAATTAATACACAATGAACAACGTGCCACTTTTAAAACAGCATGACCTCTGAGAAGTGACTGAAACTAAGACACAAGTACCCCCATTTAGTAGATTGCCACTCAAGCCAGATTTAAAGCCAATTTTTTAAAATTTGGAAACAGATGCGCGCTCAACCTTAATCGCAGTGTACCTCCCTGTACCCACTATCCAGCGGTGATAACGCAAAGTCAGCTTTCCTTCGAGGGCGGAGGGAAGAACAGCATCTCTCAAATATAAAATGAAACCACCTCAGACATTTACTAAGAGGAGAAACGGCAAGAAACAGTTTCAAAGGTGGTGTTGAAAACGTGGAAATTGGCTACAGTCAGAGACAGGCTGCTAAAGGTTATTGCGATTTCAAGTACCATTACTGTTAGAGAAAGGGAAAAACCCAACACTTCCCTAGAGATTTTGTTCTTGTAGAAGCAGAATGGACAACACGCCAAGCTGATCGCCCTCAGAAAGTCGTCCTTTCTAGAAATCATATTCTAGTCATGATTTTTAGGAATCTCTAGGCCTCACTCCTGACGCTGCTATTCTGCTGCTGCTCTTATGCAGAGGAGAGTGTCTGCACAGGCTGATCCCTCCATGGCGTAAGGTCCTCTGGTCCCAATACTTCTCTAAGGTACAAGGTGAGACAAGATAAAATGAGAGCAGGGTGCAGCGCTGGAAGAAAAGCACTTCCAAGCAAGTGAGCCTAGACAGGCTCAGGGACATAGCTCTTTGCTGATCTAGAGATCACAGAATCACAGAATCACTAAGGTTGGAAAAGACCTGTAAGATCATCAAGTCCAACCACCAACCCAACCCCACCATGCCCACTAAACCATGTCCCACAGTGCCACATCCACACGTTCCTTGAACACCTCCAGTGATGGTGACTCCACCACTTCCCTGGGCAGCCTCTTCCAGTGCTTCACCACTCTCTCAGGAAAGCCATTTTTCCTAATATCCAGCCTGAACCTCCCCTGGTGCAACTGGAGGCCATTTCCTCTCGTTCTATCGCTTGTCACTTGGGAGAAGAGACCAACACCCACCTCTCTACAAAACCCTTTCAGGCAGTTGTAGAGAGCGATGAGGTCTCCCCTCAGCCTCCTCTTCTCCAGACTGAACACCCCCAGCTCCCTCAGCCGCTCCTCAGCAGACTTGTGCTCCAGACCCCTCACCAGCTCCGTCGCCCTTCTCTGGACACGCTCCAGCACCCCAATGTCCTTCTTGGAGTGAGGGGCCCAAAACTGAACACAGGATTCAAGGTGCAGCCTCACCAGCGCCGAGTACAGGGGTGCCTGGTTCTCCTGCCTGCCTCTGTGCTCCTCTGGTCTGTGCAGGTGAGCCACTGATGCGGTTATGGCTCTCCCGCGACGGTCCCAGGAGGAGTGCCGTCAGGGTGTTACTCGTGTTGCTCTACCTGCTCTTGCCTCTGCGCTCCTTTGTGTGCGGGCAGACAGGCCTTTTATCACATACCCTAACAGTCTATACTCTCTCCATCTTGGCCATCAGTAGAACAAATAAAGTACTTCTCTCTTGAAGAATTTGATTCAGTAGCTACAGCCTCCGAGAAGCAGAAAGATTAGAACCAGCCATCCTGTTCACAGTGCATCCATCCCCCAAGGACACAGTAAGTGGGGAAACTGCA
Source organism: Gavia stellata (assembly GCF_030936135.1). Classification (NCBI taxonomy): domain Eukaryota; kingdom Metazoa; phylum Chordata; class Aves; order Gaviiformes; family Gaviidae; genus Gavia; species Gavia stellata. The sequence continues at coordinate 1,134,768 of NC_082616.1, read as the reverse complement.
ATACAGAAAATAATCTGGACTCCTCTACGCCTCACTCAGCAAAACAGATGAAAGTTTTTGACCAGATACTTGAAGTCTTTTTCATATAGGCTGACTCATCACAGCTCTGGGATAAACCCCAAGTGCAGTTCTCATCCAAATTAGTAATGAGCCCCATCTGCAGAGAAACTACTGACTAAACTGTGTTTAGTGCTGATAGTTTTCCCCTGTCACACGTGTGCAACTCTCTCTTTTGTAACTCGCTAGGAAAAATAACGTAGCTCAAATGCCCTACTGACACAGCGTGTGTCTAAATGTACATCTGAGTACAGATCCTTTGGATTAACCCCACAATAATGCATGTTCAAAGCCACGCCACATCTGAAATGGCTTTGTTTCCTTTTCAAAGGATGATCCATAATCATGCTGAATTATAATTCACTTAAAAGCTTCTGAATGTTCCAAATGACAATTATTTCATCCATACAGGCTGACAGGTAAAAGAAATAAAAAGATTTAATTATTTAATCAACAGAACCAGTTGAAGGTAGCATCCCTAAACTCTACTTTAAAGGCAGGCCAAAACTCTTTGGAACTCCAAGATTATCAGAAAGAATGAGAGGTCAGAGCTGGGCACTAGAATTTCTTTCCTGTGACAGGTTGCTTCAGGTGCTATCTTAAAAACTGTCTGAAATTTTCATTGTCAGTCTAAAGACACTGTCAGTATCATCCAGGGAACAGAAAACTTCCCTGTAGTTCTAAAAGCAAAATCTAGAGCTCCAATACCCCAAAAAGTACTTTTGAGCCAACATCTCATTTGAAGTAAATTATTACTCAGAGAGTATCCTGTATACTATCTAATTTTTCAGTCAAGGATGTCAAACAATGTATCTTAGACACTGTAATTTCATGCAGCATTACCTTTTCATAAGCCTTTTTTATTGCACCCTTTGCAAAAACAATAGCTAGAAAATAATTTCCAATGACTTCTAAAAAGAAATGAAGGTTTTAGGCTGCGTATTAAGGAATATTCTTTTTGTCACAAGTAGCAAGTCTACCAAGACTAAGCCTGTGGTCTTAAAGTGTACTCGTGGGTCTTTTGCCACTTCGTGGAAAGTTGAAACTACGGCCTTATATTCTATTAACAACCCTCTGCTGCACCTAGACAATTTATTTTTGTTTAGTGGATGCAGAACAAATGACTATAGTGATACAGTTATAACTCTCTTCTGCGCTCATACTCCCTACAGGTAACTCTCTACAGTTGCATGCACTTTTGTGACAACACATTTAGAAATACTTAAGACAAGGTCCTTCATATCACAGGTGTTCAAAAAACGTGCAGATGTGGCACTGTGGGACATGGTTTGGTGGGCATGGTGGTGTTGGGTTGATGGTTGGACTTGATGATCTTACAGGTCTTTTCCAACCTTAATGATTCTGTGATTCTGTGATCATTTGAGCCAACAGACCTTTGTTTTTATGACTTTACCGCTGCTTTCCACATGTCAACATAAAGCTACTGTTCCTAAGGCAAATCAATTCTCCGTGGCTTGGTAAAGAAAGCCTAATGGTTCCTAGTGTCACTATCCCTGAACAGTTCCAGAACAGAATGAGGCTCGGATACGAACTGCCAATACTATGATACAACTCTGTGAAGCACACCCAATCTCAAGTCAATTCAACTAAGAATAAAGTCTGTAAAGAATACTACTAGAGGTAACATGCAAAAAAAAAGAGATGTCAGTGACAGCCTCGAATGTGGCTTCATTTACTGCACACTATCTTGATTATAAGACAAAAGTATTTCTTCCCAAAGGCTTTCTGTAGGGCTCATCACTAACTTGATTCCTGGGAAAATATCATCCGTCTGCTTTTCAGAATATCCACTCAATTATCCACTCCATGCAATTTACTTTGATTGATTCTATCTAAGGAAGAACCAGTTATTTTTACTATGCAAGTGTTAAAAAAGATCTCTTTGGTCCTCTCTGCTTCCCTCCTTTCCCATGCTCTTAGAAAGTAAAAACAAACAAAAACCACGCAAACACCCAAAAGAAAAAGGTCCACATATGGTTTTACCTACAACTTAAGAAAGAATGAGAGATAACCCTGAACTAAAATAGCAACATAAAATGATTTTCTATTTCAAGGACCAAAAAAGATAATAAAACCCCCCAGTACCCAGCTCATGATGTATGAAGCTCGGTATATAAACCAAAGCACCAGTGTACTTACATCTGCAGAGAGCAGCTTCTGCTTTAAGGATAGTATCAGTGTCTTTATGTTGCTGCCTTCTGCACCATTTCTCTGTACAAACTGTGTGTACTGCCTGACCTGAACTTCTTTAGCAAGTCTATACCCTTCTGTAATTTAACACTCAAACACAAATCAATGGGGATTTTTTGTTTAAAAACAACAATAGCATATCCCAACCATCTGGCTGAAAAAGGGAACTATTCTGACACGGGAAGAGTTGCGCTGACCCAGTTGCAATGGGGGCTGTGCTTGCACAGCATTCTTCAAGTAAAGTTACCTTTATTAGAAACAGGTAATGAAAACAAAAAAGCCTGAACATAATAGTAAGCGATCAAAAGGCAGTTTTCACAACTGGTGGAGGGCAACTTCAGTGTTGGACAAAAACCCCGAGATCTGTCTTCTGCAAAGGGCATTATTTATAACTTTATCTTCTCCTTTAGAAAGCTCCCCTGTGTGAAAGATTCAAAGGGCCACTAACCTCATGTTATGTGCTTTCAAGTCTTACTGATTACTAGGTCTCGCTTTCTAATTTTGATTGCACTACAAGGCAAACACTATCATAACACAGGATATCATGTAGGTTACATTTTTACTATGTTACCATGTTGATTTTGGAGAAAAATAGAAGAAAAATTCATCTGAGGATGGATGATACAGGAAATGAAGCCTTCCAGTTAAAATAAGAATGGCATATGTCAACTACAGCTGTAAATTTTAATTACCACTATTATTACATTATGTTGAACAATAGTAAATAATACTACCAGTTCTATTCACAGAAATTCTTCTTACACGTAACAGAATCACTAAGGTTGGAAAAGACCTGTAAGATCATCAAGTCCAACCACCAACCCAACACCACCATGCCCACTAAACCATGTCCCGCAGTGCCACGTCTACACGTTTTTTTGAACTCTAAAAGAAAGAAAGAAACAGCCCAAGTCATCCACTCTAAGTAACGCAACAGTCTACAGGAAAGCAGAAACGCAACCAATGTGCAGTCCCTGCTGCTGTCCCTTAACACTCACTCAAGCTAGCTTTTTCTCTACGACAACTTTAGCTCTAGTTTACCTGAAAATCTGACCTTGTCTGTACTCTGTTCTACAAGCAGGGAAAAATCAAGTTAGCTTTTCTCTTTCTGTTACATGAAAATATAATAAGCAACTTCTCTCTTTTAGCAAGGGAGCACAGCCTTTTTATAGTAGTATAATCACAACAGAAAGGGGCTTTTGTATCTTTGTTTATAAGACAGTCCTTTAAAAATGGCTTTCAGTTTCTTGCTGTGAAGGATAATTTCCCATTATTTTAATCTCCTGTACTGTTGTGAAGATAAAGATAACAGAAAAGACATACAAAAATGGCATCATGTATGCCATCTATTTGAAATAAGAATGCTAACAAAGATCTGTTTATTTCAAAACTCGTACTTCTTGTCAGAAAATTATAGGACTCACTTATCCTGGGCTCACTGCTGGCTTTGAATATAGAAGTTTTTGCTGCTGTTGCTATTTTTCTGCAGAAACCACTCCTCTTCCTCAATTCACATCTGTGGCAATCTCATATAACAGTAGAGCCCCAGCCTGCTTCTAAAAGCTTTTTTTTTAATTCAGCTATAACAAAGCAGTGAAGCAGATTTCTATAGCACATGGAAGCACTGCATAGCAACTTATTTTGTCGTTTAATCTAATGAATTTGACTGTAAATAATTATGTCAGCACCGACTGGCCAACTTGAGTAAATACCTACTGTAGTATCCAAACCGACAGCCAGTTGTGACATGTCCCAGTAACAACAGCCACTTTTCGGCATGTGCCCTTTCAATTAACTGAAAGCACTGCCAACTGCAGGGCTCATTAAGAAAAATCACTTCTTGTATGAGCGGTGCCCATGCAACTCAGCTATTACAAGTTGCCTTCCAACAGAGACACAGCTAAAGGCATCCAAGTGGTCTTTGCTACATCAGAGTCAAAGCCCACAGTGCCCAGTCCACTCCAAAACCTCATTTACTTAAAGGAGCTTTAACAAATCGTGTCGGTTCTCCAAAACCCACCACAACAATCCACCATGTGCACAGCTACTCCTGATCTAAGAGGAACTAAGAAAAAAATAAGAGGCTTTTCTGGTTCTTCAGCATCTCAGATGAAATTGCACACATGTGTGGTTTTAAATGTGAGAATAATAGACTAATTTTGCATGTTAAAATAAGAATGTGTAAAAAGTGTATGGTGCAGTCCAGGACATCTCATTAATGCTCACGTAAATGTTCCTTTTTCTTGCATTTATCATTCTCAACATAAACCCTAAAATACTATTAAATGGGAATTTGGTATGTAAATGGATCAGATGATCCACTTACGTATGATCAGATGATCACCAGCGTTTTTCCCAATAATACCATCCTTCAAAGGCTGTTTTGGGGAAGTCTAGACATAGGTACACCAGCGTATGCAGTAAGGTAAAGAAGCACGCAACCCATTTATTTTTGCAACAAACCACCTGTGACAGCGCAAGTTTGCTATTCATTTTATTTTCTATCATCTCTAGGCACCAATGACAAATCTGACAAGAATATATTAGACGTACTTGAGAAAACAGAAAAAAATCTTTTGTATAGGTTTATATTCATATCTGTTTAGATATACGCGACATATAGAGCATTAAATATGAAGTGCCAGTGAAGGTCAGATCCTTTGATAAACGTAATCTGAAAACTTAGACTGAACACACTCATTAATGGAAAAGACAGCCCTCATTAAACTAACTTTAATTTCATTTGTTCTTGTGCATACCAGTACCACTTCAAACATTCTGTTGAAGGCTCTGAAAAGTTAAAGTTGATCTTAAACAGCAATTTAGTTTTAAAATAAATAGTGATCATATCAAAAGAATAGAATAGCTTTGTCAAGATAACAGAAGGGACCCTACAAATATTCATCTTACTCTAAGTGCTGAAACACTAAAAGATTAAGAAAAATGGTGAGGACTTAATTCAGGAAAAAAAATGACTCAGCAGCAAGGCAAAGAAAGGTCGATAAAAAACATTGAAAGATGACTGACAAAAAACACCTGAAAAAGAAACTATTTTTCATTTGCAAGGATGTTATCATCACTCTGAGCAGCAGATACTGGCAAATGATTTTGCTCAACATCTTCATCAGCACCATAAAAGAGCCACTACCGAGTAGCGGAGACATCTGAGACAAAGTCTGCATGATGCTGTTTCAGGGCAAACAGAGCATGAGGAAGAAACATGGAGCTCAGTGATGGAGGGATTCATCACATTTATGGGGAGAGGGGACTCTAGAAATGAGGAGAAGGAAGGAAATGCATTTTTAACTCAGGCAGGACATTTGCTAGAGCCCTTTGGAAGTTCCAACAGGACAGCATTGTTCTCAAATGCATCCGATACAGAAAGAGAACAGTGCTGCAGATCATATGTGTGTGTGTGTGTGTATATATATGGACTAGATTACAGACTACTCCCAGCTGCTGCCAGGAGGGAAAGCGCTCCTCTTCTCTCTCATCACATATACTGAGAATAGTGCAGATCCACTTTCACTTCATGGTAGTGTCAGATGAATAGTCCTTGGGAGCTGAGTGCCTATCTTTGAAGGTAAATCTGCCCTAAAATTAATAATTATGCTACTTAAAAAGTAAAATAAAGCGGAATGCACAAAAATGTGTACAGATTAAATGAAATGCACCTGAAAAGTCTTAAAAAAATCATAGGCAAATGGGTTAGAAGGTTACTAATTTTGTCTCCCAACCCCCTCTTGACGGATTTATCTAACTTGTTTTTAAAAACCTCCAGTGACAGACATCCCATATACTCTCAGACTATCCATTCTAGTATTCAACTTCCCTTTTGCAACTCACTCTTTATATCTAAATTTCCCTTGCTCTTTATTTAAATCCATTGCTTCTTATCCCTATCACAGCAGACATGTAAAACAGCATATTCCTTTCGCCTTCGGAGGATTTTTTAAAAATATATAAACCAACCCATGACTTTTAATTACCCAATCTCACATTACAATACAACAGCATTGTTTTCCATGTCTCGAAAGATATTCAAAACCACTGCAACAAGCAAGGATTTTGATACATAGGATTAATCTAGAAATCATTCAAGCTGCTGGATAGATTCCCAACTGATGGTTGTCTCAGCAAGAGGCAGGAAGATAATCATGGACAAAGAAACCCATTTGCTCAGTTATGAGGACAGGAGAGAACACTCAGAGTCTTTTCTGGAGTAGAGCTGTCAGTCAACTCAACTTCTGACTTGCCTGATTATGCTTTTAACTTTCAGACAAGGAGCTGTTGTGCATCAGGCTAGTCTGTTGAAGGAAATGTTTCGCATAATCCCTCTCTCCCAATTAAATAGACTTAAACTAACTCACTTTCCAATAGGTTATGCTTGTACACAGTTTAAAAGAAATGAATGGTGCTCTCAGTTACTCTAACTTTGGTCTTACTCTTGCACCCTGCACCCTGCACACACTATTTATTAGTTCCTCAAGGCCATTTAAAAGCTATCTTACCTACTGTGGCCACATATATTTCAATTAAGACAACGGCTAGTCTCCTATTGTCACATCAAATACAACACTAAAATTCTCAAATGTTAAGTGAAAATAATTTCTGAATAAAACATTTCTTTGTGGAAAGTACCTCACCAAGGAATGGCAAAACAATTTCAAGCAAAAGGCAGTTGACCACCGTTCCAAAGACAGGTGACACAAACAATGACAGGGAGTTGAGCGCTAAAACCGGAAAGACAGAAAACGGTTTCTTGTCTCCACATGAGAGATGGGGTTCACAGCTGACATTCAGTACTTCTGGTTCCACCCCTTATCCTAAGCCTCTAAATAAGGCAACACATAAGAGTATTATTATTAAAGGACATTATTTAATTCCCTAACTTGAAGTATCTGTTTTTTTTTTTTCCCTCAAAAGAGACAGTGACAGAAACTAGATACTGATGTAGCTTTAAGGTCTGTTGCACATCTCGCATCCCACTCCTAAACCTACGCAGCCTTGCGTTGCGATGAACCCTGCAAAACTGGCAGACAAAGGGACTCTCTGCTTCAGACATTTGGTCCAGTTCTGGACTGGGACATGGCCATCTCCTTCCCTCTTTGACTACAATCCCATTTAAAGGGCAACCTTTTTCCTTTCTCTCCAAACCAAGTAAACACTTGATTTCGCAGTTCTTTAGGCAGCAGCTCTGATTTTATTGTCAAGGGACTCGTTCAGGACTGGTTCACTTTTTCGTGTCTCAAAAAGGGAGATGTTTGGCCATGTTCCAAGAAAAATGCAATCAGATATAGGTCCGGCAAGAAAAAATCAACGTTTGGCATTTATAGCTTGCTTAGAGATATGCAGTGCAGAAGAAAGTTGCTCTCTCAAAGGGATTAAAATCTGAATATGAGATTTTACTATGACCACAATGCAAAATCTTGAGACAGAATAACTGTTTTCAAGTGCATCCTACTAATTAAGAACATGTTATTCCTTGCCAGTTTTGTCAGACAAAGGATTTAAAAAGGATTTGCATGAAGGAAAACCAGCTGTTCCAGCAGTCTGTGACAATGCATGGTAGTGGACAGAGAGAGTGTGATCCCTTCCAAAAAGGGGATCACTAGCGAACTTTGGTAGTGGAACACAGGATGATATGCTGCAAGTGAAACTAAGTAGAAACTCAAACACAAATACTTTGGAACAAATACCTTGTCTGGACACAGGTACAACATAATATTGGCTAAAAATATAGGCGATGTTTCACAGACTTGTTTGGTACGCAAAGCTGTAGTAAAGACAAGAGTAAAGCGATGAATAGTCATCGCTACCCATTTAAAATTGCATAACAACTCAATCGACAGTCACTTTATTTTATAGTGATAAAAGGGTGTCAACATTCATATTAAGCAAAGAGACTTGATGTGCATCTTTCACAGAACATGTATTGATTCAGGTTAATACCTCGGCTCTCAGATCATGGTTTAAATGAGAGAAGCCTCTTTTTCAAAGCAGCAGCTAGACTAGTATAGCTTTTCAATAATAAAGTAGTTAAATATTAATTGCAAATGAAGGTTCTGATGACAATCCTGAAAGGAACATGAATTTAATAAGCAATTTCATCTGTAGGTAGCTAAACAACAAGAGTATCTTCTGAAGTGACAAGTTTACACAATTGGTCATAGCCCACATGGGTTCACCAAGGGGAAAGTCCTGTTTAACTAACTTAATTTCCTTTTATGACAATGTTGACCCTCTAGTTGACCAAGGAAATCCAGCAAATGTGGAGTTTTTTTGGATTTCAGCAAAGCTTTTGCTATTGTCTCTCACAGTATCCTTCTGCACAAAATGTCCACCATACAGCTAGACAAGTCCGTAATACGTTGGGTAAACAATCGGCTGACAGGTTGGGCTCAAAGAGTTATAGTAAATGGGGTTATGTCAGGCTGGTGGCCAGTCACTAGTGGGGTTCCACAGCGCTCAATTTCAGGGCCGGCACTCTGTAATGTTTTTATAAATAATCTGGATGCAGGAGTTGAATGTACATTAAGTTTGCTGATGATACTAAATTAGGAGGAACTGTGGACTCCCCCGAGGGTAGAGAGGCCTTACAGCGAGATCTGGATAGATTAGAGAGATGGGCAATCACCAATCACATGAAATTTAAGAACAAGTGACGTATTCTCCACCTGGGATGGGCTAATCCTGGTTATGCATGCAAACCGTGGGAAGAGAAGCTGAAGAGCAGCCCCAGAGAAAGAGATCTGGGGGTTCGGGTTGATGGGAAGCTGAGTAGGAGTCAACGGTGTGCCCTGGCAGCCAAAAGGACCAACCGTGTCCTGGGGTGCATCAAGCACAGCATGGCTAGCTGGTCAAGGGAGGTGATTGTCCCACTCTGCACTGCACTGGTGCGGCCCCACCTCGAGTGCTGTGTGCAGTTTTGGGCGCCTCAATATAAGAAGGACGTCAGACTATTGGGGTGTGTCCAGAGGAGGGCGACCAAGATGGTGAAAGGTCTCGAGGACAAGACTTACGAGGAGCGGCTGAGGTCACTTGGCTTATTCAGCCTGGAGAAGAGAAGGCTGAGGGGTGACCCCCCCGCAGTCTACACCTTCCTCAAGGGGGGCAGCAGATGGGGAGGTGCCGATCTCCTCTCTCTGGTGACCGGCGATAGGACACGAGGAAATGGAATGAAGCTGCATCAGGTAAGGTTCAGATTGGACATTAGGAAACCCTTCTTCACTGACAGGATGGTCGGTCACTGGAACAGGCTCTGCACGGAAGTGGTCATGGTGCCAAGCCTGTCAGAGTTCAAGGAGAATCTGGATGATGCTCTTAGTCATATGGTTTAATTTTAGGTAGTCCTGTGAGGAGCAGGGAGTTGGACTCGATGATCCTTATGGGTCCCTTCCAACTCAAAATATTCTATGATTCTAATTACTTTACACACAAGGCTACTAGGCTGATTTATGTGCCAGAGTATTTGTATAACAAGGTGTAATTTAATTTATCAAAGTACAATCCAGATTTTGACAAAAAGTCCTCAGGAATTCATTTGGTCTGTAAGAGTTCAGTGGCAGTTACTGGATTCAGATTCTTCCACTCTGGGTGCCCAATCATGCAAAGGAAGTCACCTTACAGCAGCTGTTTCCAGAACTGCAGCGCTCTCTCACAACCACCTCTGCAAAATGCTTCCCAAAGATGCCCTCCTCCGCCCTGCAGTCAACCTGAAGAGTCACAGGCACAGTTTTCTGCTTTGTGGGGCTCCACAGACTGGTGAGGTGGGCTTCAGGACACAAGGAGCTGAACATGGCTCTAAGATCTCACCCCAGCAAAACGTGCTGCAAGTGACACTGAATTTCTTCCAGCCCCTTCTCCTTCACCTGTAAGATCAATACTTACAAAGAAGAAAGACATGGCAAAATCTTGTTTTATCTGGAGGCTTTCTGATACCCCCAGCTGGAAGTGGTCAATTTGCCACACCGTAGAGGGTTTTGCTTTCTAATGGATCAATCATTTTAGCAAATATCAAGTCCTTTTAACACATTAGGTATTTAAATAAGTAAGTAAGTTTGAAATTTCAGTTGTCTAAAAACCAAACTTCTGGACATAAGAGTTGGAAATGACTTGGCCACTGCTACCACATGTCTCACTAAAATTATAACGCAAGTAGAATAGAAGAGAACATGCAAGGACAGAGAGCAAATAATTGTTCTCACTTCCAGAGCTACACCCTTTCTTGATGCTGTGCATCATCCGATTCTGGACTGGGAGCAAATCACAAGAAATCAATTTATTCCTGAAGTCATGATTCCCCCAACAACGCTTATACTAGCTCTATGGTTTCCATAGCAACTAACGTATTTGAAATGAAAGCAAAATAAGAAGATAAATGGGAAGCATAAAATATCTTGCGATAGCGTGGGAGTGTGTAGCACTATTTGTTAATGGTCTGCTTTGGAATGAGTCGCAAGTTGCCTTCTTCAGTAATGGCTTTTCCATTGACAAGTAACACGGGTCCCCATACCTGCATTACTAACACCTTACATTTCACCAGTAAAAAATTATTACCAATGGATTACCTTGTTTTCGATGCAAAATCTGCCTTTATCGTATTTGAAATAAATTATCTTCTCTGACCACATTCTGAGTGGTGTTTCTGTTGAAATCATTAAGAATTTGGGTCACTAAAGAATTTTTTTTGGTAGTGTTAAGGTCTTTACCCTTTAGCTTGAAGTTTTCCTGTCAGTCAGCAAGTATTTCGAGTGGCATGGATTTACCTGTCAGCTAATAGCACTCACACCAACCAAGGGATTGCATACAACCAGTTACACATAGGAAAGTTACTGTATGTTTGAAAACGGTGACACCGTCTTGAAATATAAGAGATTAAGTATTTTAAAATCTCTGTAGCTTTTTAATTTACCACAATAAAACTATTCTAAGGTGATTCACAGATTTCATTAAATACCTAGGACATGCAGAATGCATTTCAGCACATATGCTGTTCTTTAAAATATTCCACACTTCCATTAAGAAGCCCTAGTCAGCCAGTCACAGAGTTCAAGAGTGCAGAGAATAATTCTACGGTATCCAACCAGGATTAAGCTCATGAGATAAGCTTGTGGGAGATGACCTTATTACTTGTGAATAAAGATAGCAGGATTTACAGCATATATTAGATCTTACTTACTAAAAACCAGAGACAAGCAAAATACCAGAACACAGATATCTTTTGTCAGTTACTAGTTTTGATGGATAGATATTTTTTAAAGTGAGATGATGCAATATAATCTGTTTACAAATGAGGGTGGAAACAAGACTTGCAGTAGTCCAGTCATAACCACCATCCTTAATCTGTCAATAAGCACAATAACAAAGTAGATATAAAACTATCAATGGGAAATTTTGTCAGAATATTTTTCCCAGAACATACAAATATCATATATTAAGACATCTAGGACAAGTGAGTATTTTATTACTTGACACACAAAATGGGATCTTCATTCACTCACTCTCTGCCCTGTGCTGCCGCTCCCCCCCTTTAATGAGTTATTTATTTTACAAGCAGAGTTATACAACTTCCTATTCATAATTTTGTCTGAGCAATAACCCTAACACTTTACTAGGTTCCCTATTAGGTAGTATGTGAACTATTAAAGCTTTACCTGCAGACGTTTGCCATGTCAGAGTTACTCAAACCCACCTTTGAATAAGACGTTATTTGCTCAACAGAGAAGATAAGGCCCCGATGAAAAGAATGAGAGATTGTGTCATGCAGTTGAAACAGAATACCGGACTAATTCCTAGTGCTATAAGACTGACTTAGCAAAAGCTGGTTAAATAATTGCAAGCTCAATATAAAACAGCGGTAAGTATTTGAAGTCCTTGAAAAGATTTGTAATGCTTACCTCAATGACTCTTGTTTCAAAATTTTCATAAGTTTCTGTTGGGAGAAAAATAGGGTATTACTTTTCCTTATATTACTTTCCCATCAGCACAGCTCCCTGTAGGTTGTATAATATGAAAAGGACACAATTTTTATGTAACTGTAATTTATAAATTAATCTCAGCAGTAAGCAGAAAAAGAGTAATTTGAACAAACATATCTAAAGTGAGCTTTATTAGTTGCTTCCTTTTTAAAAGACCTCAAATGTTTTTTTGCTTGATTCCGTTCATTCAATCTCTTTTATAATAAGGTCAGTGAAAAAAACAGCATATAGCTCTTATTTATAAGGCAGAGGGGTTTTTTATTTCTTCAGTAAAGTCAACTTATGTGAAGAAAACTAGCTTAAAAAAAAAATCCAGTTAAAATGATAACGTCTCAGAAAGTGTAATACTACTCTTGTTTTAATTACAACACAGCTCCTGTTATAATTAAGAGATGATAACTGTTAAATAAATTCATTGTGCTCTATTAGGGACCCCAACCTCCAACCGCAATCAATATCTCATCTTTTTAAGTACCATACATGCAGGGAAGTAAGATGGAAACAGTCTCCAAAGACTGTTCAACCTAAATAAGCAGAGTAGCAGAAAGGAAGAAAAATAATCATTTTTTAAAATGGTAAAGCAAGACATACAAATTTAATTGCTTTGTTTGAACATCACACAGAAAGCAAAGCTGACAGAAGAACTGAGACATCTTTGGCATCTGTTGAATATTTTGATGACAAACTAAGCTATATATCCTCTGCAAAATAAACCTGAAACTTTCTTTTGGAAATCACCACCTACACTGAAGCATTTTTGTTAAATTATATCTGATATTCTTCCTAATTCTTTCCAACTGCAGAAATGCTATGAAAAATAACTATCCACAGCGTGTTATGAAAACAGAACATTTGCATTTTCACTGGCTGGGAGTGTAAACTGCCTTCTTCCCTAAATACTGCTCTAAAACTGTAAATGAAACCCAAATTTCTTATACACTGAGCGAAGGCTGTAAATGGTTAACAAAGGTAAATCACCAAATGGGTCACTTCCATCATGGCTAAACTATTCACCAATATTATTCCGAATATTCTGAAACTTGTATCAGGCAATCACAACAGGGATTCAAAGAAATGGCAAGTATTTTTTGATGCATACTTCTGTGAAATTCCAGAAAGGGGAGGATAAAACAAAACAATACAGAGCCACTTCAAATCATCAAGAATCACAGAGCCAGACTTTTTTTTTTCCCCTCTATCAATTCCAAATTCTGCCTGAAAAAAATGTCTTTGCAATCAAAGACAATTACAGCATCATTTATTTTGTCTAGTAATAGTTACGGTGTTTTGCACTGTAAAATAAAGATTGCTTCTAGGTCACATTTGTGGGCAAGTCTTTCTGTCACAGTGGTAACGAAACACTGACCCCAGAGCTCTGTTCAGGTGATCATCACATATTCAGCTTTAAGTGGTGAACATATTCTTTTCACTGCACAGATAGTAAGTTTCTGCCCTGTCATTAGAAGGGACGTAAAAGGAGCAAGATGTCTTTGAAATGTCTTACAACATTGTGGGGGAGGAAAGAGCAGGAATACCGGCAAGCTCTGGGCAAGACATGGGCATCCACATGTACTGCGTCCAAAGATGGTAAGTCACAGAATCACTACGGTTGGAAAAGACCTGTAAGATCATCAAGTCCAACCATCAACCCAACCCCACCATGGCCCTAAACCATGTCCCACAGTGCCACGTCCACATGTTCCTTGAACACCTCCAGGTATGGTGACTCCACCACTTCCCTGGGCAGTTTATTCCAGTGTCTCACCACTCCCTCAGTAAAGAAATTGTTCCTAATATCGAGCCTAACTCAAAGGAGAGTGCGCAAAACCATGCGAACAGCAGCCCTGACGGGTCTTATCCCCAGGCCTTCGCGCTGACACACGCTGTAGGAAAAGTCGGAAAGCAAATCCCCGAGGCTTGGCTTTCAGCAGTTCCACCAGCATTCCTCAACACCCATTTTATAGAAGCAGGCGAAAATGTGGCAAATCGTGGGTACTGCCAGAAAGATCCCAATTTCTCTGAGTTTCTGTTTCAAAACCTGACGACCACACAAATACCTGAATATAAATTGCAAATATATCTGTTTCCTTTTATGCAATTGAGAGCATACTTATAATTGGTCTATATTTTAATACAGATACATTTTCCACAAGGACTATCCTATTATCATCTCGGTTGCGGAAAAAAACCTACTGACTTTGAAAACAGCGGACAATGGAGTAAAATGCAACGTCTTGGTATAAGAAGCAGAATAGATAAGAGCTCTTTCCAACCTCCTGCTTTTCCAATTTATCTCATAAACAACAGCGTTTCAGCATAACATGGAAGACCAGTGTAAATTAAAGCATTTAATACTTATTTTATTTGGCGTAGTCACAGCGAGATTCTGGAGAAAGGCTTGGGAGCTGAAAACAGTATAATGGTGAAGAACTGGGGACTCGTTCCTTCACCAGACACTGCTCCATCATTTACGCATAACCTCCACAATGATTAGAAACATGATCATCTTGGCACAATCTAGGGATCTGTTAGTCTACAAGAAGTAGACTTCCAGCTCGCAGTAGAGGATGTGAATGCCAACAGGCACTCTGTTCCCTCTCTGAAGCCTCTTCAGTTGCATAGAAGCATCAGAAATTTGGAAGAAAAATAATTTTATTTCCAATTGAAAGATATTGTTCTTTCCCTTAGCTAGCACAGTAAGTAAAGGTGTAGTGGAAGAAGAGCCCCCTGAAAGAATGAAGCATATAAAATCACAGTATGTCCCCAATTTTTATTTTTTTTAAAAAGTTGGTCTACTTCAAACCAATTTGTCAGATGTTGAAGGCTAACAACATCCAGGTTTCTACAAACTTCCTGTACCTGTTTTCATTACAAAATACGAAATCTGTTGAAGGGAAGCTGCAGGATATGCTCAGCCTCCATTTAAAACTAGAGGATCTAATACCAGAATACTAGGAAGGGCCGGACTGCAGAATTTCACTCAGAACTCATCCTTGCTTAGACACCAGGGAAACCAGCCACACCACAGTCTCTGGACAAAAGGATTCACTGGGTTTGGTGGTTTCAGGTCTACTCCTCCTATCACCTTGACAGTGCTTTGCACACAGCCAATGTCCCAGTTCCCCTGCAAAATCATTAATTCTCTAAATAAAAAGATGCTGAAAGAATGATGGGGACCTGAAAATCCCCACAATTTTTAACAGATTAAAAAGAAATTAGTGTATACTAATCAGAAACTGCTTTTTCTCAAGCACATTTATAATACAAGCTGACAGTTTCATTTTCCTATTTTGATTGTAGTACCCTTTCCTCTTTATGGCAGAACTTGACCTGACTACTACAGCCTCCATGCAGCCAACTTTAACGCAAGTAATCAACATAGATAGTATCAGCCCAAAGCAAAGTCAAGGAAAACACTGGAAGGTAAAATTCATACATGCATAAATGTTGTTTGCAACAGCTGCCACTTCTTTTAATGGAATAAACTCCTTGAAAGTATAGTTGAATTTAAAAACAACATAGTCCTGTGTTCAAAGTATGGAACTAGAACCATGAAATTTTCTTTTCTTTCTCTATATTCCACCACTGACATACGGGGAATTTGGAACAATTAATTAATTTCTCAAAACTTCTATTTTTCAGTTGTAAGATTCAGTGACAGGCTGCCAAGTCCATTGTCACGTCACTGCCTTCCATGGAATATGTGCTTTCAAGGAAATAAAATGAAACACAGAGAAGTAAATAGAGGAAATCTTTCATTTGTATACTGCAGTATTATGCTGATATTAAACCAGAATGAATTTCTCTTAAAATTGAAGACAATCAAAAAATACTCTAAGAGACTGGCAGGCAAGCTCTCCTTAAATTCACAAGGTAAAGCTGAGGGAAACAATATATCTCAGACACTACAGCAACAGAAGCCACAAAACCATCTATACAAGCTACAGGAACGGAAAACCTGGGAAGGGAACAGAGAATTAGTAGATAGCAACAACAGCATGAATTTATAAGGCAGAGAGCTACAAAAATGCCAGCGTAACTTCAATCTACACGGACAAAAGCATTAGATCACACTGGAAAGACAATGTTCTCACTACCTTATGGCTTGCTTCAAAGCATGCCTGAATTTTCAATTAACGTCCAATAGAATGTAACCAGAAAATATTCACAGACAGAAAAAAATTAATAAACAAAGCACCAGGCAGACTGGGGAGCAAAGGTGACTGCAAGAAGATCAGACAACAATATAATTGTGATTCCATGCACGTAATTTCCCATTTATGATGACTTGCTGCAACATATGTTCTAAGATCCAAGCTTGCACTGGGAGATCACATTCCTGGACAAAGAGAGCTCCAAAAACATGAACAAGCTTAACTGTTAGAATGACATCAGTCTGCAACAAGCCTGAAACAACAGTCCTAGAAAACATCTTTCTTAGCTCATCTTATTACAAAAACCTACAGAAAGACAACAATAAACATACAAGCATCGTTAAGCACTTCACAAGAAAAACTCAGCTGAATGAGAGTAACAACTCATTTTCATATTTAATTAGTTGAAAAGGATTAGGCTTCTAAATGTTAAACAAAGCTACTAAAGAATTTCTATTGGTCTGAATAACAGCACTGTAAAAAAAGTTAAGGTCACCTCTCCACTCTACATATAGGACCTCTAGTTTCACTATGATATTTAACTAGGCAGCAAATAAATAAATAACTTCTATTAGCTACATTCACCTTTAATCATATTTCATTATATGAACTAGAAAAAAAGGCCTAATTTATCCCACAGGATCCTTTAAGAAACTACAAAAAACCATGGCTATATTTCATATTCAAGACAATTGATGCTGAACACAGAAAAATATTTCCATACTTCACGACTCCTATGACAGTCTACAACATAATACAGTACTCTGTAATACAGTATAACGTCATACAGTCTATAACATAATCTAATACTCTAACAGCTATATTAAACTAAGCAGTGATTTAACTTGTGTTAATGCAACTTGTTCTTTGATTTAGCTACCTTGCTTCATGTATGGGCATATAAGACAGAAGTATAAAATCGATTTTCAATCACAGGAAAAGTCTGGATCTCACTTTCTCCGAGTCCCTTACCAGAAAGGCTAAGTAAGACTAAGAGAGATACTCAGTTTTCTTACCTCCATTAGGACCTGGGTCAGGAGGATCCAGAATGACACCTCCCCAACACTTTCCACTCCATCCTCCCTCTCTCTTAACTTTTATTTTTCTTTTCTTCTCCCACATATCTCTCTGCTGAACAATTTCAGACTGAATTCTCTCTTGTTCTTCTTTTTTTCGTTGAGTAACTGCCTGGACTTTACCACTTTGCATCACAGGAGCATTAAGACCAGGCCAGAGGAAACCAGAACGTCCTTAAAAATAACAGAGAAAAATTATGGTTTATGCCAAATTAGGACTGAAACTCTGCACACTGGAAAAATGCAATAGAACGGAAGGTTCTCACATATTTCAAGGTCGTTTTATGATACAGAATTTATATTTAAATACCAAGAATAACATTAAACAAGCATATCAGGGTTTTTTTTAAAAGACAAAAATATCTCGAGCAGTTCTGACACCACAGAAATTAACAGCAATTTGTCAATTTATTAAATCAAGAAACACTATACACGAAAAGCTCAAGACATGTCTTCAGCCCCTTATGTGTGAATCTACCTTCACCAATCTCCTGGCCTCTATTGAGATTCTTCCTCAGCTTTTTCTTCCTTCTCTTCCCTCTTCCTTTCTTTACTCCCACACCAGTCTCTGCCAAAGCTCCTTTCCATAGCTCATCAGCCGTCACTGAAATAAAAACGCTTTCATAAGTAATGTACAAGTACAGCTTATACTGGAAATTGAAGCTGAACAAAAAAAACCTTGAAATGTTAACCCTTGCTTGATCTTTGCTGGGAGTTAAACCGTAGGATTACAGACTTGCTAAGAGAGTGATTTCCTACTACGCGTGTATGTACCTGGGGCAGATCTGTGCCTCCACTCGTGATGATTGCAATCAGAAGCACACAGCCAGGTGCATGGTTTTTAAAAGGATTTTCAAAATCGATTTAAAGGCAAACATTCCCAACCAGTAACCAGTAAGGTATTAATTCCCAGGTCATTAAAAGAAAAGCATCCATTAGGAACTCAGAGCAGCCATACCTGTAAGCACTTATCCAAGAAAAAATATCAATGACAGTCAACTTGAATCACTCCTAAAAATATCCAAGGGTTAGCCTGCTTTAAAAAGCCACAAAACAAAAGAAGTTAACCAATAACACATCTGCTGCTGTTCTCATGTTCTGACAAAATACAAGGTCTCCCTTATTGCCTGTATAAATGCAAAGGAAGGCAAGGAGGAAGGAATGCAAGACACTTTAAAGAGCCCAGGCTTTGGTCAGCCCTCCTCACTCAGTACCTGGGTGCAGGACATCCACCATCTTAAGATGTTTCACCCAACTTATGAGAAGATGACTTAGGAAGCACCTATTTGGTAGTTAATGTCAAACTGTTTGCCCAACTGATGGAAATATGGGATATCCTCACAACTTAGACAAACTCAAACTACACCGAAATGAAACTGATGATGTGAAGAATACACCACAGACAAAATTTCATCCTGTTAGTCCAGACAAGGCTATCACCACAGAATACACAAGCGTCACCGTTGGTACATTTGCAGATTCATGCTATTATATGTTTCACCCAGCGGCAACGTTACTACAGCAGTTTAAATCTCTTGTCTTCTCTGATTAGAAACTGATTTTGTTTATTTGAAGTAGGCAAAAAAAGTCAGGAAACACTTTTAACAGGGGAATTAAAATAACTATGCTCAAATCACGACAGTTTCCCCACAGCAATTCATCCTTGTTAGATCAATGCATGTGAGAGATCCTCTCCCACAGGCTGGCAAACACATTTGAACGTCTCTGTTGACAACACGGTGAGGGACAGGAGCTACCCAGGAGTTCTAGAGGTACCGCTAAGTGCCCAGGTTTATTTTTGTACTGAATATGTTTGTATATAGTGTCAAGGTGGCTCTTCCAAAGGTATGATGCCCATCTTCTCAGGGACAAATCCTTTTCAAAGTGGGATGCATAACCACGATTCTTTTCTCAGCATCACTGGAGGGGTTCAAAAAACATGTAGACGTGGCACTGCGGGACATGGTTTAGTGGGCATGGTGGTGTTGGGACTACGGTTGGACTTGATGGTCTTACAGGTCTTTTCCAACCTTAGCGATTCTGTGATTCTGTGAAAGCAAGCATGCAAGGAAGGACACGCAACACTACAAGTCCAGGAAGCTACAAAATAGTATTCCCTCAAATGGGCAACAGCAGAATGGCCTAGAAAGTCGCTACATACCCAAATAACATATTGTACGAACAGTACAATAACCCCAAGTATGTAATACAGATTTCGTCTGCATTACAGACAAGCGGAAATTGTGTATTATAGACAAATAGAAATGGCCATGGATTGCACATAGCAGCAACATTTATCACACTTATATGCTGTGAGGCAAGAATTGTATTTGCTCCTGGGTAGGCTTTATTCCCCGTAAAAAAGAAATTTCTATCTGAAGTTACACTCTCTTTTCTAGACATTCAAATGAACCCTAATGTCCAGAGGTTTATGGTTAAAAATATCCCACAAAAAGTAACTGTATCAAATGGCTTGAAACCAGTGTCTGAACCGTCCGCCACTAAAAAAACACTTCCAGCTGATTACAACAAACTGATGCATGTGGCTGTGTGCTAAATGCAACAATAAATAAACAAATAAAAGTCTTTAGCTGCACAGAACTCACCAAACAAAAACTTCATTGCTGACTCAGCATGTTACTTTCAATAACAGCCAAACCGTGATAGGTACTAGACTGTCTACAAGTAGTGAATATTACCCTAAGATGACACTGCATTAAAGTTCAGTATAGAAAAAGACTGGTGGTAAGTAGGTAAGGCATGATGCAGCTTTTCATGCTCCAAAGTGGACTATAGGACTTGTTGCATGTGTTGGAAGGTTGATAATCAATCATGTTAAGCTTCTTAGCTTATTCAGAAAACACTGTGTAACTAGCAATTTCCTTTTTTTTTTAATGATAATCCTGCTAGCCTGGAAACATGGAATTACAATAAAGGTATTTACATTTTTCTCTGCAAGGTTATTTTTAAGCTGGAACAGTTCCCCAACCTACTGCAGTTTGTGTGGCCTCACAAAGGGTTACAACAGCTACAAAGGAGGCTGCAGAGGGGCAGCAACAAGCAGTTGAGAGACAAGAACAGGGAGCTCTCGAGCTGGTAATACACTCAAAAAAACCCCAGCACTTTGAGCTGTATTCTAAATATCAGTATGATAAGATCACTTAATACCAATAGAGGAAAGCAGCAAAAGTCATGGAGCAAGGAGATTGTTTTGTACCAAAGGAGACCAGTCAACGCCAACAGATCCAGCAAGATGAGGTCACGCTGAGACAGGTTTCAGCCTTAAGCACCACAAAAATTCTGAGGAAATTAGAACCAGAGGAAAACGTCACATTTGGTACCAAAGTGCAGTTCACCTAATGAGTCTATAATAATATCATGTGTTTGGAAAGCAGCTGAATTTAATGAAACACGTCAGAAGCCTGCAGGCTACAGAGCTGAGAGTTCTTTCTAAGATGGCTTATATCACACTGATTTTAAGACAAAGTGACAAGGATGGAATATGGAAAGGATAGGCTGCAGTCAAGAAGATCCCAATGGTGGGGACATTGCTTACGACAGACAACACTGCAACGAAGAAAATAAAAATCTGACTATAAGGAAGGTCACTCTGACTTGGCAGCAATGCACCAAGATGATTGGAGAGCATATACGTAAGCAAAAGAAATGTCTTGTAGTGGAGGAAATAATCCCAAACAGAAATGAGGATCGCTGTACTGCTTTTCCCATTTGCAGAAATGCTCTGAAATGAAGAGAGTGCAGTAGGTATGCAGTCTCTTAGTGATTCGTGGCGTTACCTTCATTTTGCCTTTGTAAAATGGGAGGCTGCGTGCATTCCTCCAGAGCTAAAATAGACCCAGTCATAAAAGCCACCACACATTTCTAGTCAGTTACCGAAAAGCACATAGCTACTAACTGAAAAAAATAGAAGAAAATGTTTCATATATAAGATTTTATTTTATGGCCTAGAAAAAGATCCACTACTGAATTTTGCTGAAAGCATGCTTTATGCAAGCCGATCGCTAACAACCACTAAGTTTGTACGACACCACTCCATTTTTCTTAATCTAGATGAAAGTTGTTTGTCGTATTTTGAAAAGGATTTGGGTTTGTGTCTTTTTACACTGTCCCTGAATTTCAGGAATCAGACAGCCCTAGTGCTTACTTCAGAGGAAGACGAATATTAGACCACACCTCAGTAACTCACAAGTATGATCAAAAAGACTTGCTGTAAACCGTATCAGAAAACAGTATCCTAGACCCTGATAAACTGAGGTTAAAAGCAGATTTCTTCGCCTCCGGAAAGATGAGTTCCCAGCTTGCTTAGAATATAAACTACAAGGAAAGACAAATCGCAGTAAGTTGGAAAACCGAAGGGAGTAAAAGGAGAAGAAAGAATCAACTTTGTGAAACAGTTAAGCAGGCTCATGTCTTCCACTTACAAGCAATTTTTCCTCAAGTTTTTTGATGACAAATAGCCTTCTGGCAGCACAGCAGCAGAGATCCAAAGACATTAATATTAATGACATAATAAAAAGACTAATGAACATGTTATAATAAACAAGCTTCTTTCAATGTACTGTTGCCCACTAATGCCATTAAATCTATGCACCCGTATTACCTTGAAGAACTTAGTAAGGTCTTTTCAATCACTGACATAGTCTTCCAATCACTGACATAGTCTTCCAGGTTTCAGCTCGGAATACATCCTTTTATTAGATGAATTCTAGAAAGGTATGATGTTTCAACCTCTTTCCTTCTCCAGACACCAATGGTTTTGCCACCATCTCCAAACAAAAACAGGATTTGGAAAAAATACTTCGCACACATGAAACACCAAAGAGCATCTGCAAAGGGAATGTGCTGCTTGTGTATTCTATTACCAATTGCAAGATAAATTATGCAGTCTAGACTCAGCTGCTTAATGACCACAAGGAGACATTTTTTCTTGGAGGCAGCTCAAAGGCTTAAAAATCAACTTCTCTACAAACCAAGCCTCACAAACCTCGCTATGCTCAAGTGCAGAAGGGCATTTCCTTGACCTTGTCTTCTCTGATGAACACATACTTACCCATCTACAGAAAAGAGAATGCACTCTTGTCAGATCATTTACTGGGTTCAAAAGCAGCCAAACAAATTAATACAAAAAAAAAAAGGCACCGAGAGCTATTAACTTAAAAAAATTCCATGTCACAAATCACTGAAGGCTGAGGATGACAATAGGGAAAACAATGCCATTTATTTGTACAACTTTGTCTCTTAGAGGTTCCAGTTGTAGAACAAGACGTCATTGTATAAGATGTTAAAAACAAACCCATACTCACTCTTCTGTTCTCTGACATGGTTGTACTTTCAAAAGTCTACTGTTATGGCTAACATTTTAAGGATGTGCATCTCTGATAAGAACTACGGAACTGTATATTTGACAAGTGAAAAGTCTGTTCATGTCCCAGACAGCTTATAAACAAATTCTTCATTACTGAGAACTGCATTTCAGTATTTGTTCTGAACAGGCAAAGCCGAGAGAGATAGATCATTCTCTCACCGTTCATGAGCAATTAGTATTAAGTCATCCTTCTAAGGCAGGATGTGCTGAGAGTCCAGAAAGATAATGAAGTTAATCTTTGTAACACTTCGATTATATAGTTAGTATATAATACTGGTATTAAGGTGAACACAGTAATCCACTCACTTTTAAATTACACAAGTTCTCAGTGACAACTCCACTGCCAATAAATTGATATCCCGTCAGATAAGAATGTTTAACACTGCACTAAACTGACACGATGAAACTAAATTATTAAGCAGTCTCATCACTGACGTACAGGCAGAGCTGGATTATTCCAATTAAACTGGGTTTTATGACCTCTCCAAAAAAGACAACTGCAACCCTGTCTCATCAGAACTAACTAAAATAGTCTACGGGAGTTGAAACATTAGAACTTTCCTCTTAAAATGACAGCTTTCTTCAGAAGCCTGGAAAGCCCAATAGCAGTTAATTTTTTTAAAAACCCTGGATAGGTTTTAAAAGGCATTGGCTTTTAACCTATACTTCTGTTATTTTTGATAACAGATCACAACGACATTTTGGCATTCTTTCACCAATTTCAGCAAAACCGATTATCAAGGCTCCGAAGCCAAAGAGAACTATGACCAGATGCTTCCTCCATTTGTAAAACGGAAGACAGCAATGACTGAAATGCTCTTCAGAAATCTTACCAAAACTCTCAAACTTCTGGTAAAGCTACAGATCCAGTAACAGCCACCTCTCAGTAGAACTGATTGATGCGTAAACTTGCTCGTTCTGGTGAAGTACACCATTAAATGAATCCTCAGCCTCGTGCCAGGGTGCTGTATCACAGTAAAATTGAAAGTGCTGTATTTTGTTTAAGCTGCATGTTGCTGATGATCTCAGAAAATTAATCACTCTAACACTGTCCTTGTAAGTTATGTACATTTCCATTACGGGAAATAATTAAAATTTACAATTAAATTTTTTTTAGGAACCAGTGTTTTAATCACATCAATGTACAAAACATCCCAGTAAGATGCCTCGACATATTAAGTTTGGTACTTTGCATTCCATTCAAAATTTCCATGCTACACAAGGGGGGATTTTTATAATTTCAGGGCTACTACACACTCACCAGATGCCCAGAGTCAATTACTGAAGAGCAAGACAAATATGCCAATTCAGGAAAAAAGTTATTTAGAGAAATTAGAGAACACAGACAAACACATTGAGCTTGTTTCCAAGTGGCCATTGGAACTCTTCACCCTAAAAGCAATACTTCTTTTCTTCTGACAGGTTGTGGGCAGCACTTCAACTGTGCATCTCTTGTAAAAATTCTGCAACTGTACCTTCAATATGTAGTTGTTCAAAGTATTTCAACAGTTAAAGTGGCACTGGACATTAAGTCGATTCCGCAAGTGAACTCTTCTAAATATTTAAGGATCACTCACCATACTGTAGATGTACTTAAGAGAGAGCATAGGTCCCAGTGCTGCAGCACCTAAACAAGAACGATGTTCTCTAGCTGTGCACGGTACAGAAGTTCTCCATCTGGACTTCTGAAGTACTTTTTCTCCTGCTAGGCACAGTAACCTTGAGAATAGTAGGTAGCTCTCTTTAATTTCTGAGACTCTGATCTTAAGCTTTAACTAGATACAAAGACAGCCTGAAAAATTCATGATAATTTGCAGTCTTAAGCACATATGTGGTTTACCTTCCATTAGTCTTCCTCTCTCCTTGTACACCTATAGCTTCCTGAAGCTCCAATTTTGACTATACAATTAGCCAAAAAACTCAGACTATTTCTGATTATATATTGTTTTATTAGGAAACAAAGCAGCATATGGACAGCATAAAATGTAAAGGACAAGCTAAGACAAAGGCACTGAAACAATGTTTAAAATTATTCAAAGAATTACCCGAGAACAAAGAAAAAAAAAATTAAAACATGACTGCCAGAAGTCTCAATCCACCCTCCCACTGGATCTAAGTTATTAAGTCACTAAATTTGAAGTTAAGAAAATACATTGCTGCTTCTACTCTAGTGTCACCTCTTACATTTTAGTGAAATTCAATTCCCCATCTTCAATACTGTACAAGGAGTGAAACACACTAGAACCACAGCTTCACAAAAAAATTGACATTACAAAGGACTTCAGGAGGTCCTTGATCTAATCCCACACTCAAAGCAGAGCCAACCTCAAAGCTAAATTCAAGATTATGTGAGGATGGCCAGAGACTTGCTCAGTCATATTTTGAATATCTCTAGTAACAGAAATTCCACACCCTATCTGGACCCCCACCCTGGTCCAGTGTTGGACCACCCTCACAATGAAAACCTTTTTCCTACTGTGTAACCAGAATTTTCCTTGATCTCACTTGTGTTCACTGCCCTTTGCTGTTTGCCTGTACACCTCAGAGAAGTGCGTCTCTGTTTTCTTTAGAAACATAAAATTATTTAGGTTTGAAGAGACTACAGGATTTCACGGACTCCAACCTCTAACTCAAGTATGGCTACCTCCAACTTGCTCAGAAGCACCTCATGATAGAAAAACTAAGGTATCAATTAGCTAAATAAATCTTATTTATGCACCTGAAGAAGCAAATTGATTTACATCTACAATCAGGTTGCCTAGAGACCACTTGCACAAAAAACCTAGCCTAGAATTCCTGTAACAGAACTGGGAAAAGAACAAAATTTTCTGAGCCACCTCAAGTAAGTAGAAAAAATCCCTTCGTTTCCGTATTAGGGAAGCAAAGAATAAAAAACAGTGCCTTCCCTCTCCAAATTTCAGAGCCAAGGTGAGAACAGTAGCCTAAACCTGGGTCTATAATAAAAAAGTCAGTACTTGAGCAACCACTGGTATGACTGCCCCAGCAAGCATATGCTAGAAAAGCATTTCAATCTCAAATTCCAGGTTCCCTATTAAGGCATCTATTCCCTAATAAACTGCATGTACAGGTTGCAGCTTACAGAACAAAACTACAGTACAAAACCCATCTAAGCTGAAAACTGATAGTAACACATGAAAAGGCTATTTTCCATGTAAATTAGGCCGACAAAGGCAAAAATCACAATGAAGTAGAAAGAAAAAAACAAGCACCAGTATAATTTAAAGGGACTTCAGATTTTTAACGAACTCTCATCCAATGAGACTGGAAGAACAAGGGCAACAGAAGTAGCTTTTTTTTTTTTTTACTCCTTTGCAAGCATATTATGAAATAATGTATTTCAAATAAGTGAGCATAAAGGTTTTTTCTCTATCAGTCAAGAACAAACGATCAGGTTGTGACCCAAAGTTAGAAACAGATTAAAAGAAACTTTTGTTTTTGCTACAAACTAACACTTAGAATTCTTAATTCATATTAATGCTAAATCTATGTTGATTTAAAAGAAATTTCCTTGAAGGAGTCAGGGCCATCCGCTAATATGAATATGTCAGCTGTTTTAAAAATACAGACAAAATAATGACTGTAGAATGACTTGTGAATAGTGTTTGTATTTAGCCATCCACAGCCAGCGTGGCCAGATAAATGTGTAATATCTTACACACACTACATGATGAGATCATTTTCACATTTTAAAGTTTGTATAAGAGAAATCTGAACTTCAGGTCAATTATAGCCTACCTCACGTGACTGCTCAAGTATGGCACGGAAAGAAAAAACTGGTAGCAGTGATAGTTGCCAGCGTAATGGGTGCTCGATTCAGCAGCTGCCTGGAGCGAGCCCAGGAAGAGTTTTGCAAGGGGAGCGTGGTAGATGTAGTTGGCTTAGGACAGGTAAGAGAAGGCAAAGGAAGTGATGGTGATCCTTACATCCAAAGGAAAAGATCCTTTAACTTAATTCAGTACTTATGACACTTACCTGGAATCTGGAGACCCAAATGCTACTTGATTTGAAGGACTTCAGTGCAAGGTCCTGCACCTGCGTCAGGGCAACCCCTGGTATCAACACAGGCTGGAGGTGAAGGGATTGAGAGCAGCACTGCGGAGAAGGGCTTGGGGGTACTGGTGGATGAAAAGCTAGACACGAGCCGGCAATGGGCGCTCGCAGCCCAGAAAGCCATCCGTATTATTAGTGGCTGGAGGCATTCTCACAATTACACGAAATACCTAATTCCACAAGAAAAGAAGTGAACCATCCAAAGGAAAGATGGAGTCTGATTTTATATCCCTTTATAATCTTCATTTGAACTCTCATACTGTTCAAAAACTGTGAACTCAGTCCATACCATCAGTCACTGCTGACAAGCTATGTTTCTAATGTAGCATTTTCCAATTAGTTTCAAAAGTGGAATCTTTAATTCTAAGACTTACTCAGCCTGTTTAAAGATACTTATGGAAACTATTTAACTCCTTTAATAGGTTGATTCCTCTCTTCCACAATTCAAAAGGGAATATTGTGCAGATGAGAATACAAATAGATTTATTTATGAGACAAAAATGGAACAATGGCATACTAATATTGGATGGATTACTTATAATACGCAAGATTCTAAAGCAGTTTTGTCAAAATCAGTGTCTTCATCCCAAATGAGAACTGCTCTTGCTACTTCCTTTACCTCCGAACTGCAACTGTCTGCCCTCACGTGACATCATAGTTTCTTGACTCCCTGTGTAATCCCAGTCCAGAAGCAGAAAAGCGTGGCTCCACAAGAAATGAGATATAGTGCTGGATTACTCTCAAGTTTCCTAAGTGACCACGCTCAAAACATTGTTTTCTTCAACTGCAAGAGAGACCCCTTACATTCTAAATGGAAGTGTATGATGCATATATGATACTGAGTTCTGCTGAAAGATAATGAGAAGATCAAAAACTCCCCCCCCCCCCCAAAGTGATGCCTTAAAAAAAGGAGCTGCCTTCGCAAAATACACGTTCTTCTTCGCAACTCTGCCTCAACTGTCTGAAGATGTCATCTTCTGAGGATATTATCTGGTAGCTCTACAGGGCCTTTATTCAAACCTAGGAGGTAGCGAAGAATATAAAGCATTCAGTCTAGACAGCCCACCACTGAGGCACTCAAAATTAATTTGGATAGCAGGTAGTATCTAACTGGGGAACTGCAAGAATCTGGACATTGAAAATGTCTCAGAAAGACACGATCCACTGCAAGACCAGAAAGAAGAACCTGAGGCCAAGTAAGAGATTAGTCCCACGGGACAGATAGAAGATGGTTTTAGATAAACTCTGCAGACTAAAAATTCGAACTGAACGTACATGAAATGTTTCCACTGAAAACTTAAGCTCATTTCTACTTCTCACCGCTAGCTGGATTTCCAAAATAGTGAAACAGGAAAAAACCTCATCTACTAACAAACTCTCCGGCTTTGGTTTGTTTTTGCAAATACAAGGCTGAAGCTCTAGGGGCTACCTGCTTATTCATAGAAGTTGAATAGTATCATAAAAAAATGCAAAAGTTCTCATTATGTGGATTGCAGAAAAGAATTAGTTTACGTGTTTCTGCAAATTTGTGGGCAGCAAAAGATGTCTCTATAATCTAACTATTATTCCCATAGGATAGCATGGGAAAGTTCTGGGCAACTTCCCCAAAACCAGAAACAAATCTATTGCATTACGATAGTGCAAGGAAACCTCCGGAGCTGGAAAACATTATTCTGAAAGATGCATTCGTACTGCTACACAGACACAGTGACAGTAACGCCACTGAACTGCAAACCTTGAGCACGTGTTCACAGTGCACTTGGCATTAGAATTTCAAGTTTTTTAAAACTGGGAATTTAGTACAATTTCAGCAGGAAATTGCAGACATGGGATTTTCAGGTTAATCGCAACCCAAATCCTGAATAAATCCAGCTACAAACGCAGTCATTAACAGACTAAAAACTTGTTAGCTTAAACAAAGAACCAAAACTGCTGTAAATTATCCTGACAAACATCTGACAAATTGTATTTTTTCTTCATAACATCTTATTAAGAACCCAGGAGCTTAACTTAGCTAATAATGCTGTTGTAAATCAGCTACTATCTTTTGAAGGTTGCTTCAATTATTAAAGCTTTCATTTGCAGCTTCTTTTTTTGAAATAATAAGTATCACGAAGCTGACCCCAGTGTCACCAGATGGATACTGAGAACAGATTTCAGTAAGGTTTGCAAACTAAATGTCATTCGCCTGGTTCATTTCCTCAAACCAAAATAAAAACCTGAGGCCAAGTAACAAATTAACAGCAACAAATTAAAACCCAATAAGTACTCCATTAAGTACAATGAACTGTAGGGCGTTTAATATTCACTCCCCTTTTTCTGACTAAAACCAACTAACCAACTATTCTTCAACACACAGGTAAAAGAAAAAAAAAAAAGCAGTTGTATATTTGGAGGTCTTCACATCCTTAGTGCTGAAACAACAAAAACTCTTCACATGTTACTACTGACGATGACAAGTGGTAACTCAGTAATTATTTATCTGGAGAAAAAATTATCATTTTTTCACTCTGATTCTCAAATTAGGAATGGCAGAAAAAAAAGAACAATTTAATCCACAGAAAACTCACATAGGACTACAAAAATTTAATAGCAAATGTAATTAAGGAGGAGGCTTTCGGGAACTGATGTTTCCAATAAAGAACACAAACCCAGAGATTTATACTGAGTATAATTGCTTCCAGTAAGCAAAGCCTCTAGAGACAAAACGTGTTACTCTGAGTATGACCTTATATTGTTGGCCCAAATGATTCTCCCTTGATTGTTATAATCTAGCTCTATAACCTCTGAAAAATCATCATATTCCTTATTCTGTATTCTAACCTAAGAGGAAACATCACCTAGCAACAGAGAAATGAAGTTCTTCTTTTCATTTGTTCCCAAGGGTAGCTAATGGAATTAATACTCTGAGTAGGAAAGCATAATTTTCACATAGTCCCAGTATCAAATAAAAGTTCTTTATTCTCACATACACTCAGATACACAGCGGATGTTGAGAAAATTATGCTTGCTGGTTTGGATGACTGAGGTCAAAGATAACGCCTATGGCTGGGAGACAGCCAAATTGTTTCAGTATTCATGACACGTCTGCGTGCCTCTGCTGCCTTCCGGCACGACAGCCCATATATTTCAACCCAGTTCTGTGGCTAACAAATTTAAACGGTCTGTATCTCACACTCTCCTCATCTACAGGTTGGACAGATACATACTTCTTCCGTTAAACATACAGCACTTCCTATCAACGTTTCTCAACAACTGAAGCTTAAGCATCTGTTCAGAAAGTCTGGATTCATAGGCTTTCCCAGTCCATGTGCCTGCATGTAAAAGCACGTAAATGTACTGAGAGGTAAGGAAAACAGATCTGACCTGCTCAGACAAAAGATGCACTGAAACAGGCAGGAGCAAGACATTATCTGCAAATACCAGGTCTATTAAGACACACTGAAAAAGGAGGTAAGACTTTGCAGAGGAAGTTATTTATTTTTTAAACACGATCTGAAATCCCTCAGGCCCTTCCACATCTCTAAATAAGCATGTGAAATTGTTATGTAAATGGAAACTGAACTGCTTCCCATAGTGGGGAGGGTGGAAAGGGGAAAGGAGGGAGGGACAGAAGCTAAGCCCGGAATAACAAGATCATTTTAAATTACTTCATTACAAACTCACTGAAATACGTCATTGGACAAGAATAAACCCCTGTGTATGTTTCTGTTAGAGTTGCAGGAGACAGCTATCTGGGTAAGGATCACAGACTGCCTAGCATAACTGCAATTCCTTTATTTAAATGAGTTAAAACATTTTTAATAGTTAAGTTGAAGGTACAGATGACCCTACTACCAAGAGCATGTTAATATTTTTAAAAGTATGATGGAAGAGAAGTAAACCCTCACTAATGAGATAGAAAAGTATAGTCACCTTTCTCAGTCACAAAGGACTGTCATTTCGTTGACATTTCACTTGAAAATTGTTTCACGTGAAATGGTCATATCTGCATTTTTAATGTTACCATTTCTGAAGCAACTGCACTGCTAGAGGATATGAGTGATTTATACTGTTAATATCTACTTCATTTGAATTTTGAAGATGTTATTTTTGACTTCTGTAAGAGAAGTCGTTAGTTAGAACAGAAGTTAGAATAACCGTACTTTGAAATATAAAACCTTCAGTCTTCCGAATCTGACGGCTACTGTCTCTGCTGAATACATAAAAGAAGTACACTTAAATTCTTCCAAGTTGTTACATCTTATTTAGTTAAGCCAATAGTTTTAGGTAGTTGCCTAAATACAACTTGTTTAAAATTTTATTAAGTCAAACAATGGGGATGCCATCACAACAACAAGACAGCTGGCAAAATTCCTGGTAAAACAGACCTCATCTAGACTTTGTGAATATGAACGTAAGCATAATTAAGGAAACATCTAACCTACAAATTGTAATCACATTGCAATCACTTGCAGTGCTATATTTTAAATTTAAGTTAAACAAAACAACAACGGTGCTTAGCTTCTTACCTATTCTTACCTTGTGACTGCTTGGGTGCCTAAGAAAAAGTTCTAAGTTAATTTTTCCTGCAGTTGGCATCCTTAGAAAACCTTTACCATGCAGAGCCTTTTGTTCACACTGCAGCCTTTTGCGGTCTTTTGAGATGTCTCTACCCTCAGTTGTTTGAAATCAGTCAATGGTCAAAATTTACTGGATAAGATGAATAGATGGCCAGCATGACTGCTTAAACCCCGTTTCTTTAGCACATGTAAAGAAAACAAATACAGTATTCTGCCACTCCGATGTTGAGAGGAATAGGAAGAGACCACCAGTTCTGAAAGCCTAATTTTGCAGAGCTCTTATCTTCTATGGATTATAAACAGTCAAGGAACTCTGACTCTCAGACTGCTGCAGTTATCTCCTCCAGAGATCACGTTCTTACCATTCCTTCTGTTCCCCTGTGGGACAGGATAAGGAACTGCAAAACAGGCAGAATGGCCTCTCAGCTATCTCAGTTCACAGTCCCAAGCATGAATTTAAACAGCCATCGTTTCTCAATTCTGTTAAGCATGCATGTAATTCTTTTCAGGACTGGAGGAAAATACTGCAGCTGACCAGACAATTAGCAGGACATTATCAACAGTTTCTGTTTAACATTGCATTTTAGTTATTTCATTTTTGAGACAGCACAGCTTGAACAGTATGTCTTGCCTGTGGCTCAAAAATAATTTGGAAAATACACAATTTATATTCTCAATAAAGGACTATGAAACAGAGGGGAAGGTGCTTTCCCCTTCCATCCAATGAGGTATATTAGATGGATTCACCATGACATAAATCAAACCCTTGCTTGCTATTAAAAGATAATAAACTGACCTTGTGCACGCATTCCTGTCAGTAGCTGTAGTTGCAACTATAATCTTAGGGGATATGTAACTACAGTAGATACAAAAATTTACTATACATAGACTTCCATGACTGTATCTCTCCAAAGCAAAATATTCTTTCCTTCTTCTATTTACTACAGATAATAATTTGAATCAAACTCAAGACTTACACGTATTGAAGAAACTGCTTTGTCTGCATTGCTGGACTGTCACATTCCAGGGGGCAGAGATGGAACACTGTTTCTGGAAAGCCCATGCCAGGCTAGAATACGAAGAGCAACTCCCTTTCACTGGCACAGAAGCAAACCCTGAGAATAAAGACAGAAAGGTGTTTATACACAGCACATTTTCTTCTTTAAAACAGCATTTCCTCCAAATATACACACCACAAGAAACAACAGTAATATCTACTCATATAGTGTAGCTTCCAAAGGGAATCAGACTTGAACCTTCTGTCTTGAAGTGTAAAGCAAGTTGCAGAAGGGGGGGGGAGAAATCACAGAATCACTAAGGTTGGAAAAGACGTGTAAGACCATCAAGTCCAACCATCAACCCAACACCACCATGCCCACTAAACCATGCCCCGTAATGCCCCATCTATTTTTCTATTGCAATAGAAAAAGTCACAAAGAGAAGGCGGCTAGAAGGCTTCTAACATACTGCTGATAGAGTGAGAATGCACCTTCAAAAGTAGAAATATTCTAGCAGCAAAACATGCAATGATGTTCCTGGACACAATCAAAAGTCATAAATAAACACATCATTAAATACTACGTGCTATGAAAACCAAATCTGAAATCAGCCCCATAAGCCACTGTTCAACATCTTCATTAATGATCTGGATGGTGGGGCAGAGTATACCCTCAGCAAGTTTGCTGATGATACAAAACTGGGAGGAGTGGCTGATAACACCAGCGGGTCATGCTGCCATCCAGAAGGACCTTGACAGGCTGGAGAAAGGGGCTGACAGGAACCTCATGAAGTTCAACAAGGGCAAGTGCAAAGTCCTGCACCCGGGGAGGAACCGCATGCACCTATACATCCTGGGGGCTGAACGGCTGGAAAACAGTTTGGCAGAAAAGGGCCTGGGGGATTCCGGTGGCCACCAAGCTGACCATGAGCCAGCAGTGTGCACTTGCAGTAAAATAGGCCAACAGCGTCCTGGGCTGCTTTAGAAGGACTGTTGCCAGTGGGTGATCCTTCCCCTCTATACTCAGCACTGGTGAGGCACGCCTGGAGCGCTGTGTCCAGTTCCACGGATGTACTGGAGAACTGGACATTAGGAAAAGTTTCTTCACTGAGGGAGTGTTCCATCACTTGAACAGGCTCCCCACAGAAGTCAGTCATGGCACCAAGCCTGTCAGAGTTCAAGGCATGCATAATCTTTTTATCGACATTTATTCTGCAAGCTTTTTTTAAAAGATTGGTGCCACATTTACCACCTTCCACTCTTCAGGTACTAAAGCAATTTCAAAGGAGAGGTTACACACTCTTACTAGTAATTCATCTTTTTCATCCTGGAGTTCTCTTAGAATTCTTTTGTGAATAGTTTCTGATTTTGCTAATGACCATCCTGTAGATTTGTCCCATAACCTCTTTCACAGTTATTTTAATTTCAGAAATATCCACTAACTCTCACCACCATCACCACCAAGGGGTACCACGTAGAAATCTGTTTCTTTTCCCAGTGAATAACGATGCAAAGAATTAATTTAGCTTCCCTGCCTTGCCATCTCTGAGTGCTCCTCTTACATCCTGTTTGTTAACCTGGCTCTACAGACATTCACTTTGAGTTATCTATCGGAGCAACAGTTTATTAGCCAAACCGAGATAAATAACTCGTCAACATTCAGAACATCAGGAACAACACTAATTGTCTGGGCCAGGCTCAAACGTACATTAAAACATTACAGTGAGAAAGTCATTGCTTTGTTTGAATTGGTCATCTGCACTTCTAGCAGAGGAGGTGTTGGTTTCTTTCACAGCCCTGTAATACAAAAGCATGTTCTAAATTCTCTAAGAAACAATACATTCATTTGGAAAACCACACATAAGAGTATTAGACAGTTTATAGACATTGTCAAAAATATTTGCAATGCAATTTGCTTTTGGTTGCTTGTTTTACTCTCATTAGCAAAAATGTTCCACATTCTAAATACCGTCTCCTTCTGAAATGATGATGGAAATCTGAAAAAAGTCTATAAAGAGGCAATAAAGACAGGACAAAGTGACCTGAGTAAGAAGATTCAAGAGACAGTGGAATCGGAGGAGTAACTGCTGCAGAAACAAAATTCTGGCAGAATGGCTGGGACACAGCAGAGGAGAAAAAGTCAAATGTCAGAAAAAGAAGCAGCCAAACAAACACTGGTGTGATAGAAAAAGGTGAGAAGACCTTCAACTGATCTCAAGAAGTCTGGTGATTCAAAGTTATTTTTAAAAATAAGTACTACAACATCCAACTATTACAACTCATAATAGAAGTTGTTAAAGCCTAGGGTGAGATCCTGGCTTCACTGAAAGCAGTGACAAATCTCCTATTTTCTTTATGGATTCAATCTTTGTTAAAGTGAGAGCTATTTATACTTTTAAGACTAGCAGCGAGAGAATACCAGTTCTGAGCTGGCAATCAAAATTATATGTCTAGGAAAGCCCAGGGGGCTGTGTTGACCATATTCTGGACACTGAGAGATGAGACTGTTCTGGTCTCTAAATTGCAGCAGGACAAAAGAGGGAGGAGGAAGACATGGCAAAAAAAATCCCAAACCCACATGATTCCCAAAGTCTGAAACAGTGAGTGCTGGTATTTAATGCAGTATACCCGCATACTTCTGCACACATACTGCTACCAAGGGAAGAGACACTTTGAAAGGAGAACAAAGAATAAAAATATATATGGAATGTAAACAGTTTGAAATGTCACATCTCAATAAAACAGCATTTTGACATGTAAGTATGTACAGTTAATGCACCATATCCTCCATTCGCTACAGATCCTCCAAACACCTGTGATGGGATTTTTATTTAAAATCTAAAATGTCTCTTACAATAAGCTATTCAAAACTGAATCATTTGTAAAAGCAAGACAGGTCACGAATGCTGGACTGATGTCTTGCCACCAACAAAAGACACGTTAACAAAGCAGGGAAAAAAAATAAAAAATCCATGCTTACTACATTTAAGTCCTGCTCTACACAAACATAAAATTAACTCCTCAGTGATACTTACTTCCCTGCTATAAACATTACAATTAAAACCCTGCACTGACTTTTAAGTGTTGTCCTTTGCTGGCTAAATACAAAATTTTATACAAGTATAAATATACATATATTCAGCACTAAAAATTCACTTAACAAAACCACTGTAGAACCACTTCATTCTTCTCACAAGATGCAACAGAAGAATGAATCTCAGGATAAGTGGAAAAGTAAACCTCATGGGTTAACAGTCTTATTTCTGCAAACTTTAAATCCCCAGTTTTCTTTCGAACACTCACCCTAGTTCCTATACAAGTCTACTACTTTACTGTACCCATTTCATTCTAACTTTCCTAACCTTTATTTCAGTTACACGCTGGTTTAACATGCCACCTTTAAGAGGTTTATGCACAGGGTGCAGCATCTGTCACCACACACAATGCCTAAAATTGCCATGCATTGCCATTTGCTGGCTACACCACCTAACATTCTGAAAGACAGCAAGCACGCTGAACATCCACATATTTACTTCACTACTGAACGCAGTGTTCAGCAAGCCCGAGCGCGAATTCTATTTTTTTTAAACAACTGGCAACAATTTAATAATCCCCTCTACTCCTGTAATTATTTTCCACAGGAATTAAATACTGAAAACTGTTCTTGCTCAGTTCCATATCGGAGAGAAAGAACCACTGCACGAAGTTGGTTTCAGCAGTGAGAACTGCATTGTGAAAAAACCGTAAAAAAGAGCCATCAAGATGCTTATTGTGTGGTTACAATTAGAACTTTGGAAAAATTGCCCGAGTATAGTTCCAGACATACACATGGGAGGCTCTAGGCTGAAATAATCACAACATTCTCAACAGGTTTATGTACAAGAAAACAGAGATGTTCTGATTAAATTCCAAATTACAGTTCTGAAGATACCAAGCACTATTAACTTAGCCTCTAATGGGCAATGAAGTGGGGTTTTTTTGCCTGGTTTTTCTGCTTAACATTTTGCTTGCTGCTTTTTATGCAAATGAAACTGTTATGCACAGAAATAACGCACGCATACAAACTATCACAACAGGGAAGACGCTTCAAGAATCGTTACTATTTTTTTCGTATCATCTCGTAAGTGCTCAAGAAAGGCCCATGTAGTAATGAAAACTTTGCACGGATACAAACTGCTTTTTAAAAAAACCCTCCAGCTACCTTGGAAAAATTTGGATGTGAAGATTTCTCAAGCTGAAAACCACACATTTAAAACGACAGCACATGGGAACAGTCACTATCTACCTGGGGTAAGCATAGAACATGAAGGTAATCAAAGGTCACACCTGAAAAGACACAGATTATTTTAATAAACTATTTAAGAGCAGTTGCAGCCTTTTACTCTTCCTGGTCTACTTGCAAGAAATATATTGTTTGGGTTTTTTTTAGGATCTACTCTGTGACTAGACAGTGAAAATGGTTTTTTCCACCAAGGAAACACCGCTGGTCTGCTTTCAAACCTCCCTGAATGCTAAGGCTTTAATTGCACTTTGCCTACAGGATGGGCATCACTTTGTTACAGATTGCCCTGAGGAAAAAAAGAGACCAGAAAATCATTAACTGCTTAGATTTATTTTTTTTAGGAGTGGAGGCAAGGAAGTTTTTAGAGGACTGTAGAAGCTAAAAAAAGCTAAAGAACTTTATTTTGCCTTTGGTGGTGAGCGAGAGAGAAGGGACACCCTCTCCTGAAAGCAAAACACATGCCCAGCTTCCAGGTGTTCTAAAACCAAGCTTGAATATACTTGTACCAATGTAATCTGGCCTTTCTTCCCACCTCAGTTGCCAGCTTTCCCTGGAGAACACACAGGCATTGATGTAGTTCATCACAGCTTTTGCCTAGAACTGAAGTGCATACAAGCCACCTAGGCTGTATAAAGGATTCTGAGACAGGTTCACCAAGATTTATTAGCATGGTGCATAGCTGCTGGCATACAATGACTTTAACGATAAGAAGTCACTTTGGAGGAAAAGTGAAAACAAAAGGAGACAGAAAGACATAATGTGTGTCCCAAGGCAGTCTCCAGTGCTGCAGATGATTTCCTCCCTAAGAATTTCCCACAGTACGTATATACTTTTCATCAGGACCCTTTTAGACACCCCACTGGATACACTCAGGCTGGCTGGCTGTTAAGCACTACGAAGGCGTGGCATGGCATCCCCTGATGAATCCAAAACCTACAACCCAGAGGAAAGCAAAGGGAAGAAGAGACGTTTTTCCTGCTCCTGCCAGTTGCTACCCAGGAGAACGCACCAAAGACTAATGGGATTCACAGCTGCAAGGCCATAAGGACAACGGCATGAGAACCAGGGGAAAATACTCCCCCAGAGGCTCCGCAACAGTGCCAGGGCAGCTTGGGTGGAAGGGGACAGAGCTGCTGAAAGGCAGGCAGCGAAGCTGCAAAAGGGGGGCACTCAGCAATACAAAAGGCTAAGGTACCCCGGCACTGCAATAACTACACCTACACTGCCTTAAGTTTCTCTCAAAACCTCAGTAGTATTCACTGCTTTAAAACACTGTATAATGAAGAGACCTTAATTTTCTCTTATGAGAAGGATGCAGGTCAAAAAAACCGAATCTGTATCAAAATTAACTATATATTCAGAAAATGCCACCCAGCAGAAGTTTTCAGTTCTACAGTATTATTTCACATATATCAAAAGACAATTTTCCCAGTTTTCTAACCACAGTTTTTGGAAGACAGATCCAAAGTCAACTCTGATCCTTAGTGGAAAAAATATACATGCTCTCCCTTCCTCCTAAGTATCCTTTAACCTCTACTGGGAAAAATAATACATTTGAGTCTTGAAAAGTGACTGCAGAGGATTAAAATCCAGAAAGAAATGGCTACTGAAGAATCAGAGAAGTCTAGAAAGCAAAATTACATTCCTATCAATTAAAAACGTCCAGGAAGACATAAGAGGAGAAAGGTGGAAAGAATGGGAAGAAAATAATATTTGAACTAAAGAACAAACCACCTCACTCCATTGTCTTAAGACATATATTACTGCCCAAGTTACTCTGATGGGATAATAGATGACTGATACAGCTTTCCAAAGGCACAGCTGGCCTGCCCCAAACCCTGGAACCAAGAGAGACATCTGCATGCCTCAATCCCATTTATGATTTGAAGTACATGTTTACTGCATGTGAAGAAAGAAGTATGGAAACTGCTAAGTAGTGACAACAGCAACCTTGTCCACTGACAACAATGCAAGTGTAAAACTAGTTATTTCATAAGGTGTTTATCACACTTCCTATCCTGGAGAAGAAAAACACATGCAAGAGCAACTAGGTTCACACGACCTAGCAAAATACAGGCTTTAAAAAAATAATATTTGTTTAGAAAGTCCCATTAGCATTGTTTATATATATATAAAATATATATGTATATAAAAAAAGAGGATTCGTATCTAGTTCTTGTAGGAGCCAGAGAGATTGAACAGACAAGGGAACGTGCGCGACTGCGGTGTGTTCTGCTCCGTGCGCATACCGAGCGGCTCCTGCTCCTCTCGGTGTTGGCATCGAGTTAATCACCAGCCATTTAATAATGTGCCGCGTTATTAAGTCTCACAGATGGAGCCGAGGCCAACAAACAGCAAAGCACTTTTTTCCACACTGGAATTAATACATCGGATGTACAATCAGTGCGAGGGCTTATAAAATACAAACGTACGTATGCACAGACACCCGCAGGTGACAGCGAGCGGCCGCCCCGAAGCCCAGGCACACCCTGGGGCCCGTTCCCCCCGCAGCCCGGCCGGTGCACGCCCGGGGCAGGCCGGCAGCAGGGGAACAGGCCGCTCTTACCGCCGGGAGCTCTTACCAGGTCATGCCCCAGATCTATGGGCACGCTGCAGGGGCGCAGCGCACCCCCACTCCGCGCTTATAGACGTGTATGTATAAACGTGTATGTATATACGTGCACCCGCTCAGACTGCGAGGCACGGCCCGGGGCCCTGCCTCCCGCGGCGACTGCCCGACCCGGCCCCTTGCCACGGGAGAAGGGCCCGCGAGCGGTTCCCGCCTCCCCTCCCCGAGGAGGCGCCCCCGGTACCACGCCCTCCCTCATCACCTCGCCACGGCACTCGGAAGGCACCGGAGGCGCACGCCCGGCCAACCGCCACCACCACCGCCGCCATACTGGCCCCTTCCCCCGCTCAGGGCCACGGCGCTTAGCTGCCCCGCTCACTGCCTGATGAGAGAGCGAAGGCAACGAGAGCCCGGCTCAGGAGAAAACTAGGG
Source organism: Gavia stellata (assembly GCF_030936135.1). Taxonomy (NCBI): domain Eukaryota; kingdom Metazoa; phylum Chordata; class Aves; order Gaviiformes; family Gaviidae; genus Gavia; species Gavia stellata. Next base: position 1,094,991 of record NC_082616.1, on the reverse strand, counting down.
CGGAGCGGCGAAAACCAACGGCTGGCACTTGGCTGAAGACTGACTGAAACGCTCCCAGCGCCCCGGCCCCTTTCAACGAGCGGGTGCAGGGTGAACGGTCCAACAGGCAAGCGCCGGGCAGCCCCAGAGCGGAGGCCCGCGCAGGACCCCAACGGTCGCCGAGGCGCTGCCCGGCGTTGGGGCGGGGCCAGGCGGCGGCGGCGGCCCTCGCTGTCCGGCCCGGCCCGGGCCAGGCCCTGGGCGTACGGCAGTCGGAATAAAGAGCCGTCCGCGGGTACATCTGCGTTTCCTGCCCTCGCAACCGGCGGGGCCGGCAGCTGTGGACGCAGTTGGGGGCTCACGGCTGCGGGGCTGCGCTGGGCTCAGCCCCAAACCCAAGCTGGCGTGAGGGCCAGGGCGGCAGCTGTGCCCGGGGCCCGCACGGCGTTCCTGGAGCTGTGGTCTCCTTCCCGGTGGCTCCATTCCCCTTTCGCGCACCTGAGGTGCAGTGGGCTGTGCCGCGCTCCTCGTGGGTGGGGGCTCGGTTGGATGAGGGGTCTGCTGGAGTGTGTCCAGAGAAGGGCGACGGAGCTGGTGAGGGGTCTGGAGCACAAGTCTGCTGAGGAGCGGCTGAGGGAGCTGGGGGTGTTCAGTCTGGAGAAGAGGAGGCTGAGGGGAGACCTCATCGCTCTCTACAACTACCTGAAAGGGGGTTGTGGTGAGGTGGGTGTTGGCCTCTTCTCCCAAGTGACAAGTGACAGGACAAGAGGAAACAGCTGCAAGTTGCGCCAGGGGAGGTTCAGGCTGGATATTAGGAAAAATGTCTTTCCTGAGAGAGTGGTGAAGCACTGGAAGAGGCTGCCCAGGGAGGTGGTGGAGTCACCATCACTGGAGGTGTTCAAGGAACATATGGACATGGCACTGCGGGATGTGGTTTAGTGGGCATGGTGGGGTTGGGTTGATGGTTGGACTTGATGATCTTACAGGTCTTTTCCAACCTTACTGATTTTGTGATTCCTCGCAAGCGGCTTTTTCCCAGTGTCTCTGCCTTACTGGTTGGAATGGCAGCTGAGGCAGGCGTGCTGTTCCCGCAGTGCTGCTGGCCATTTGACCCAAAGGGGCTCCAGCAGAAGGTGTTTCCTGCGCAGGTGAACTTTGCTCGCGGCTCAGAAAGCTCCCCTGGGCCTGACAATCATGCTGTCAAACACAGCTTGCAGTCTCCCCGCAGCTGTGTTACTCCCTTGAACTGCAGCAGCTTAAGCACCCAACGCGCTTTAGGAACTGCTCGAGACCCTAAACTCACTCGCAGCAGGTCTAACAACCGGAGCTGGCAGTTCAGCATGTTGCACATGCCTTGGTGCAGGCCCCTTGGGCCAGGAACCATCTCCTTCTGCACGGTCCCTACCACTGTGGCTATGAGGCATTATTATACAAAGAATGAAAAGGGGATGAATTCTTGCTTTTTCAGAACAGTTTTTGGGACAGGGAAAATTTTGCTGGAAATTCTCCTTCCTGTGTGGAAAAGCCGGTGGAGTTGTTGGTCTGACTGCCCTCTTCTGCGATACAGGCATTTTCATGTAGTGCATTACCATTCTTCCTCCTGATGTACTAGTTCCAGTATTAAAGACTACAGTAATAACAAGTAGCTTAATTTGCATTAGTGAGCAGAAGCACACAACCTGCAATGTGTTCAGTATTTGTCATACATTCAACACGTAACACAATGATTACTTTGTACCTTGTGGAACAAAAATACACTGAGATGCTGTAAAGAAGAATTTCCTGTAGCTGACAGACCAGCTGCTGGCAGAAAATTGATGCAAGACATAATCTTTTAAATGGGATTTTTATCTTATCTTCAGGCACTTTAAATATGCCCCTTCTCACAGCATTAAGATACCACATATTTCAGGACGTAACCCTGACAGTGTCACTAAGGATAAAACCAATTAGTATTTCAAATTCCTGCAGAGATACTCGCTGCAGTATTTATTTCCAGTTCTTCCTTTTGGAAGTAATTGTGTCACGTAGAAAATTAAACTCTCTTTTTTATTTATGCACTGGGTGATCGAATGGAAATGCTACTTTCTCCGCATCATTTACTGGAGAGAAAGAATTTGCCTTGTACAAATTTGTAACATGGAAAAGAAATTGCAGCCAGTGAAATGGCTGTTTAGCAACTGTACCTTGTCACACTGCTACAGCTGGTCAATGCCAGCAGTATAGGGGTGAGTGTTTTGTCTTGTGTCAATGGTTTAAGCACTAGCCAGTGTCTCAGTATGCTGCATAGAATATAAAACGTGGAAAAAAAGTAATATGCAGTCCTGAAAGCCAGTTCTGGAGTTCACTACTGGTCATTCAGCTTCAGGATCCAACTCAAAGAGGACAAATTTCCTCCTTTGTGAGAGCTGTTTATTACAATTATTTTCTTCCCACCCCCTTTAAAAATGGACCTACATTTTAAGAAAAGACTTTCCAAAAGGCTAAATCATCTTGGAGCAAAACCTTCCAAGTCTGAAAAGTTAACAAAGTTCTGAATTGACTCAGATTGGTTTTGGGATTTGGGGGTTTCACTTAGACCCTCTTAAAAAAGGTTCTGTTAGCTCTGAACTATTGCTATCTTACCTGGTTGAACCCCACGTTCTCTCCCTAAAACTGGAAATAGCATGCTAAGTTTCCCCATGTGCCCTGAGCTCCACAGAGACCCAAGTAGCTTGCAGAACTCTTTGTGTTAGGGCTGGGGCCCCAGAAAAGCACCTAGTGCTAGTGCTTAGTTGCTGTGCAAGAAGCTGGTGTGGGTGATGCCATGAGAAGCTAGAGGGAAAACGGATGACCTGAGCCGCTGGTAGCACCTGGTTAGCGCCAGCATGGCGTTGCTGTGGCAGGCAGGAAAGGATGTACACGTGGTGGGAAAAAGGAACCGGAGGGGTGATCAGCCCAGAAAGGGGAACAACTGATTGTTAAAACACCATGGTGCAGCCACCATTCTCCCTGTGGTGAGAAGCTACGATGGGAAAAGCCGCACTCCACAGGTATCCATCAGGCAGCTTGGGGCTTTTAGTATCCCACTGCACTCCTGTGAGACACATCTCTGGCCTGTCCAGCACTGGAATACTTTCAGCAAAGTGATGTTATCAGCTATTTCTTTGCTGTCTCAGGGTAGAGAAAAAAACCCATCATATCTGATAACCTACCAGAACTGAAAACAATTACAGTAAACCTCCTGTCTGAGCATGCTGTCGTTTACATTTTGGAGCAAACCTTATTCGCTCCAATTTTTTCACCGGTGATAACTGTTTTACTTGGCAGTAAAATAGATTTGAACTGTATCAGTCCTTGGTGTGTGAACAGTGCTGCCACTGGGAGGGACAGCAATGCAGACTGATAATGGACCATTCAAAGGCAGGCTGTCTGCTCCAATGAAGGATGAATTGTGCACTCTAATGCCAGCAGACCAAGATTTCAGAGGAGATGCAATTTTGATTAGGGTTTTCCTATCTTTGAATAATAGCAAAGTCTCAATCTAGCTCATTTGTTTCAGCAAGACTGATAATTTTTAACAGCTGATAGCATAAACACTGTTTTTTTGCTTGGCTCATTGCTGGTAAATCTCTGTTGTTCAAAGCTACCCCGCAATGTATGCTTTCCCACTGTAAGAGCAATGTCAACTAAATGCATTACACTGCTTTGGCTCCTCCTTGGTAGGAACTCCAGATGTGCAAGATGAAACATCTCTAAAGAAGAGGAGCTCTGAGACCTAGTGGAGTCAGAAGGACTTCACTCGCTTTGGGTCAGCTTCAGCAGAGAAGAGGCTGGTGTCTTGAACAGTTTCTGATAAACAAGTTTCCAAAATAGCAGAACCGGCTGTTGCGCGTAGGCACTCTGCTGTCCCAGGGAAAATCAGCCAGACCTTGCTCCCAGGGCTCAAGGAGAGGTGAGACAGCACAGGCAGTTGTGAGTGGCCTTATCAGGTGGAAGCTCAGGAGTATTTAGTTGTTTAGCAACTAATGCTAAGCAATGCATTTTGAAAAAGGAGTAGAAAGATCCTCCAGGTGTGGTGGAAACAGCTGTGTGCCAGGGAACAGTAAACCCCCCCCAGGTAGAAGAGGTAGAAGTTTTTGTACCCTTCTTACATGCCTGGGCCACTGGATAGTGAGGAACCAGGGAGCTTTCAGCCCAGATGCCCACCTTGATCCCAGGCCTTGGTGGCTGTGCTGGTTTTGGCTGGGATAGAGTTAACTTTCCTCATTGTAGCTAGTGTGGGGCTGAGTTTTATATTTGTGCTAAAAACAGTGTTGATAATACAGGGATTTTGTTACTACTGAGCAGTGCTTACACAGAGTCCAGGCCTTTTCTGCTCCTCACCCCACCCCACCAGCGAACAGGCTGGGGGTGCACACGGACTTGGGAGGGGACAGAGCCGGGACAGCTGATCCCAACTGACCAAGGGGATATCCCATACCATATGATGTCATGCTCAGCATATAAAGCTGGGGGAAGAAGGAGGAAGGGGGGGGCATTCAGAGTGATGGTGTTTGTCTTCCCAAGTACCCGTTACACATGATGGAGCCCTGCTTTCCCAGAGATGGCTGAACACCTGCCTGCCCATGGGGAGTAGTGAATGAATTCCTGATGTTGCTTTGCTTGCGTGCGCGGCTTTTGCTTTACCTATTAAACCGTCTTTATCTCAACCCACGCGTTTTCTCACATTTACTCTTCCGACTCTCTCTGCCATCCTGCTGTGGGGGGAGTGAGCGAGTGGCTGGGCGATGCTTCCTTGCCGGCTGAGGTTAAACCATGACAGTGGCACATGGAAGAGGCCCCATTCCCAGTTTCCTCGCTAAGGGCCAAATCAGCCCCGCTCTGCGAACACAGTAGCCAGTTGCCACTGTTGCCTAGGGAAGGGCTGCCAGGAAAAAGTGTAAGACATTCTGCATGGAAACCTGCACTTTAATGGTTTGCTTTTGTACATGTTGGGGACTGACGAGCACCATCAAGGATCCTGTTTCAGGAAGGTGTCATTAAAGATGCCAGAGCAAGGCCATCAGCAGTATCCGTGAGGGCATTAGGGTGTACCTGCCGGATTGCTGCTGCTTTTTACTACCAGAGTGTTTTCAGGGTTTCTGCCAAAACCCCGTGTTTCTCCTCAGCTAGTTGGGAGTTGCTGTGCCACACCATCTCCCATGTGGTCACTCCTTTGCTCTGTGCCAGCAAAATCAGCTATTCCCTTTGCAGACGCTACCCTTCTGCTCCTGCCTGCAGTTTGCATGGTGTTTCATTTCCTCCTCTGCTGTGCCAGTCTGTGGAGGCTCCCATGCTGTAAAACTCCAGTGTCACTGCAGAAGTGTAACTCTGGGACCAAAGATCAGCTGCCAAGGAGAGTGGCAAAGACAATACAGCTCTTTGCTGATCTAGAGATCACAGAATCACAGAATCACAGAATCACTAAGGTTGGAAAAGACCTGTAAGATCATCAAGCCCAACCATCAACCAACCCCACCATGCCCACTAAACCATGTCCCGCAGTGCCACATACACACGTTCCTTGAACACCTCCAGGGACGGTGACTCCACCACCTCCCTGGGCAGCCTGTTCCAGTGTCTCACCACTCTCTCAGTAAAGAAATTTTTCCTAATATCCAGCCTGAACCTCCCCTGGTGCAACTGGAGGCCATTTCCTCTTCTCCCATCACTTGTCACTTGGGAGAAGAGACCAACACCCACCTCACCACAACCCCCTTTCAGGCAGTTGTAGAGAGCGATGAGGTCTCCCCTCATCCTCCTCTTCTCCAGACTGAACACCCCCAGCTCCCTCAGCCGCTCCTCATCAGACTTGTGCTCCAGACCCCTCACCAGCTCCGTCGCCCTTCTCTGGACACGCTCCAGCACCTCAATGTCCTTCTTGGAGTGAGGGGCCCAAAACTGAACACAGCATTCGAGGTGCGGCCTCACCAGCGCCGAGTACAGGGGCACCATCACCTCCCTACTCCCGCTGGCCACACCATTTCTGATACAGGCCAGGATGCCGTTGGCCTTCTTGGCCACCTGGGCACACTGCTGGCTCATATTCAGCTGGCTGTCGACCAGCACCCCCAGGTCCTTTTCTGCCGGGCAGCTTTCCAGCCACTCGTCCCCAAGCCTAGAGTGTTGCATGGGGTTGTTGTGACCCAAGTGCAGGACCCGGCACTTGGCCTTGTTGAACCTCATACAATTGGCCTCGGCCCATCCATCCAGCCTGTCCAGATCCCTCTGCAGCTGAGACCAGACAGCTTTCGCTAGTTTGAAGTCTTCAATGGGTGTTTAATACACCTACTCACTGAATTGTACTCAGAAACATTCCTGGCCGGGTCAGTATTGTCTCTCCACCTCTCTGCCTCTCCCCCTCTTTTTTTAGTCCATGGGTCTCAGACTTGGCTGACCGCTTGTTTTCTTGAACAGTTCTGGGTGCTTGACTTTTCTTATTATTTGGACATAAGCATCAGTTTTATGGAGGAGGGGACATGTGAATCCCAGGCATCCACATTATCGGGGATACGCATGACAGAGTTACAGCAGCTGTAGTGATGCTGCGTCTAACAACATTGCGTGATGTGGCACCAGGTGAAACCCTTGCTTCTCCCCAGCACGAAATCATACCAACGTACGTATCTAGAGCAATTGCTGCTTGCTCTGCCTGGTTACTCTTCCACTTTCGATACGTAGGTGGTCAGCACGGGCCTTGCAACTGCTGGTTGTGCTCAGAGTCAAGCAGGGAAATGAGCAGGTGCTCTGGCCATTCCTAACAGTTAACATGCAATTGCACAGCGGTATTGCTAACGAAGCCAAAAGAAAGGTCATAAACAGACTTGCAGTTCTGAAGGTGCCTGTGTATTTCTGCCATTGCTGGTATGAGTCTTTCAGCAATGACATTCCTGGGTATTTAATTGTTTCGAGATGGCATCTGTGAGTCCCAAAAGCCACTGCCAGGCTCTTAGCAGAGCTATGCGAAACCAGCATGTAGCTGATTGGAAAGGTTAATGTGACTGCTGCCTTCATTTCTCTAGTGTTGCTGAGGTGCAGTGCTACATGCTACACATCAATAACCTGCCAAAGTGAAAGCTGGAAATAGATTGAAGCTTTCCTGTGGCCAGCTCCATTAAAGTATACTGAATTCCAGGTAGGACAGAAGATAATTTACATGCATCTTGAAATAGATAGTTACTACCAGGCACCTGGTTTGAAGGCTGTGCAATCGGAAACGTAGTCAATCAGTTATACAGAGCAATAAACATATATGTAAAGCAGGGTCTGGCAGGCCCAGAAGGCTGCTCAAAGATACTTCTCAGCCAGGGTAATGTTCATCTGACAGTACTGCTCCATCTTTTAAAGAAATACACATTTCCACTGACATCTAAGGAGTGTTGCCACCTGGCACCAAATGCATCATAGCTGATTGCTGTATGGCAGCAGTCAGAGATACAGGAGTAGTAAACAAAGCAACTGTTCAACTCTCCACATTATTTATGGGTTCTCCTTCCCATTGCTGGTAGTAACAAACCATGCTCCCCCTGTCTCACATGGATCGTTTGCTAAGCAGAAGGCTGCTGTCTCCAAAAAACAGCGTTAGCACTCAGGTGCACAGTGGACTCCGGCTCTGAAGAGCTGCTGCTGGACTCTATACTAGCTGCATGGTTGGGGGACATGGACACTTGCTCTGGCAGGATCAGTGCAGTGACAGCACACTTGACCAATCCAGGGTCTTAGCACAAATCCATCATTACTATTGTGCTGGCATGAGCAGACTCCGAGAGCAGGAACTCACAGGGGGTCTGTCATACCAGGCTTCACTACAGGTGTTCAATGCTTGACTTCCCCGAGAGGTGATGTGAAATAGAGGGAGTGGTGAGAAATCATACAGGAATAGCAGCTGCAGTTATGCTGGACGCTCACATCTGCAGTCCTCCTCTTGCAAAGACTGTCTTGCTACTGTCACGTGGCAGCAGGAAATGAAATAAAGCTGCAAGCTCTTCTTTGCATGCTCAGATCCCTGCCTCTATCTGGCACATCAGTATAAACAACAGAGAACAGAACAGGCAACTTCGATACTAGTCATCCTGAAAGATATCCATTACCCCAAAGGAAGGCAGAAATTCTGTACAGGGCAAAGGCATTCACTACCAGCACTAAATCTACAGGGTCTTTTGACTATTTGCTCCTTTGACTATTCGGGGTCTTTGTTTTCTTTCTTTAGAAACGCCGTACTCAAAGAAGTAAGAACAAGTAATGCAGTGTTTGTCATTGAGTCACCCCATACGCATCTTCTACCGATATGGTTTAATGATTCATGCCAGACCAACAGATTATTTATTTGCCTGCAGTATCTCAATTTTTGCAATGACTCCAGGACCCTCAGGACAGCTTTCTGTTGCATCTGCTTAGGTGGTTAAATAAGCTCTAGCAGTCAGTGCTGGGAATACAGGTGCCACAGTGCCAGCAGGTAAAGACGGCTTAAAGAGTTCTCACCCAGCCTGCGCTTAGTCACTTGGTTTTTTGCCTCTTTCCTGTGCTGGTGGCAAGGATGCATTATGAGCTGGGGAACTTACTGACACTAAGATCATCATCTTCCGGGCTGCTGTCCAGGGCTGTCCTGCTATCTGGCAGCCCAGCATCTTACGTTCAGTTGCTTCCTATCTGCATGATTCATCTGAGCAACACCCAGCTCGATTTATGCTCCAAAGGCTCATTCATGAGGTAGCAAATGTAGTGAAGAACCAAGCAAAAAGTTGACTCTCCTGTCAGCTGCCCCCAACAGTAGCACAAAATTAAGAGGCTGGAGTGCTAAGGGCTGGTACTGGGGGACTACTCTCACAGAGACGATGAGAGCCAGCCTGCTTTGTCTTCCTCAGGAGGACCCCAGTGTCCTCCCAGAAGCCACTCAGGGTCTGTAGAAATCAGTCCTAATAAGTGACATGTTACCAGGGACTGGGACATCTCTAGGGCATGTCAAGAAGGCAAAGGACACATTGTGAATAACAGAGACTAGAAGTTATGGCTCAGAAAGTAGATGCTTTCAGGCACAAAATAAATATGCATTTTGCTTGAGAGAACTTAATACAAAATTAAAACATACTGTCATCTCTTCTTTAAACTACATTTCTGGAGAAAAGAGGTGATGAGATTTTCTTTCTTGCCTCCCTGACATGTCAGCGATTGAGGAAATTTAAAATCAATGCAACACTCAAAAAATTAAAAAAACCCCAACCCTCCCCCGTCTGCAGGTCCTATGTCCAGGTGGAGGTGATCTGGGCCAGGGCAGCTGAGCTGCTTTGTGCCAGGGTCTGAAATGCAGAGCAAACAGAGGCAGAATAGACGTGAGACTGGTCTGTGCTCTCTGCCTCAGACATCCCAGTGTCTGGAGGGGAACCTCCGCCCCTTCTGTCTTGCGTGTGGTGGGTAAGCGTGATCGAACTGTAGAGGAGGACGTGAAAAGCTACCCTGCCAGTGCCTCCAACTCCTTGCAGAGCAGGCAAAAACTCTTTCTGTCCCCTACTCCTGGGAGCACCCAGGGAAAGTGCTAACAGGAGCAGTAGCTTTCTGTGTGCCTCTGGGACTCTGCCACCCCCACCACTCAAGTGCTGCTCACTCTCAGGGACTTAATAGGGCCTGTATTATATATTATATATCTTCATCAGTGACATAAACAGTGGAATTGGGTGCACCCTCAGCAAGTTTGCAGGCAACACCAAGCTGAGTGGTGCGGTTGTCACACCTGAGGGAAGGGATGCCGTCCAGAGGGACCTGGACAAGCTCTAGAAGTGGACCCATGTGAACCTCATGAGGTTCAACAAGGCCAAGTGCAAGGCCCTGCACATGGGTCGGGGCAACCCCTGGTATCAACACAGGCTGGGGGGTGAAGGGATTGAGAGCAGCCCTGCAGAGAAGGGCTTGGGGGTACCGGTGGATGAAAAGATGGACATGAGCTGGCAATGGGCGCTCACAGCCCAGAAAGTCAACCGTATCCTGGGCTGCACCAAAAGAAGCATGACCAGCAGGTCGAGGGAGGGGATTCTGCCCCTCTACTCCGCTCTGGTGAGACCCCACCTGCAGTACTGCGTCCAGCTCTGGGGCCCCCAACATAAGAAAGACATGGATCTGCTCGAGCGGGTCCAGAGGAGAGGCACAAAGATGATCAGAGGGCTGGAGCAGCTCCCCTATGAGGACAGGCTGAGAGAGTTGGGGTTGCTCAGCCTGGAGAAGGGAAGGCTCCAGGGAGACCTTATTGCGGCCTTTCAGTACTTAAAGGGGGCTTACAGGAAAGATGGGGACAAACTTTTTAGCAGAGCCTGTTGCGATAGGACAAGGGGTAATGGTTTTAAACTGAAAGAGGGTAGGTTCAGGCTAGATATAAGGAAGAATTTTTTTTTACAATGAGGATGGTGAAACACTGGAACAGGTTGCCCAGAGAAGTTGCAGATGCCTCATCCCTGGAAACAGTCAAGGTCAGGCTGGATGGGGCTCTGAGCAACCTGATCGAGTTGAAGATGTCCCTGCTCATTACAGGGTGGTTGGACTAGATGACCTTTAAAGGTCCCTTCCAACCCAAACTATTCTATGATTCTATGATCTTTACTGTCATAATCATTCAGTGTGTTATATTATGAGAAAGATAAGAGAAGGTGCTTCATCAGACTTCTCAAGACATGTGGTTGACTGTGGAAGCTGTGATCATTCTCCTCAAGCTACAGTGCACTCGTGAAACACTCAGGTAAAATCTGCTGTTTGAAATCTGATGGGAGCCCCAGTCTGCTCCATCTGGAATTCAAACTATAATACTGACCCATGCTCTTCCTACAGCAGCGGGCAGCAACACGGCAACAAGTTCTGCGAGAAACTGGGTATCATCTGTTGACAGCTGAGTCACACGAACCCTGCTGCTGGTTCGAGGCAACTTGCTGCTCCTGAGCCATGCTGCTTCTGCTAGGTATCATAATTAGTTACGTTAAGGTACCGACAGATATAAATACATATCTGAAAGGCTTCGCAGTGAGTGCTATATATCCTTTTATCTATCCTTGGGTGTTCAAATATGTTGGAAAATCTGGACTAGCAGGCTGTATTGTCTACAAACATTGGTAAACCAAAATGAAACAAACAAAAAAACCCCAAACAAAAACTAGCACTGAGCTCAGAATGGTGGCACGTTGCCCATGCTCCATCTCCACCTTCAATTTAAAAATGACCTCACATGGAGCAGCATTCATGCCTTCTTGGCTTTTGACACTGGGAGTAGTCATTGGTAATGACTTCTGGGAAGGACAGTGAGAAACTGTGCTTTACTACCAATCCTTTCAGCAAACTCTTTGGATCTCTAAATCTCCACAGCCATTCTCTGGACTTGGGTTGCTTCACCATGGACTCATCCTCATCTTGTGCAGGCACCGTAGCAGTCCTGACTGGAGCTGTCATAAGGTATGCATACAGTATGCAATGATGTGGGCTGATACCACCACATTGTATGTATTTCGCTTACATGGCAAGGTTTTGGTAGGGGAGAGGCTGCAGGGGTGGCTTCTGTGAGAAGACACCAGAAGCTGCCCCCATGTCGGACAGAGCTAGTTCCATTTGCTGGCCAAAGCTGAGCCAATCAGCGATGGTGGTAGCACCTCTGGGATAACATGTTTAAGAAAGGATAAAAAATGCTGCGCAACAGCAGCTGGTAGAGAGGAATGGGAAAATGTGAGAGAAACAGCCCTGCAGACACCAAGGTCAGTGAAGAAGGAGGGGAGGAGGTGCTCCAGGTGCCGGAGCAGAGATTCCCTTGCAGCCCCTGGTGAAGACCATGGTGATGCAGGTTGTCCCCCTGGAAGACCACAGTGGAGCAGATACCCACCCTGCAGCTCAGGGCAGATCCCACACCGGAGCAGGTGGATGTGCCCTGAAGGAAGCTGTGACCCTGTGGAGAGCCCACGCTGGAGCAGGTTTGCTGGCAGGACCTGTGACCCCGCGGGGACCCACGCTGGAGCAGTCTGTTCCTGAAGGACTGCACCCCATGGGGAAGACCCACGCTGGAGCAGTTCGTGAAGAAGTGCAGCCCGTGGGAAGGACCCACGTTGGGGAAGGTCGTGAAGGACTGTATCCCATGGGTTACACACTGGAGCAGGGACCCCACGCCAGAGCAGGGGAAGAGTGTGAGGAGGAAGGAGCAGCAGAGACAAAGTGTGATGAACTGACCGCAACCCCCATTCTCCATCCCTCTGCGCCGCTGGGTGGGAGGAGGTAGAGAAGTTGGGAGTGAAGTTGGGCCCGTGAATAAGGGAGGGATGGGGGGAAAGTGGTTTTAGATTTGTTCTTATTTCTCATTATCCTACTCTGTTATTAATTGGCAATAAATTAAATTAATTTCCCCAAGATGAATTTGTTTTGCCTGTGACGGGAATTGGTAACTGATCTCCCTGTCCTTATCTCGACCCATAAGCTTCTCACTGTATTTTTCTCTCCCTGTCCTGCTGAGGAGGCGGAGTGATAGAGTGGCTTTGGTGGGCACCTGGTGACCAGCCAAGGTCAACCACAGGGCCATTCAGCAGGGCTGGGTGCAGCCTGGGGCACGCAGCTAGGAAATACTTCCAAGTCATAGCCCAGGCGTGCACAAGGCACACTTACATCCCCACAATCAAACACAGCCATGGATGAGAGCTCCCAAAAAGCCTGGCAGCTGGCTCTGGGAGAGGAGGCTGGTGAGAATGGGCTCCCATGAGGCACCTATCTCTGCAATGACATGGGCCGGGGAAGACTCACAGCAGGGCCAGAAAGCTGCAACACTCCTAACATAGTCTGCTGATGTGTTCCTCCTTCGTTTTATTGCTCCCCACTTATCTGTGTTTTCCACTTTTTTTCTCTAATGCTGGTTTACCCACGCCATGAGGTAGTACTCCTGGAGGGACCCTGGCTGATGCTGTGATGTGTTTTCACGGGCTGGGACCTCTAGGCAATTAGAGACTGACTGGAAAGCAGTGGAACAACTTCACAGCCACATCCTGTCAAGATTTGATCTAAGGAATTGTAGAAAAATTGAGAACTAGTATATTCACATACATAATGCATGCTTTGATTTTCTGCTTGCTCGGCATCCTTCTAAAGAAGCTGTTGAAATATTCCATCAACAAATGGAGATTTCAGCAGCAGCCTGAGATAGCACACTTAGGAGAAGAAAAAGCATGTGAGGCACTCGGTTTTCCTGAGGTCAAGTCCTTTTCTGCTCCTCAACATTCATGTGACAGATCCTGACCTATGAACAGTCCAACCCACTGTTGAGGGCCCGAAGGCCAAGGTGATGTCTGGCCTAGTTGTGGACAATGTTGTCCAGGCGGCTGAACTAACAACGGCAGCACCTCCTGAAGGCACAGCTGGAAGCACGCCCGCAACAAGACATCACCGCCCAGGCCAATGCTCTCTTTCCGAGAAAGAGCCAAACTACAAGGCAGAAACTTCATACTGGGCTTTGGGAAAAAAAGAAAAGTTTTTGGAAGCCCAAAGAAGAGGAGCTACAGTCTCCTAAGAAAGAGGTTTAATTTCCATGCTGAGAAATTTCACTGGAACTCCAACTTCAGTTAAAGTAATACTTTTTTTGCAGCGTCTATATCCAGTTATAAAATAACGACTTACCGTAGCTTTTCCCTTCCCTTCCACCCCATCCCAAGTAAAGCAATGCCATTTAAATTAGGTACAGTGAATCATTTATAAAATACTGCATAGAAAGTTACTTCAGCATTTGTAAGTAATTGAAAGAGATGGTTTTTAACAGCATGTTTGGGGTGCCTTGCTCCAGAACACTACTCGGGGATAGCTATTAGCACAGAGGGCCAAATCTTTCACCAATGGGAAATGGCATAGCCCCATTAATCCCACAGACTGCATTGACCACCCTGCTTCACCTCCCTCCTCTGGCCTTAGAGAAACCCTGTCTGGTTTGCCCAACGAAGGATACTTCAGCCTCAGAGGGAAAAATGCAAAGTTACTAAAAACCAAATCAAGTACAATATATCAAGTCCATGGTCTGCAGTCGATGCCGGTCTTTGCAACCACTCAGGGTGTACAGATGCCTCCATTTCACAAGGGAAGAAAAGGTGGAGAGGCGTAAGTGCCCATGGAGTAGTTCAAGACCGTTAACTGGAGCTAACATTTTGGGAGCTTCAGGGCTTGAAGTGCAGGATAAACCCTGGCAAGAAAGTATGGTCGTTAGGCCAGATGGCCTATGGTGTGACTATTTGTCATTTAACAAGGAATAGAGGTCTTCCTTGATGAAGGCACATCGTGTCCTCAAGCATCCTATTTCCAAGCAATAGCAAATCTGTGCAGAGATCTTTGTTCAGTCTCTATCTTCAGGCTATTTGAAAAGATTCCCAGAAGAAAAAAAACATCATGGAAAAAAGTCCTAGTCATTGCATAGTCACGCTCCAGAAGCGAACGAGGAGTCTTGTTCCCTTTTTTTGGGCAGCCATTGAGAAAATGTTGTTGTCATATACATCCTTGCAAGGGTATGAAGCTGAACACTTGACTTCAGAAACAATCAATTCCTTGCCAAGGCAAATGAACTGAGGGCCTTTTGCTTCTGAGGGAAGCCAAGAGCAAAAGCTGGGGGTTTATTTTATTTTTTTATTTGCCTGATCTGTTGTCTTCGGTGTGTGAATGAAAGGCACATGGAGGAATATCTGTTGCTTATCAGGGTAGGAAAGGACAAACCCTTAGACAGAGTCTTTCCCTGGCAAACGTTTTCAGGAGATGGAGACCAGGATTGATTATGGAGGTCTCAAAGGCCTTGTGAGGAACCAGGTGCCCCAACCCCACTGACCATCAGTAAAAACTGTGTATCGAAGATTGGTTCTTCCTCTGCTTCCTATGAATGAGACAGTCCCAGACATCCATTGCAGCACAGAAAATTACAACACAAAAATATGTTGAGGCTGGAGACTTAAAACCTTAAAAGACTCAAAGGGTTACTTAAATACATCACTAGCTTCAAGCCCAGTGGACCTTCCGCTATATCACCAAGAGTGAAATAAAAAAAAGAACACTGCTGAGAAGTTAAACCATTACTCTGTTTAAATTTATCCTGAAAAGAATGCATTTTTTAAGGCTGGTTTAATCATCAGACAAGCCAGGAACAACAAAGGAGTAGAAAAACGAGTTATCCAAGCTGCTAGCAAAAACCTGCTCCAGACATGGTGCGAATGGCAGGCGTTGACCTGCAACAGGTTCACAAGAAGTTCTTGAACTATAGGCCTCCCATGCAGAACTGGCAAAGCATTTGTAATGCTGGTGAAAGCCCAGAAGAACATGGGGAAAACCATGACCTGCAGGGCTGAACAGTGCAAGCATCATGAGGAAAATAGGCCATCCCACTCCCCTCCTAAAATCATTTGAGCTCACCGATGAAATGGAGACTGTTGCCACAGGAAGCAACTGGGGCTGGGGTCGGCAAAAGGTAAGGGCATCTCTGTGGACTCATGAGGATCTCAGATATTGTATCTCATGATGCTGGTTTGAAATCAACATAGAATCATAGAGTCATTTAGGTTGGAAAACACCCTTAAGATCATCGAGTCCAACCGTAACATCAGACCTTTTGCTTGAGTTTAAGCACTCCTTACTAGATGATCTCTAAGGCAGAGGTGGGGCATACATCCGCCTAGCGCTGGCCTCATATGGCTCTGGAAGCACTTGGGGTGATCACTACCATATTCAGACAGGAGCAGGTTCCTGCCTGAAAGCAGCAAATACTCAGTACAAGATCCCTGGCAACCTCCCAAGGTTCCCTGTTTTGCCTCAGGGGTTTGTTTAAGCTGTGGATCTCTCAGCAGCTATGTGAGATTGACTTGAATCGGCTGTTCAGGGATATAAACACTTCAGGGTAAGCAGGGAGTAACACTCTCACTCAGCTTGCACTGAGTGCACCCACTCAAGGGGTGCGCAGCGCAAGCCGGCTCACACGCGCCGTCTCGCGGAAATGCTGCCGAGGACTTCGCTGTGCTCCCAAAGCCGAGGCATGGCTGGGCCATGCAAATGCCTGCAGTTGCCAAGCAAACCTGTCACAGAATCACAGAATCACAGAACCATTAAGGTTGGAAAAGACCTTTAAGATCATCAAGTCCAACCATCAACCCAACCCCACCATGCCCACTAAACCATGTCCCGCAGTGCCACGTCCACACGTTCCTTGAACAGCTCCAGTGATGGTGACTCCACATTCAGGTCAAACCTGTTTCCCAGAAGACCCTGTTGACAGCCACTAATTATTAATCTCATCCACGTTACCCCAATCTCCTCTTTGTCTCTCCATTATTTTTGCTATATCTGATAACACTTACCAGGTCATTCCACTCACCATCTGCACACGTGCAAAACGTTAGCGTGTCCCAGACTCTGGGAATTCCTCCACTGTGTCCAGATTTGCTCCTGCAGGAACCAGATCTAGTTGGATCAGCTCTGAGACTGTTTGCTTGTGTTGGGGCGAGTTGGACTAGATGGTCTCCTGAGGCCCTGGGCAAAATTGCTTTCCTTCCAATTGAAATTAGTCTAGTATTAGTTAAGAATGAACCTCAGTGAGCTGGATTGCCTCCTCAGCCATTGTTTTTGGACCTGTGGATACAAATGATTGGGGCCTACTGATGAAAATGTGTTTGTCTGTAATAAACATGATTTGACATGGTGTGAAATGTGAAATATTTCCTCCAGCTCTGATACACGAACAATCTCCTGATCCATTCCAAAGACAGGCAAGGCAAAAATGCAGTTTGAGTGAATGTGCATTTTCTCCACTGTAGTTAATAAGTTCCATTGCCTGGCATTCAGTCTACTCCATCACTACAATCTCTCTCTTACTCACTGTTCTCACAGACCTCCTTTCTTGTTTTCTTAAACCCTTCCAATCCTAGCCATGCACACATTGTAATGTCTCTTTTTTATTGACGTCTTTCTCTTTTTCAAGTTCTTATGCAGTTTTTAATTTTTAATTTTTTTAAAAAATTATTATTATTTTTCTTTCACGCCTTCATATTCCACCTAAGCAGGAGGGTTTGGGCTAAAGTTTTCACCAGACAGAGCTGCGGTACCAGTGTGCCAGTGTGTGATTGCTGGTGTGAGTGCTACTCTTTGATCACAACCAGGCTGTAACGATCTTTGATCTTATGATCCTTGGATCATGACCAGGCGTTAATCCCTGGGTCCTGGGCCTGCACTGACTTCCATCCCACTTGCTGATACAGCTGAGAAAGGAAGCACAAAACAGCAGCGCCTTTGCTTTTGCTCACTTTTAGTTTCTGTAATTGTACTCTTAGGATATGTTACTTCTGGTCTCACCAACACCTGCAGTATTCCTCTCCTGAACCAAAGGAGGCTTTTTTCCTGATTGTCTTCCCACTGTTTCCTTCCCGCATGGATGGTGAGTTGTGTGGCATCCAGGCACTGAAACCCCAAGCTCAGCCAGGTGGGTGGAAGGCTCCAGGACACAAAGACCAAGATGGAGAATTTGACTGTGTTCAAATTATTATAAAATTGCACAGAACAAGAGAAATGCTTTCCCCTAAGAGAACCCGTGTCTTGTTTTTGTGGGATCTAGGAGTGGTGAGAGATCTGCCAAAGGAAAAAGCATCTCTTCTCCATTTTCTCTGCCCCTGCCTCTCACCCCCCAAACTTGGGTGAAGTGAGTTTGAAGGTTTCCATAATTACACAGTGCCTTCCGTACATTAAACAAGAGGGAAAAATAATACCTTGGGGACTGTGGAAAAAAAAAAAGTTTATTAATTTTCATATTATCCAGTTTGCCCACTCCCAGTTGACAATACTGAAATTCAGTAAGCTGTTCAGCAGAGGAAGGTGGCTAGTGATAATCCCTTGAATGCCCTGTTCATTTGTGGGTGGCAGACTTTGACTCTTGAGGTATTTCAAAGATGTCACTATCAACAGCGCTTCACTGCCCGTCCGGTGCTGCAAGCGCCTAAAAAGCTCATGGTCAGCATTTTCCCAGAT
Organism: Gavia stellata; assembly: GCF_030936135.1. Classification (NCBI taxonomy): domain Eukaryota; kingdom Metazoa; phylum Chordata; class Aves; order Gaviiformes; family Gaviidae; genus Gavia; species Gavia stellata. The sequence continues at coordinate 1,077,009 of NC_082616.1, read as the reverse complement.
TCCTGCTCAGCAGTGAGGCGGGAGCCTCTTGTGGGATCCCATTACAGCCCGTCACCAACACACAAAGCACCATTTCACAATCCAGTAAAAGAAGATAGCAGCGAAGTTACATTAAATGCTCAGAAGACGAGGCAAGCTCCTGATCTTGCTCTGTTTTCTATTTAACACTGAACTTTGCAGGCTACCTTGTACTAACAAGGCAGAGATGCCCGTCTATGGCAAACGATTTGTAAGGAAAAGTGGGTTGGTTGATCCAGGAGTTTTCCATCTCCCTTACAAACATCACACGTGCTCTGTATTGGTGGAAGTGAACAAAAGAAAACTTTTTGAATGACTCTGGGGTGAGGCCAAAATATTCCAAAATAAGAGTTACACCAATTAATTTTCATTCTCTGATTACAAAGCAACATACAGGGAAGCTGCTAAAAACTATATTCATATTATTATACTCAGTTCTGTCTTGAGGTTGGGGGGAGTTTCCATTTTAAATGTAGGGAGTATCCCAGACATCTTTAGGAATGTTGGACATTGTGGTGTAACAAAGTACTCCCATTTTTTCAGTGGGTGCCCTATGTCATATTACTTGCTAGGAAAAACAAAACCATATCACCATTTCTGAACAGCAGAAGAGAAATTACGACTTTGATGCATGGTGGCTGTTCTGCACTTAACGCTGAATCATTTTTTTTTTCCATCTAGGGCAACCATGCAAACTCTGCCTATGTAGCACCTCCCTGAATCTGCTATAGATTTTCCCATGTGCTGAGCAAAGGGGTCATGGCTATCAGCTAGGTGGACGCGACATTGAGATGAATGAAACCCACTCGCATGAGAAAAGCAATGTAAGTTAAAACGTCTTATCATACATTTAGTTAATTACTAAGTGAATTGCTTTAATGCTACATAAAATACGCAGCTGTGTTTAATGAGCTGCTGAAATGCTCTCTGGGCAAACTTTAATAATGACACTATTCTCACAGAGGAAAATTGCTCCAGGGGAAAATGCATCTGTTCGCACCTAAAATGTTCTGAGTGACAGCTCGACGGCTATTATCTTTAGGGCACATGGTAGTCAATTTCATTAATATGAAATGTTAAATTATTTATGCTTATCACTAGTGTGCAGCCTCCAGGGCAGAGTGCAAGCCCAGTCGTGCTGGTGACAGAGAGCCAATTCCAGGATAGGTTAAATAAAGTCAACTCCTGCTTCTTTTTGCTTTCTGTCATCGTGTGCTTTTCCTAGGGCTCAGACCTTTCCCTGGGACTCTCTGCATCCCTTTCGTGATGAATACCCCAGCTCAGACCCAGCCCACAGCTGACCCATAGCAAATAGCAAAAACTAGTTGACTATACACATGCAAGGAGGACAACTGCCTGTGATACATCCCAGTACGAGGTGTGCCTTCTCCATGACAGCACAGTTGCCTCCTGTTTGGCTTGTGATTGACTGTGGCTCACGTCACTTCAGTAGCTCTCCATGCCAAGGTCAGGCTTGCACATAACTCCTAGCCAAGTACAGCCCTTCCCTTACCTGCATTGAACTGCATCTCCAGTCTTTACTCTTTGACAAGAGTAAGTTCCTGAAGCTGCTGCCTTGTACTTCTGCTCGTGCACTTTGAGGAAGAAGAATTAGGCACAAATTGCCTGAAAGGAGGTTGCAGAGAGGTGGGTGTTGGCCTCTTCTCCCAAGTGATGAGTGACAGGACAAGAGGAAATGGCCTCAAGTTGCGCCAGGGGAGGTTCAGGCTGGATATTAGGAAAAATTTCTTTACTGAGAGAGTGGTGAAGCATTGGAACACGCTGCCCAGGGAAGTGGTGGAGTCACCATCCCTGGAGGTGTTCAAGGAATGTGTTGATGAGGCATTGTGGGACATGGTTTAATGGGCATGGTGGGGTTTGTTGGTTGGTGGTTGGACTTGGTGTTCTTACAGGTCTTTTCCAACCTTAGTGATTTTGTGATTCTGTGAAATGAAAGTTATGAACCAGAAAAGTCTACATACTTCAGAATGAAAGCCAGACTGGTTTCTCAGGAGTCTTACCATAAGCCAGCATCCATTAGGCTGGATGTTAAACCAGTCTAGTAGACCCAACAATCTTCTTTGCAGTGTAGAAGGTCGTACCAACTGTATGAACTGGTACATATGCTGATTATCTCATCGTAACTTCAGTGTTGTTTCCTAATGTAGCTGTGCCTTCTATATGGTCTCAGGAAATGGGAAAATGAGCAGTGCAGAGGCAGGCTATTAGCCTCAAAGTGCTCACAAGAGAGATTATTGCTGCTTCCTTCAAAGCAGCAGCTGCTGACCACAGGCACCCCAGTGTCTGGAGTGCCCTGGTCCTTCTGGGACATGCTCTTCTGCTATGGCAAGAATAGATTCACTCTTATTAGAGGCATTGTCGCTTCCCAAGTGCTTCCCATCAGCTTCCCATGTTATGTGCATTCACATTCAGGCACTTGAGACAGATCCCCAGTGCTGATTTAGCAGGGAAAGTACAAAAGCCTCCTGCATCGTGCTGTCCACCTTCGCTTCACCCCTTTCCAGATTCAGCGTGCCCCAAATGTTACACTGGCACGCCTATGGTGTACCTACATAGATGGTCAGACAATCCTGCAGCCACCAGGGTGTGGGTTGGGTGACTTAAGTTTTGAAGATGGTCTCCAGTCTTGGTCCTGCACCTCCCTGTAGTTGAGACAGTCTTGACTTATGGGCCCAGCTTTCAGGTGGAAAGGGGCAACATACTGACAGTATTTTGCTGAAAACTTGCCCCAGGAGTCTCCTGCTGCCTCAAGGTGACTTTCTATATCGTGATGAGTTGAGACAACCTGAAACACTTAGAGATCTGAGAACACCTTGAGAAGCTGTCGTGGTTTAACCCCAACCGGCAACTAAGCATCGTGCAGCCGCTTGCTCACTCCCCCCACAGCAGGATGGGGGAGAGAGTCGGAAAAGTAAATGTGAGAAAACGCGTGGGTTGAGATAAAGACATTTAATAGGTAAAGCAAAAGCCGCGCATGCAAGCAAAGCAACATCAGGAATTCGTTCACTACTCCCCATGGGCAGGCAGGTGTTCAGCCATCTCTGGGAAAGCAGGGCTCCATCACACGTAATGGGTACTTGGGAAGACAAACACCATAACTCTGAACATCCCCCCCTTCCTTCTTCTTCCCCCAGCTTCATATGCTGAGCATGACATCATATGGTATGGGATATCCCCTTGGTCAGTTGGGATCAGCTGTCCCGGCTGTGTCCCCTCCCAACTCCGTGTGCACCCCCAGCCTGTTCGCTGGTGGGGTGGGGTGAGGAGCAGAAAAGGCCTGGACTCTGTGTAAGCACTGCTCAGTAGTAACGAAAACATCCCTGTATTATAGAATCGTAGAATCATAGAATCATTTAAGTTGGAAAAGACCTTTAAGATCATCAAGTCCAACCATAAACCTAACACTGCCAAGTCCATCACTAAACTGTGTCCTTGAGCACCTCATCCACACGTCTCTTAAATACCTCCAGGGATGGTGACTCAACCACCTCCCTGGGCAGCCTGTTCCAGTGTCTGACAACACTTTCAGTGAAGAAAACACAGTTTCCAGCACAAATCTAAAACCTAGCCCCATACCTGCTACTATGAAGAAAATTAACTCTACCTCAGACAAAATCAGCACATTCTCCACCCCTTATTCCATACTATTTCTGTCATGCTCAGGTCTCACACTACCCAATACATTCTCATTACCCACCACCACCCTTTGATATAATACACAGATATCATTCCCTTAGTCTATGGACCACCCCTGTCTGTAAAATGTCCATAAATGTCCACAAATGTCCACAAAATGTCCACTGAGTTCCTTTAGTCCATGACTTCGGGCTCCATCTGTTATGGTAGTCACTCAGGACAGCAGAGGTGGTGTGTTGCATGGGGTTACTGGGCACCAAAACCATCTCAGGTTGTGCCAGGGGAGGTTCAGGCTGGATATTAGGAAAAATTTCTTTAATGAGAGAGTGGTGAAGCACTGGAAGAGGCTGCCCAGGGAGGTGGTGGAGTCACCATCACTGGAGGTGTTCAAGGAACGTGTGGATGTGGCACTGCGGGACATGGTTTAGTGGGCATGGTGGGGTTGGGTTGGTGGTTGGACTTGATGATCTTACAGGTCTTTTCCAACCTTAGTGATTTTGTGGTTCTGTGGGTCACTGCTGCACTTGCACTGCTTCTTGTAAGGCTTGTCCTCCATTGTTTATCTTTGTTTAGAAGAAACCCAGTCACTTGGGAAGGTAAGTTTCAGAGATGTTTTCAACATCTATAAACAAAGCTAAATATTTTGACTGTGGTGATGTAGTGACTGTATTGCATTACAAACACAGTCAGAAGCACTTTCTGCTGAGCACACAATCAGGCTGGTGGATACTCAGTCTGCCTGCTATTTGTTGCCTCATTCAGAATAAAATACCGATGCTCTGAATATAAATCGTGAATACATTATTCTATTTTGAGCTCAGGAAATGTTTTCCTTTTTTTCTGATTTTCAGAATACTTGAGAAGGACCAAGTGCAAACATTCCTGCCTGTATCATTTATTGAGGAAAGAAACCATTAGCCGCAGCAAGAGCAATGTCTTAGGTATGCAATTACGCTTATGGCCTGTCATCTGCCACTAGTGCCTAGGGGAAAAAGAGCTTTTATTGCAGAATTATGCCGAAAAAGAAATAAAGCACCTGTGTGCCAGGGAAATCCTGACTTGGCTTGCTCAGCAAGTGGTCAGGCCTATTAGCTCCATCTCTTGATAAACATTCTTGTTATGAGGTAGTTCTGGTTTATGGCTCTCTGCTCAGGTTTCTATAGCTCACCTGTGAGTAAACGCTACGAACGTCGATGCTTGCAGCCTAACACGTTGCTTCACTGGATGCCTCTTCCTCTGCCCTGCAAGAGCCCTGGCCCCAGAATTACAACCTGCTCAGCGCCAGCTCTCTCTTCTCAAAAGCAGAGAGTACAGAGTGAGTTCAGTAGTTTCCATCCAGACCAGAAATTTCCCCACCTTGCCTCTTATATCGTGCACTCTCTGCATCAAAATTCCATGCTGAGTCTCCAAAAAGAGTATAAACAGATTTTGGAAATATACACAGGGCCATAAAATCCCACTTGGTACTCTGCACTTTTTAGTTCACTGCTTTAAAGGAGGCTCACAGGATATTTTACTGGCTAAGTTACTGGATGGGAAACAGCTTGTGGATGGAGCTAAGAGCTTGCTGGAGATTTTTCCCAAAGCAGGCAAGTCTTCTCTGAGCCTCTTTGATCTTCAGTAACAAGACCTCCCAGGAGACTTACAGCTCTTCCTGGCTACTGCCAGGCTAAAGAGAACAGTATTTTTCTCTCCCTTTTTTCTCTTACAGAAGCATTTTGCCTTCTGGGCACAGCTTCCTTCCATAACAACCTGATTTTACTTGTCTTTTAAAAAAAGGGAGAAATAGACTGGAGAAAAAACCAAAACACCAAAAACTGAGGCCAGCCAAACTTTTGTCAGAGCAGAACTCACCTGGAAGGAGATTAAGGATGAGAATGTGTCCCTAATTAACCACATGGCGAGAAGAAGAGCCAGGGACAGGCAGAGTGGCTGTGCACCCCACGGTGCAGCGCGAGCCAGCAGCTACATACACAACGCAGAATCGCAGAATCACAGAATCACAGAATCACAGAATCACAGAATCCCTAAGGTTGGAAAAGACCTGTAAGATCATCGAGTCCAACCATCAACCAACAAACACCACCATGCCCATTAAACCATGTCCCACAACGTGGGGCTCCTAAGTCCCCAACGGACACCCCGACTTGGGGCACGACACGTGCAGTGCCAAACAAGCTATCAGACGTGCCCCAGCGTGTTCAACTTCAATACGTGTGTTACACTAAGTCGTGTGTTAGCAGGCTCACAAACAAAGGTGGCCTTTTCTACAAAGCTGATTTTGCTGTTACACGTGAGACAAACTCTTGACGGTGTTCCCTGCACAAGCAGGGGCAACGTTGAACTTAGGCATGTGGCACCAGCACGGTTCGTATCTTCTGCGTGTCCACAGCCTGCTCCCTTGCTGCTTCTGCCTGCCCACCAATACAGACTACAGTGGCTGTAACGAAGAGGCCTTCTCTTGGCATGAATGAGCCAGGCAATGCCAAGGTCTTCTTTTCCAAGATCACTCAGGCTAGTGTTTAACTTGTGTCAAATCAGGCACTGGACATTGTCTCTGTTTTCAAAGTGTTTGTTTTGTACATATGGAAGTGGGTATTTAAGGCATTGCAAAATGCACTGGGATACCAGTTAAGTTGCTGCGAGCTACTTCTTTGCTTGGCCTGTGCAACCAGTGTAGAGCAAATCCAGTGCGACCCTGAGAGCTGGGAGAAACTGCTTGAAGCAGAACTAGAGGAAAAAGAAGCAGCAACATCAAGGAAGAAAACTCCCAAGCAATATATGTATATATGTATGTATACATACAGGCATGTACAAACACTCACACACGGAAATAAATTGATCCTCTGGAGGACTAGAATCTCAGCTTGTGCTGTTCTTCTCCTTCTCCTTCTCCTTCTCCTTCTCCTTCTCCTTCTCCTTCTCCTTCTCCTTCTCCTTCTCCTTCTCCTTCTCCTTCTCCTTCTCCTTCTCCTTCTCCTTCTTCTCCTTCTCCTTCTTTCTCCTTCTCCTTCTTCTTCTTTAATGAAATGGAGTGAAAAGGCTTGGAACTGTGAAATGAATGCTCATTTCTGGCTCAGGACCAGGAGGCAGAGCAGAAGGACTCTCTATCCCTGTAAGGATTTCAATATCCCAGCTTTCAGGGGCAAGGCTCAGAAGTTTTGAATGTAGAGGGCTGGTGTGTTGCCCTGCCTCTAAGAGCATTTCCCAGGCTGCCCTTCCAGTGGGTTTCTCCATCTGACACCTTACTGCATTAAAGCTTGCCAGATTAAGGGGAAGGTAAATGGTGAGATGTACTTCATCCTCCACAACCTCTGAAACGCACTTTCTTCTGCCCAGCATAAGAGAAGCTTTTGGTCGGCTGTTAAAAGAAAATGTAGGCTCACGTTAGTGGCCAAAGGAAGGTCAGAGTCCCTGACGTCTACCGATTTGCTCTTCCTGTGCTCAAAAACATTTACATATGGGGACAATCTGCAAAGTGCCTAGGTGAGGCATCTTCCTTCCCCTCAACCTCTGAAAAGTTCTTTGCACAATTAGACCCAGACTTGCCACAACTGTTTCACCACGTAACTCCGCAAGTGCTGGTGGGAGCTGAGTGCTTGAAACCTGGGCTTGGGTCTTTAAGAAGCCTTTGAGTAATTTATCCGTCTTTTCATCAAGACCAAACCCCTTTGAAAGACCTAGAAACAATGAAAGCAAAATGAAAAACTTGATCCGGTCACCAAAATCAAAGTTAGTAACTGTTTGAAGGAAGAGAGCGATGCCAGATGAATACAGCCAGCTGTAAACAGCACCATTGCACATAAAAGTGTATCTGGCAAAACAAAGAAAGAAAACCAGACAGTGGATCGAGCAACCCCAGTCCTGGCATTCACAGATCAGTGTGTTTTGGTTAGAGACATTTCAATGGCAACAGAGGAGCCAGTACAGGGGTTAAAGGATCAAACACACCATCACAAGCTCTTATCCTGGAGCCCAAGTTAGGAGTATGGCACTGGGCTGTATGCCAGGACCCCATCACCCAGTAACACTGACCAAAGTCCCAGTTAGAGCTAACTGGAAAGGTTTAGACCAGGCAATAACCCCTAAGAACATGCCTTTCTGTCCAAGCAGAAAAACCTTGTGAGAACTGCGTGGTTCTGACAAAAAACATACGGTGAAAATGTTTTTTTTTTTTAATATTTTGTCTCATCTGTTATTTTTTCCCAATTTTGTTTTTAATATCCTGACATTGTGGGGAAAAAATATGGATTCAATATTATGATGGTAAAATGCCATGATTGAAAATCTGTATTTCTGAGACTCTCCACTTTATAAGGAAATGGATTTTTCGCAAGGCACACTGGAACAAGGACCAGAGTGACTGTGGGATTGCCATCCTTGCAGGTATTCAAACCTCCGCTGAACACGGCTCTGAGCAACGCCAGGTAATTGGACCTGCTCAGAGCAGGGAGTTGCACTTGAGCTTTTCAGAGCCAACGTACATTATTTTGTATTCCGTGATGTAAGGGATGGGAAGAGGCTTCCTACAGCACAGGGAAATAAAAGCCTAAGAAAGATTTTTTTTTTCTCTGTTTCACTCTCTTCTCCACAGAAAAGCATGAAGTGTAAAACATTAAATTTCAAAAAACTAAAAATATTCCATGGCACTGTCTCTTATGGCAGCAGGGTGGTGGGGTCAGTTGGTCTTCCTTTTAATGCAAACTATTTTTCTTTTCAATTTAACATCAAACAGCTCCAGTTTGAAGCGAGACCTGAAGGATTTGTCCTCCCTGGGCCTGGCCTACTCTTGCAGCGGTGTGACGATGCAATCCAGGCTGAAACTTCACAGCGCTTGGTGGAAGGCGCACAGCAGGGACTGACAGCGGCATCGGCTTCCCTGCCTCTGCTTTTCCCAGTTGCTTTCCCCACAGATCCAAGCAGGATTCTTTGCCTTTGCAGCAGGATCACCACATGTTCCCATTCTTTCAAGCTAGAGGCAACCTCCTTTTAAGTGAATATTTATAGTGCACCCCGCGTGGCACCAGCTGGGAGGCATTACTCCGGATCTAAGTGCTTTCGCCAGGTCCAAAGAGCTATTTGTCACTTTGGGTGCCCCTAATGCCATTCATTAACTTCAGATTTAGTAACCCACAAATAGTTTCTACTTTGTTTTTACTTATGTTTTACTGGAAAAGCAGTCGCTTCTCAGATTCCACTAACTCTCATCAAAGTAGCTAACACGATATACATAAACGCATGTATAACGTAAAGATATTATTGTATTATTGCAAGTGTGCATTTGAGCAATTTAGTACGTAGAATACACGCACACATGCATATGAGATAATGCAACGTCTCCAACATGAATGTGCAAACCACCTGCCTTCCAACCAGCAAATCCTGTGATGAACGGCAACTACTCAGTGAGCTGGCAGCAGTTCTGTATTACTGCCTCCACCAAGCAAAGTGGACCTGCGTCCATTCGTCCTGCCCATGGGTGAGGCTGGGGCCATGGTTCCTGTGAAACCCACCCAATTTCACCAGTATGAATAGTGGTGTACCAAGCAAAGCCAGCTGGGAATCCACCCAACGTGTTTGCGCCAGATGTGAGCGCAGGACTGGAGAGGGGAGCTAAGCACCCTGCCAGCAACAGTCGGTGTCACACCACTGAGATCAATTTTCCGTTTTTCTGAGTGCTTTAATATATTGACCTTGACATCATCTTCTCTGCTGGGCCCCAGTGCTGGTCACTTGGGAGCCCATGTGCTCCCGGGGCTTGGTGCAGAAGGTGGAAGCATCTGCCTGCACTGCAACTGCCCCTCTGCCAGCTGCCACCGAGCTGCCAGACCCTCCTCTCCCATGGGCACCCATCCCACGGTGGGCCCTGCACGAAGGGTGCATGAAATATCATGGCACAGTGCCACGGTTTGGTTCTTTGCAGACTCCCTTCTTGAAGGCACTAATCTCAACAGGCTCTAGTCTAGAATTAGTCCTCTCCCTCTCTTGGTAACACCAGGTACTGTGTACGGTGTATTGCAAATACTGCGGACTGTTTTCTGCTACATCCAAAGAAAATTAAACAGCACACAAACCTTTGCAGCTCGAGTGTCGCAAATAATGTTACACAGCCGCTTTCAAGTTCTCAGCATTTATCATCCAGGCTGCTTGGCAGGAATTCACATTAACAATATGTTATAGTTTAATATTATGCAATTAAAAAAATCAAATTTCCTCCGTGAGAGAGACATTAGTGCTGTAGAAAAAAGCAGTTCAAGACATTGCAATCAACAACTGTTATGGGGGAGAGGGGTAGAATAAAGTTTGCACCGGCAACATTGAATCTGTTACCTGCTAAATCCTGAGTGCTTGGTTTTTTCAATGGCAATCATTTTCCTTTAATGTTGTTTCCTGTTACGTATTTTATTGAGCCGGAGTTTATCCCAGGCCAAAATCCCTACGGATCCCATCTCCCGTGGTTATTTCCCCTATGACAGATTGGAAATGGCTGGAAAGCATGCCTGTTTGAACTATAATTTAAAGCTTCCATTTTAATTGTACCACTGTAGAAACCTGATGGGCAGGTTTATACGTCAGGTGTGGATATGGGCACCTGGCTCCATCCGGAGAATTACAAATGCTGAGGAGCCAAATGCTGGACCTCAAATCCTGCGAGGGCACCGGTGAGGTTCTTGGGAGACCCACTAACTCATCAGCCACTGTCTCACCTGCACAGAAGTCCTTACCGCACCTCTCACTTATTAAGGCCAAGCAATGGCTTTCTCCCGCAGATCTCTGCACTAATCTGCTTAGTTTAATTAAACAAATCTCCAGATTCAATTAGCAGTGATAGTTAAGACTTCTGCAGATGTTAAAGCAAATGTCCTGCTGATTTTAATGCGTGCCTGACACCAGGCGCTTCCCAAGAATGGTTGTATCTGTTCCTTTGGTTTGCTCATTTGCCTGACCCTGCTAGGCTTGTACGCAATTAAAATCTAGCAGAGCCATCACGACAGGAGGCAGCCCAGGAAATAGTTGCCATCGCAGGGCAGCCCACGGAAAGTCACCCAATTTCCATGCCCTTGCCCTCCTGCTTAACCCCTGTTTAAAAGTATCACAGTGACTTTCCACAGGGAAAAGGGCATCCCAGTGAGATTAAGGAAAAAAGCCTAATTCTTGACATTTGCTCCTCTCGACTTCTCTAGCAATCACGGAGCCTTTCTTTCTTTTCCTTCCCATTCACTTTGACCCTGCTCCAAAATGACTTCTGCCTCTTAATGTGGATTTCAGTGCTTCCATTTCTGCTTTCTTTTCAATATCTGCCCAAACACAGCACGCATACACCAGCCCACGTGCACAACCACAGGAGCTTCTTCTTAGGAGAGCTTTGGTCCCCAAGAAAAGTGACAACCGCAGTTCCGCATTCAGCCTGTCCAGTGTAGGGTGACTGTTACATTCCTCCCTTCTACACGGTGCAAGTGATTTAGGTTTGGCAATTGCACAGTCTTTTTGCTGCCATGATCAGTGTTCTTGGTTGCAAAACCTAGTTTGCATTTGCAAAAGCTGCATGAACGGGACCCTTCTTAACAGCTGATCTTACTCCTAAATCCCATTAGAGCTTGGGAATGCAAGCAAAATCCTCCTTATTTTAGCTTGCTCCTCCACTTTGTATTTCCACACAAGTTGCATATGTTGGGTTCTTCTGATCCTTGAGAAAACAAAGCACCTTCCTTTTTCTAACGCTGTTGGGTGCAGTTACATCACAGCCATGCTCTCAGCTATTTCTTGAACAAGCCCTGCACTGAAAGCACAAAATGATGGCAGTTTATTAACAGTAGTTGTAAGTGGTGTTTTACAGAGCGTTTGTCCCACATTGCAATGTGTGGAGATGTGAAGTAAACCTGATCCCTGCTGTGTACAGGCTGTGCAACTGAATCACCACTGTAGGTTATTCTAAGGGTCACCATCACAGTTGCTGCTTTAGAAAAAAGAAAATACATCTAGAGAAATTGTGCTCAAGGCCCCTATCTCAGCAGGTTCCCTCTTGGCTTTTTCCTTTAATGCTTTTTTCTTTTCTAGCTGAGGAAGTGACAGATGTTATTAAGTTTCCTTTGTGCGAGATTTCAGGGAATAATCGCAGTGATTTGAGAGTCTCTTTTGCTAGTTGCTAATGCAAACATTGTTTCGGGTTTGGTTAATCAAATGGAGTTATTCTAAGATCAGCATTCACCTTAAAAGCACTAAAAACTTTCCGAATAAATGATAGCTATAAATACTGAAAACGCCCAACATATATTTTAGGAATACACAGTATTTGCCTCTGAGCACTTATGATGAACTTTACCTTCCAAAATGCTTCAAGAAATGCTTTCTACTCAGCTGCAGGACTCATCCTCCCGTTATTCTACCATTGCTTCTATCCAGAGCTGTGCAACTGATTTTTCATTTCCTTGGCAGTTAAGAAAAAGAAACAATTTCCATTACTATTTTTGTTTTTAACTGAGGTCCCTGAAAGTTAAAAATACATTTCACATTGGCCAATGAAGGTTAGCTGGAACAGGATGGAAAAATAGAAGTTGACAAGAATATAAATTTGCATAAAAAGTCCAATGCAGTGCATTAAAAAAGGCAAGAGGAACATTTTCTGAGCTGCTGTGAGCAATCTGGTGAAATGGCATAGATTCCATAGGACATTTTCGTGTCAGCTGAATCTGATTTGTTGCTTTCCTGTGCTTATGTACCAATTGCACTTTCTTCACCTTACAGACTGCGGACCGCTGCTCTGGCCACAGACCCCGCGTTGTGCAGAGCGAGATGCATGTTCTCACAGTGTCTTGTCCTGAAGATATTTATTAACTGCATTGAGCAAAGACCTTGTGATTAAAGATCCGATTAGGAAGGAAGACAGCTGCTGGTCTAGCTTTTCCCTCAGCAAAATCCTGCTAGCTGCAACACATTTTGAAAATCCTTGTCAGTCCTTATGAGCTTGATATTTCACTACTTTGAGGAACGCTTCGTCCTACTCATCAAAACTCACACTTGAATTCTGTTTGCATTGGCTTGGGGTGTTGTTTTGTTCCTCAGACATATCCTGGACAATATCCCGTAGGATTTTAATGGATTATGCTACATGCAGACATATACATGCTGAATAGACATAGGTTCCTATTAAAATCATCAGCAACCAGGCCCTTACAGTACAGTAGGGCTGGCAGGGTCTAGCCTGTACGTCCCAAAAGAGTTTTATAACATGAAGTTAATTGTATCTGATGTTTCAACTCCTCTGTTCTGTAGAGCTCGTAATGAGAGCCTAGCAAACAATTTCTTCTGAATAATTTGTTGCATGAATTCAACCTCTTTCCCAGCTGACAAAAGCCATGAATAGACTGCAATTCCCTCAATATATTCAGTGCTGCCTGAATGAATGGAAATATGTTTTTCCCCAGCTTGCCCTTCTTGGTTGGGAAGTCAGTTATAAAAACCAACTTACCCCAGCACAGTTTTAGTGTCTGTCAGAAGGTTTTAATGCCCCCTCACCCTGGCCTCTATCCTACAAACCAACCTGCAAGTAGTAATGATTGTCAGATAAGATCCTGGGGTGCATCCAGAAGAGTGTGGCTAGCAGGGTGAGGGAGGTTATCCTCCCCCTCTGCTCTGCCCTGGTGTGGTACATCTGGAGTCCTGTGTCCAGTTCTGGGCTCCCCGGTTCAAGAAGGACAGGGAGCTGCTGGAGAGGGGACAGCAAAGGGCTACGAAGATGATTAGGGGACTGGAACATCTTTCTTATGAGGACAGGCTGAGGGACTTGGGGCTTTTTAGTCTGGAGAAGAGAAGACTGAGGGGGATCTTATCAATGCTTATCAATACTTCAGGGGTGGGTGCCAGGAGGATGGGGCCAGTCTTGTTTCAGTGGTGCCCAGTGACAGGGGGAGAGGGAACGGGCACAAACTTGGTCATAGGAAGTTCCATTTAAACATGAGGAGGAGCTTCTTTACTTTGAGGGTGGCAGAGCCCTGGAACAAGCTGCCCAGAGAGGCTGTGGAGTCTCCTTCTCTGGAGATGCTCAAAACTCACCTGGACACATTCCTGTGCAACCTGCTCTAGGTGACCCTGTTCTGGCAGGGGGGTTGGACTAGATGATCTCCAGAGGTCCCTTCCAACCCCTGTCATTCTGTGATTCTGTGATAACTTCATATAACTGAGTTTGGGACACGAGCGTTCCTGCTCCCGAGGCAGCCGGACACCTCTCACCAACACTGGGGAGTCACAGAGCATTTTAGAATTTGAACAGGGATGTACAGAGGTGTTTGGCTCCAAACTCCACATGTGCATTGGGAAATGCAGCAAGGCTGGCAGCTGCCACATGGCCATCAAGACGTTGCATTTTCCCAGGAGGCTGGGATGAGTGGTACACACCAAGCAGCAGCTAGGGATGGAACGTTGCCTGTCACATCTCATTAAGCGAACTAGAGGCGTATTCTGGAGCTGTGGAGCTCAGAGCGTGCCCCACATCATGAACAGTTTGAAGTGCAGATAGCTCTGCTTTGAACACGCGGGCCGATAAGCTTCCACACTGGTTTCACTCCCAGACAGAGAAATGCTTGTTTGACAGCTTCCCTCAGATAAGTCAGGAGCTGTCCTGCCTCATTGGCCCAGCTCTTGGCACTGCAATAATAAAAACTAAAATCATTCTGCACAGACCAGCACACCCTCCATCCCTGTGGAAAACTGAGTGAGGCACAGCTGGCTGTGCCTAACGGGAGCACTTTACCGCCAAAAAATGCTGGTACAGGAGTCAACGTGCTGAAACCATCCCCTCCCCAACCTTCCGCAGAACTCCAAACACCCACGTGATTTTCCAACATAAATGATCTAGGTGTTAGTCCATGGTCAGGTAACAGCCAGAGGTTCACACCCAGAGGGACACTGCCCTGTTTTCCCAGGCAAAGGGGACCGGGATTTCTGTGAGAATTGCCGTCTTCTACCTGCTTCTATGGGGCAATACAAAGCACAAGCAAGAAGGAGCAATCTCAGTTTCTGGGGAGAAAGGTTCCTGACAGAGCGAGCATGTTCAAGTGGGGCTGGCTGTACTAAGCTGACACAACGCCCCCAAGTTCAGCTGCATCCACTCTCTCTTAAAATCAGCCTAAAATCACAGCCTCAAATCTCATGTCATTCAATCCAGCATCTAAGCATTACTTTGCTCTTAGGGTTGAAAGTCTGAAGTTGGCTGCAAGTAAAACTTGCCAGAACTGCAAAGTCAACCCTAGGCAATGGCAGACAAGGGGTGGGGTTGTTTTTTTTAGGCTATGACAGCTAATGTCCAAAATATCTTAATAATGAGTTTTGCTGGACAGAACAGGGGGGGTGTTTTTCCTCTCTCACTGCACTTACCTAAGTTTAGCCTTAGGTAATAGGTAAGAATTGGATAGTCCTGCTTTGCCATAGGAGTTTTAACTCAGCCCTGGGACAGCTCATCAGAGTCAGGGATCTCCATCCCTGGAGGTTTTCAGAATTTGTCTAGACCTATTGCTGGTGACAGCAGGGGGTTGGACTGGAAACCCTCAGGATTCCTTCCCACCAGCACTGCTGGAAGGCTATAACTAAGCAGAAAGACACCTCTCCTTCCCAGCGAAGACACAGCCATACCCTGAAATGGCTGCTTTCAGGCTATCGGTGCAAGGGGACAGCCCATTCCTTCTTCTGTCGCAAGGAGCACAAAAGAGTCTTCCGTCCCTTGTCTCCATCCTGGCTTTGCCCATGGGAAAGAGTATGAACTTTTGGAGAACCAGAAGACCATTTCAGCTGACAACAAGGAGAA
The DNA here is from genome assembly GCF_030936135.1 of Gavia stellata. Classification (NCBI taxonomy): domain Eukaryota; kingdom Metazoa; phylum Chordata; class Aves; order Gaviiformes; family Gaviidae; genus Gavia; species Gavia stellata. Next base: position 1,061,534 of record NC_082616.1, on the reverse strand, counting down.
TGAGGTGATTACCTGGCCAAGATGCAGGTGTACAAAATGTCGCTTAGCCAAAAAACAAGCCACACCTTCCAGTTTGGCCTTCTTGGAGTCACAGAGGAGCCTGTGCAGAAGGCAAGCTGGGGAGCACACCCTGTGCATCACTTCCCAAATGGCATGGCTCAGGGTCTTTCGTGGCACCTCACTGTCAGTCTTTGCTCTTTGTACAGTGCCTGCTCCCATTGGAGGCAGTGGTGAGACTCCAGCTCTTCCTCTGCATCCTTGCCTTGTGAAAGTAACCCCATCACAAGCAACAGGGTGTCTCTCAAGCATCTCTGTTCTTGTCTCTGCTTGCTGCACTACAGCACTGGAGGAAATGCGAATTTTATAGTCAGGGACTTGTCCTGTTTCAGCCACTGATCTTGGTATGACTAAGGCTCAGTGATTTTCTTTCCCGCTCTACCTCTGTCTTAGAATCATCAAATCACAGAATATTTTGAATTGAAAAGGACCCATAAGGATAATCCAGTCCAACTCGCTGCTCCTCACAGGACTACCTAAAACTAAACCATATGACTAAGAGCATCATCCAGATGCTCCTTGAACTCTGACAGGCTTGGCACCATGACCACTTCCCTGCAGAGCCTGTTCCAGTGACCGACCACCCTCTCAGTGAAGAACTGTTTCCTAATGTTCAATCTGAACTTCCCCCGATGCAGCTTCATTCCATTTCTTCATGTCCTATCGCCAGTCACCAGAGAGAGGAGATCAGCACCTCCCCATCTGCTGCCTCCCTTGAGGAAGGTGTAGACTGTGGGGGGGTCACCCCTCAGCCTTCTCTTCTCCGGGCTGAACAAGCCAAGTGACCTCAGCCGCTGCTTGCAAGTCTTGCCCTGGAGACCTTTCACCACCTTGGCCCATCTGGTCTGACAGAGAAGGCGGGATTAAATGTCTCTGCTTTGTCTACAACCCTATTTGTGAGGTGACCGACCTCATCAAGTAACGGACCAATGTTGTCTCTGATCCTCCTTTTGCTGTTAACATATTTTAAAAAGGCCTTTTTGCTGTCCTTCATGGTGCTGGCCAGCCTGAACTCTAATTGAGCTTTGGCCACACTGATTTTCTCCCTATGGTGGCAAACAGCATCTCTGTAGTCCTTCCGTGTCACCCGTCCTTGCTTCCAATGTCCATACACTTTCCTTTTCCACCTAAGTTCTAGAAGAAGATTCCTGCTCATCCAAGCTGGGCTTTTGCCCCACTTTTTTGACTTCTGACACTTTGGAATTGCCTGCTTCTGCATCTCTTAAGAGATGGCTCTTAAAAAGTGACCAGCATTCCTGGACCCCAATACTTTCAAAAGCAGATTCCCAGGGGATCTTACTATCTAGTTCCTTCAGCAGCCCAAATCTGCTCTCCCCACATCTAGGGTTGTTTCAGGGTCTTATTTCAGTGGACACCAGTTTCACTACAAGCGTGAAAAATTCCTAATATTGATAATAACACAATGAGACACAGCATTATTTTTCTTCTTACTAGTCCTGTGGCTTTTATACATAGAGGCTCTGGCCTTCAGGTATTACTGCAATAAAAAACACAGCAATGCCATGACCTGACAGCTGAGTTTTCCATGTGCATCACAGAACTTTCCCACCTATTTCAAAAGAATAAGAGGACAAGCATACATGATACCTTCCCAGCTTATATTCTTCTGGACACCTATTTTCAGCACAGGGTGTTTCCTGAAGTTGTGGTTCATTTTCTTCATAGCCCTAACAGATGTCTCTTCCAAGTACCTTCTTGTACCCATAGTGTCCCTTGGAAAGGAGTCGTCTTCTCAGTCTTCTTCACAGTCTTCTTCTTGTACCCACAGTGTCCCTTGGAAAGGAGTTCCGTGAATTTACACCTGAGGTATGACAAGCTGCCTCTTTTCATTTATTCTGGACTTGATCTTAAGCAGCATCATTTTATGACCCCTAGTCCTTATATAGTCAGTCACTATTCACTTTCTTCAGACCACTCGGGATTTGGCAGAGCTCTGTCACGTGCCCTCCCAAAGCACTCTCCAAACTGAAGAGTCCCAGATTTATTATTGCTCATAGGGAAGCTGTTCCAGATCTCTGATCATTCCTCATCCTTTGTTGAACCTTCTCCCATTCTGCTCCATCCTTTTAGAGATATGGGACCAGAACGGCACACTGTATGCAGGCTGATGGCAGTCCATGGATTGTTTTGAGAAGCACAGTGATATCCTCTATTTTGTGCTTATTCCTTTCCTTACAGTTACAGATGCTTGATCTGCTTTTTCAACTACCATACGTTAAGCTGGCACTATCATGCCTTGTTTCTAGCATGCCCATCAGGTCTTTCCCTCCCAAGTGGTAACAGCCACCTCCCAACCCATCGCTTTATACACGAAGATAGGACTGTTCCTTCCCTGTTGTATCGCTTCGCATCTGCTTTCATCTGCTCTTGCAGTTTTACTCGCTGCAGTAATAGACTATGTATTTTTGAAAACAATTTTAAAACAGTGTTCCCTTGTGTGATTTTTGATTAAAATTTTGCAAGTTTTGGGGTTTTGTTTTTTTTTTTTTAACTGACCGTCCTCCTAATACAACACTGGAGAACAGACGTGACTTTGTGAAATGTTTGGTGAGAGAGGACTGACAAATATTTTCTGACCCCCATCAAACCTGACCAAGATGGCCAAGAGAAATTAGCTGTTTAACAGAGCTGATCTTTTGGTGGCAGAGAAAATGCTGCTAATGAAAGCAATTGCTTGATAAAGGTAGCTTCTTGTAGAACAGCCTGCCACCGTGTCTTGTTTGAATGATTACACGGTGTTGCACTAAGAAAGCGCTGCCGTCTAAACAGCTCAGTGCCATAGCCCGTCATGTTCTGACACCTTCCAAAACATTGCATAGAGGTATTATAATTAACCTTAGTGATCCACCATTGTCCAAACAGCAATCTTTTTTTTTTTTCTTTTTCTAGAGGCTTCCTATTTCTTTTTTACCCCATGGCCATGTGGTTAAAAGTGAAGGTTAGGAATTTAGGCACAACTCCTTTTGCCAGGAAGAGAGGCCACATTCTCTCAGGGCAAATGGGGCATTAAGGCTCCCTACAAGCCAGTGGAAAATGGAATTTCCACCTACCACAGGTGCTTTCAAAAGCAATGATAGAAAAAGGATCAAGATGGTTTTTTATCTGCTCCCCCGGGAGTGATAATTCAGTTTGTCACTGTGACTTGGGGAGGAGAACAAAACGACATGAAGTCTTTCCATCTGACTGAGCTTTACAAAATGCGCCCGTTGAAGGTGTGAGAGTGCCTGAAAGTACGTGACGCTGTTTGTTGTGCAGTATGCATGGATGGCTATTTTATTTCTTCTCTCTGCAGTGAGTTCATTCCACCTAGCACATGAATTTCTTAGCAACATTCATCTTACAGCTCACCCAACTCCCTACTATGCACAGCTGATAATCTGGTTTCTAAAAAAAAAATAATCCCCAATGATACTTAAAACTACTAAGAGGGGTGAGTCATCTCTTTAATTCAGGCCATGCTACTATCTGAACCAATAACTTCTTTAGCTCAGAGAGAAACCAGGGCTGCCTAAACCCTCTTCCTTCTCTTCTGTGTTTCAAACCACATGAAGAAACTCACTCCACATGGCTCCCACCCTTCTCTGCTCTGCTCGCTTCAGACCTGACCACGCTGCAACCATTTCTCCTCTCAATTATTTAATGGTCCCTTTTTCCTCATAAAAGATCGTATTAACCCAGTTTCTTCACAAAAGAAAAATGATCTTCCTTGCAGATCTATGAGGTGTTAATTAGCAGCTGTGGCTGGATGTTTGCAGCAGACATGCTTCTCCTGTCTGCAAAGTCTTATTGCTGTAGAAAGAATAGAAGAGAATAGAATAGAACCGAATAGAACAGAACAGAAATTTCAGTTGGAAGGATCTACAACAATCATCTAGTCCAACTGCCTGACCAATTCCAGGCTGACCAGAAGTTAAAGCATACTATCAAGGACATGGCCCAAATGCCTCTTAAACACTGATGGGCACAGGGCATCAACCACCTCTCCAGGAAGCCTGTTCCAGTGTTTGACCACACTCTCGGTAAAGAAATGCTTCCTCATGTCAAGTCCGAACCTCCCCCGAGGGGCGCAGCTTTGCAGCTTTGAACCATTCCCATGCATCCTGGCACTGGATCCCAGGGAGAAGAGATCAGCACCTCCCTCTCCACGTCCCCCCTCAGGAAGCTGTAGAGAGCCGTGAGGTCCCACCTCAGCCTCCCTTTCTCCAAACTAGACAAGCCCAGAGTCCTCAGCCACTCCCCATAGGACATGCCCTCCAGCCCAGATGAGAACGCAATGAGGAAAACTGCATGAGGAAACTGGAAGTTTGCCCTGCTGGACACCCCATCTGCTCTCTGTCTAGAAGACTGGAAACAAGTGCTTCTGATCAAGGCAGAAAAATGAGTTTCAATGAGCCATCCCATTTTACTGCTGTCCCACAACCTCATTAATGTGCAGGACAGGTACTGGATTGCTCTGGCTAAGGAGAGGGAAACTTGCATGTAACATCATAGCTTGGATTAGCTTCGCTGTTGTGAAGCCGTGTACTGTCTTGTGTGTGTGTGTGAAGTTACAACTGGAAATGAGAAATAATTCTTCCCCACAAAAGCAGTGTAGTCCTGAGACATCCTTTCAGAAAGGGAAGGTTTGTAGAGAAGTCCCTGTGTCACAGAGTCACAGAATCATTAAGGCTGGAAAAGACCTGTAAGATGATGAAGTCCAACCATCAACTAACCCCACCATGCTCATTAAACCATGTCCCGCAGTGCCTCGTCCACACGTTCCTTGAACATGTCCATGTACCATTTCCTAGAGGTTTAGCTGGCTGCTTAAAAGAGAGGTTCTTTCCCATCACAGAGCTTTCCCGTGCAATTACTATCCATGGTAAAGAAGGCTGCAAACACCAGTTCATTGAGATAAAGACACGTCACAAATTGCAGGGCCCCCTCCCCAGCATTGACTCTGGAAGCAGCCCTGGTATAGGTATAGGGATCCAGCAGTCCTTACCAGCAGGAGCAGTGGAGAAGGAGGAAAACGCTGGCTTTCTGTTTATGGATTCCTTGCCTGGGTCCGTCAGCACCCGGAATATAATGAGTGCCCTCCAAAAAACCCTGAACATGTTGTTTGGTCATGAGAGCTACAACCCTTCTGAATGTGCTATACTTGGGCAACATCCTACTACAAAAGTACCTAAAATGACCCCAGTCCCTTTGAGGCAAGGCTCACCTCTGCTGTGTAACATCTGTGTTGGGATCCTCGGGCTTTTCTCCAGGCTTTTGAAATCAGCAGGGATGGCTGAAAGCCCGTTAGCTACATCCACGTAGCTGCCTGATCCAGGAATGAATGTAGAAAAGGTCCAGTTTATTGGGGCTTGCAATCTAAAGTTCATCTCCGCCTCCCTGCTCTTGGCTGGGCAGAAGGGGAACAGCTTTCTGTGCAAGACTTCATCAGGATTGAAGAATTGTTGCTGTACGCAGAGATATTTTCTGTAGCAGAGCTTTGCTATGTATGACTGATGCTTTGTATTAAAACTGATTAGTATTCACAGCAGAACAGATCATAGAATCATAGAATTGTTTAGGTTGCAAAAGACCTTTAAGATCATCAAATCCAACCGTAAACCTAACCCTGCTAAGTCCACCACTAAGCCATGTCCCTAAGCGCCTCATCCACACGTCTACATGGAGGTTCAGAGCAAAACTCTGACGTGAACAATAAAATGGCAAACCCCATAATTTTTAAATGCTACTGGTTGATTTTTACGCCCCCGCCACGAGTGTTAGTTCTACACTTTTGATTGCGATCCCAAATGCCGCCTAGGATGAGCGTGAACAAACAATCTTTGAGTTAAATCACCTCTGCCAGGCAGCACAGCCAAAAGCAGTGAGCCCACTCCTGCCCCTCGCTGCGGTGCCAGCCAGGATGCTGCGGGTCCGGGGGTAAGGTGGGTGGAGGACAGGAGGGACTGAAGGATGGAGAAGGTATGGCATGCCTCATGCTGCTGGGTTATGGAGGGGCAGTGGCGTTTTTTTCCGCAAGCCCAGGGCTTCGGCTCTGCATCCCTTCCTCCCACCTGAGGGAGGCCAAAAAACCAGGCTGAGGTGAGGTCTCACTTGAACAGACAAAGTTTTTCTCCTCTGGAGAGAAAGACCATGGAACTGCCTACCCCAGCAGCATAAGGCCCCTGGGGCACCATGCTTTTGGGGGTGGGAGAGGGGTCCTCTGTCCTGAGGATGCCTGGGGCTCGCTCAGGCCCCGTAGCACATGCCGAGACATGACACTGCGGTGCAGAAGGGCTCTGCCATCAGCAGTGCTGGACGGCGAGCAGGAAAGAAGGAATAGGGCTGAAATGCAGTGCTGACTTTCGAAGAGTCTCTCAAGGAAGAGCTGAAATTTAAGCCCAGTATGAGCCTATTTCCCAAGACCGCTCCACATCCTGAGGCTCACCATATTAAATGCAACTACTTCTCTTGGGGCTCAACAAATTAATTTCTGCAAAAAATGAAGTGAAAGAAAAACATTTCTCTATGTGACATCAAACACGGTGATGTTGCAGGGCAAAGCTGGAGCCCTCCCTGCAGTAAGCTTGTGGGGACACTCCTGCCAGAGCCCTCACTTGCAGCATCCCTGGGGTCACAGAATCACAGAATCACAGAATCACTAAGGTTGGAAAAGACCTGTAAGATCATCAAGTCCAACCATTACAATGGGTCCAACCATTACAATGGGACACGAATCCCATTCTGCTAGGAAAGCCAAGGGGGCTGAACGGGAGGGGGGAAGCGGAGCAAGCTCCATCTCCACCTTCGAACAGAAGAGATTTCTCCAGAAAAGTTCATTAACGCTTGAGAAACCTCTGTTCTCATAAAAGATTTTATTAATGCCACTGAATTATTTTATTACTATTACAAAAGCCGCAGCCAGCACTCGGAGGCTTTGCACTCTGCTGCATCAGGTAGGAGAGGTACCCCATACCTGGCAACTAAAGCACGTGACTTTTTCAGTTATTCTGGCAGGTTTTTCAACTTTATAATATTTTCCTCCTCAACCCCCACTGCTCAGCAGGAGGGGGGTGTGACAATGCCCCTGCTACCCCCAGCCACCACCCAGCAGGCACAAATAACCTGCACCCCAAAATTCAAAAGGGCTGGGTGCCGGCCGGCTGAGCTGTGGGCGATGCTTCAGTGTGGGAGCAGGCTTAGGACAAAGCACAAAGACCGTGCTAAAGGATTACAACCTGGCTACGTGGTGAGTATAACTCACTGCTATTTAGTAGTGTTATCAATGCTGATAACAATTTCAGATGAACAGGAGACTACCAGGAACTACATATAATTAGATACGTGTATGTATAATAAATGTATAATAGAGTACATAATAAAAACCATGGGCCATTTAGTTAACTTACAGAGTAAGTATATCCCATTCAAAGAAGTGCATTTTAATTAGGGCTGGACAGACAAATTCCACCATGCAGGAAATGCTAATGCTTCAATACGTAATTTAATTATCAAGTGGAAAGAAAAGGCAACATTTCAACATCGCTTCTGGAAGACGAACTCCCCCTCCCACCCAAATTCTTTCAACTGCCTTGAAGGCGTGGATGTGCGAAAGTCACGTTGCGGTTGTACCGCCTAAACAATCTAATGGAGTGTGGATTATGGAATATATTAGTCCCAATGAAGAATATAATGTATTGCTGTAGTCATATCAAACTCAGATTAATCAAAGGATCACATAAAACTTTATTTACATGAAAGGGGAAAGGCGGAGGAATTAGGGGATGGAGACCTGCTTCTTGCTTAAAATCTCTGTCAGATAGAAATGTTCTGTTTTCTCTGGTTCCAATCTTTTTCTGTGCGGTTTTGATCTACAAGCATTTTCAGAAAGGCAAAAAAAAAAAAAATTTGCCCTAATTTCCAGGTGCCTCTGCTAGTGAGGGACACAGGACTGGGAAGAGTGACAGGGCATACTGGGATGCTGCGGTCAGGAGGGACATTGCCACCCTTGGCTGTGCCAGGGAGCAGTAGTAGAGCCCCAGCTGCGCTGAGGAGCCTGGCCCTGAGCAGCTTGTGTGCCAGGCTCAGATCTGTGCTTCTTTGAAGGCTGCTGAACAGCTGGAGAAAATCCAGAAAAGGACAATAAAACTTGGCCGGCGGCTGGAGATGATACCTCACAAGGAAAGAGAGCTTGTTCTGCTCCAATTATTGAGAAGAGTAGCGTGAGGTGACCGGATTTAGTGCATGCAGCCTTCAGGGGATATAAATGTTGAAAGGTTTTTTTTTTAACTGAATGGGGGAAGAAAAGGCTAATGTTTCTGGCAGCGTCTTGGGATTGGGCCTGGGCATTTGCTTTACCCAACAGCAGATTCTTGAGACCTGTGCAAAGGAAATGAGTGATGCAAATGCATTTAGCTGGCCAAGTGCTGTGGGGACAGCGGGTCCCACCGCGTGGTGCCCCATGCCCTCCCCCTGCCCCAGCCATGGAGAAGGAGCAGAACGGAAGCGCTAGGAATTGGGGAGAGACCCAGCAAGGGCCAAGCTTGGGGGTGGGAGGAAGATGGGTGAAAAGACCTAATAGCACTGTGCCTCACCGTGTTAGTGTCTGCCCCCTCCCTCCAAACACAGGACACCCAGAGGCAGTGGTGAGCAATGCCAAGACCAAGAGACCCACGCCACGACTCTTGGCACAGAAGCACAAGCCATTTTTACACGCCTCCAAGAGGTAGCTGCAATGTAAGCCCCAGAAAAGCAGGACATCGACATCCGGGGCTGCCAGCTCATGCTCCTAGTTCTAAATTCAGTCAGAAAAATCCCCGCTTCAGGCATGGCTGATGCACTGTGCTCTTGTACCTGTCCTGGCTGGGGTCTTGAGGTCCCTGGTTGGGAGTCACCCTCTTACCATAGATACATGCAAACACCTCTTCACCTGGAACAGCAACACCGCAAACCATCATGGACAGACTTTCATTTTGCTTCTTCCATTCTTTTAACTTAGTAGAAAGAGGCCTAGATTGGTTTGCTTTTGTTGACAAATCCTGAACTGCCATGGGGTGCTTGGAGTGAGAATGGGGTTTGAGGAAGTTCCCACCTGTGTTCCCATGAGAATACATCACAGAATCACAGAATCACAGAATGACAGGGGTTGGAAGGGACCTCTGGAGATCATCTAGTCCAACCCCCCTGCCAGAGCAGGATCACCTGGAGCAGGTTGCACAGGAATGTGTCCAGGTGAGTTTTGAGCATCTCCAGAGAAGGAGACTCCACAACCTCTCTGGGCAGCCTCTTCCAGTGCTCTGCCACTCTCAAAGGAAAGAAGTTCCTCCTCATGTTTAGATGGAACTTCCTAGGACCAAGTTTGTGCCCGTTCCCTCTCCCCCTGTCACTGGGCACCACTGAAAAAAGACTGGCCCCATCCTCCTGGCACCCACCCCTGAAGTATTGATAAGCATTGATAAGATCCCCCCTCAGTCTTCTCTTCTCCAGACTAAAAAGCCCCAAGTCCCTCAGCCTGTCCTCATAAGAAAGATGTTCCAGTCCCCTAATCATCTTCGTAGCCCTTTGCTGTCCCCTCTCCAGCAATTCCAGACCTACTCTACTGACTTATTTGAGGGAGGACCACTTGGTACTGCATGCAGCAAGCAAACCTGGCTTTGGCAAAAGAGGGGCAGCATCTGGCTGTGAATGACTTAAAAGTGTGTCCTTGATTTTTTTTTAATGCCATTTCTAAATCTTTGTGCACTGCATTGTCTCCACCCCCCACCGTCCCCACCACCCCGTCCCCATCAGCCTTCAAAACCTAAGTAGGTTTCAATGACAGCCCCAGGCCGCTGCTCTTGTTTTAAACCCATTATGTAATGCTTAGATACCATGACGACAAGCGCATTATACATTTGGATAAATACACCAAAACCACGTTCCTCTGCTATGCAAGGTGTCCTTGAAAAGCTTATGTTCTTTACCCTTTCTCTCTGAACAAGATTGCCACCTCTTCCCCTTTTTCACCAGAGCGATGTTTTGCTGCCTGTAAGCACCAGGCAGCTCTGAAAGGTCTGCAAAAAGGAGCAAGTCCATTCCCGGGAAGCTTAAACGCACAAGAACTGGGAAATGTCTAAAGGTCCACGAATCGAGAAAACTAGATGTCAGCTTAGTTTGCAGCTGTGAATTTATAAGGAAGGAGAATCTATTGTAGTTTTTGCAACGGTGTTTAATATCTTAGGTTAAATGTCCACAATTAACTGGAGGAAGAAAGGTCTAAGAACATTTCCCTGAAGCGACTATAAATGTAATTTGCTGTAATTATGTAGCCCTTTCCATTGCCATAGCGGCTTAAAATGGCTTTAGTCTACTTGAGAATCAGGTCAATAGATTTTGACTTTAGCTCACATATCTGTTTTCAAAGAGCTGGTAGGTTATCATAGTTATTTATTTGGGTTACCCAGAGGTGGATGAGGACCCCGCTGTGTTTGAGGCCATGTGAGCACAGTAGCACCCCAGGGCAAAAGACCACTCCAAACGCAAAGAGCCCAGCACCGCAACACACTGTTTGTCCTCCTATGAAACTAATCCCTCTTCCCTGGAAATGTGGCTGGGGTGGGCAAGGAAGGTAGCGACGCATTAATGCTTGTAATAAGAATGCAGGGAAACTATCCATAGCCAACGGACCCGCTGTTGTGTAACGCTGATCCAGATGACATCTTGTGGGCTAAGCTTTTGTCAATGCATTGTTTTGATTTAATAGGGCACAATCTGTTTAGCTGGAGCATTTGGCTTCTAGGTATATGAGCTTGGGAAATATCTGAATATTAACTTCCACGTTCCTGTCTGCTTTCTAAATTTGTCTGAATGCTCAAATACATGCTTGAAGTTGCCTGTTCTTATTCCAGATGGCATCTCATTGGAAACAGTCATGCCCAGTGTGTGCAAATAGGCTGTGATGTGCAGAAATGTTTACTAGGCAACCATAGGTCATTTGGCTCCTCTGGCTGCTGCCAAGGGTCTAGCACTGCTTCTCCTAACCGAAGGGGGAAGCTCAGCTTCTCAGCTTCTCAGCTTCTCAGCTTCTCAGCTTTTCAGCTCCAGTGAGGCTCTGGGCAGCCACAGACACATTCAGTGATGCACATTGCTAGTGGTGGCTTGATGCACAACCACATCTAGATCACTACCTATCACACGGGAAGACGTGTTGTAGCGATGGGCAGCTATTTGCTCCACGGGCAACACATCTGAAATCTATCTCAGCAGACTTTCCACTGCCAGGGTGCATTTTATACATGATAGGAGCAAGTCATATTGAGGCAGGTGAGCACACATAAGCCCACCTTGTGCTGGAGGCACAAGGACTCTGCCCTACACGTGTGACCACAAGGCTGACAGACTGAAGCTACCTTGCTTGGAGGGTATGACATAGACTGTAAAGTTCCACATTACTAAAGCTTAGGGCTGCTCCTGGCTGACCAAAAGATGTAGGAAACAAATTTAATTGACTTTCCACAGAGTGTGCGTTCCCAGTGGCTCCAGGAACATTTGAGCAATTTGTGCTCTGAAAGCCCCTGAGCTCTGGGCATAGCCTACCCTCCGCATGGGTGAGTAGCCATCAGCATATTGTAATTACTCCTTGGTCAAAAGTAATATATGAGGCCATTTAAGAAGGCAGCTAGAGATTCCCCTGGGTTTCAGCATGCTTTGAAATTAAGTGTCAGGTAACTCAGGTTCACGCATTTTTTCCATTCTTAGGTGGAACTACAGGAAAGGTGTAACAAGAGTGATTCGCCCCAGGTATTTGAACTCTATTATGTTTATAACACCTGATATTTCCGTGTCTTAGCCAGGGTCAGATTTGATCAGGTCTTTATGGCCTGACCTTGGCACATTCCAAGACTTTTTCCCCTATTATTATTATTTGCTTCTCTGCTCTTTAAAGAAATTCTCCACCCACTTTAACAAACCACTCCACTAGTTAGAAAAGTTGGACATATTTTAAGAGCTATGTGGCCAGGAGGGTTTTTCCAAAGTGCTCAGGTATCTGCTAGAAGTGTTCCAGCAATGTAGCTGTCAACATGGAAAAATGCTAACAGCAAAATGCTAAGATAAAAATTTAAGATATACAGAGGGGAAGATATTAATTTTCTGATTCACTGACAGAGGTCCTTGCTCAGTCTCTCTCTCTTGGAAATGCTATTGAGTGCAAAACATTACCAGCTGAGACAAAACCATGTGGGATTTGCTCATTTTCTTTCTTTGCTGTGGAAAATAGCGGGGAAATAACGTAACGGGCCCAGATTGCTGCAGATCCCAGCAGCAGGAACTGACCACCTCCTATATGAGGCTCCCACTGGGGAGACCACCAGCTTGTGGCTACGCAGGAGTGTGGGACGGGGGGAGCTTGTCCTGTAACTAGCCAGTGCAGCAACAGACTGCCCTTGCAGCTCATCTCATCTTGGGTCTTGCTTGCTCCCCTGCCTCCCCCAGCTCCCCGACGTTTTCACTCTCTGTCTGCAGGCTCACCATCTGTTGGAGCTATTCTTCTGTGCATGGGGATGAAGATGCTCATTTTTTAGTTCTCCCAGTGGACCATCTCCAGGAAGGGCAAGGGGCTGAAACTGTATTTTAACTGAATTGCATCGCTGAGCTGGAAACTCAGACAGCCTTTATTGCTACATCCATTCTCCTTTATGTTTTAAGCCTGGATCTTACAACGGTAAATACAGGTCCCAGTTCCTTTCCTTTTGGCCTAGGAAGTATTCTACCAGTAACAAGTTAATGTTATCACCTAGCTCTTGATATTATTATTATTGTTTATCTACACATAATTACGATAATGATTATTAATTTGGGCTCTTGCAGCCTTGAAGACCGAGCAAAACCTAAAAGCATAAAACAACCAGTTGCTCTTCTGAGACCCCAGAGGTGCAGTTCAACTCTGATTTACTGTCAGCATCCAGCCTGCAATTTTAGTCCTGGTAAGTGCTTGGCTGAGCACTTAGGAGTTAGACGGAAGCCTACTCAGTGCATCTTTGCTGAGCTGCAAACACTGACTCTGTAATGTACACAGCTGCAGCAAATTGGGTGTGCTGTTTTGAAATCATGGTTTCAATGCGGGAGAGGCTTGCCAACCCATCAGAGCTAGAAGAATCTGGTGTACTCCTTTTGTAAGCAGGGATTGTAACTCATCTCTTCCTCTAAGCCACTGGCTTTGGTCTTGCTTTCCTTGGAGCTGATTGAGCCCATGCAAATTCCTCTTGCAAATCACACCTAAATTTTGTATTCTTTTTTTTTTTATTCATTTCCCAGTTGCGTATTTGACAGAGTGCAGAACTCATATGCAGTGGTATGATCCAAGAAGCCCCTAGGTTTCCAAAAAAAAAAAAAAGGCAATTTTTTACCTACAGAAAATACATAGGGAATAGTGATGCTCTCAGACCTGCACACACCAAGGATGCAGGAATCATCTGGGAGTCAGCACGCAGGCAAAGGGTCTTGGGTGGTAGAAGGAAGTGGGATGGTGAGCAGAGCATAAGTATTGCATCTCCCCAGAAACCCTCAGGTCCCTGCTCAGACCTCCAAGGTACATGCAAAATATCGCACAGCTCTCTCACCCTGTGACAGGCACATATGCAACTGCAGGGTCACAAAAGTCTTGGTCTGGGGCTCAAAGGTTTGTTTACATAATGTTATTCCAGTGCAGGATTTTGCTTTCTCCTTGCCCTGCTCATTTCCTAGTGCCCTGTATGAGATTTACAGCCCCAAACAGATGAGGTTCAGCTCTGTGCCATCACTCCTCTTAACTCAAAGCAGCTGTTGGGGCTTGCAGCAAATCCACACTTGCATGAGCCACATCACAGCTGTATGTAGCCAGTGCAGCCCACGTACGTTTTTGGTGGCACATGGACACGTGGCCGGCCCAGCCTTGCCCTTCCAGGTCCCAGCGTCACCGCACACAGGGGCAGCATCAGCAGCAGGGTCACGGTCTGCTGTTTTCTGCTGTAACTTTGCTGGGGACAAGCAAGTGTGCTGGCCTCCAGGGCCACATGCAGGTGCATAAAAGGCGTTCATCAGTGGCTAATGCAGGGTCTTTTCCCCAACAATGTCACTCAAGCTAATGGAAGATATTAGCTGTCCCTGCAAAGCCTCATTCTGCTTGCACAATCATCGCAGCTGTAACCAACAGCACAGCACAGCACTTTTATTTGTGCTTTCAGGTGTAGTAGTGCCTGGTACCACCTTGGACGCTGGCAATGGACATGTGTCTTCTGGGACTAAGCGCATTTGTTATAGTCACTGACAGTCCTGAACTCTGGTGTGGACAGGTTGTGTTTCCCTTTGGAGGGTCAGAGACAGCAGCACGGCTCCCTGCTCTCTTCTTATTCTCTCTAGGCATCCTCTCACAGCCTCCACTGGTGACAGACACAGCTGCGTATGCTGCGAGGCAGTTGCTCTCCTGTTCCTGAGCTGTAGGTCATGGGGACTGCAGCTCTGTGCTGCTTTGGTCTCTCAGGTGTAGCTGCCACAGGGCTGGGGCAGGACACCCTTGTGCGTCCTTCAAGGTGGTAACAGTGAATGGAAGCACTGACTGTGGGAGGCTGAGACACCACAATTAAAGTGAATCAATTCCAACAATGATTCTGATTTCAAACCAGCTTCAAACTTAATTCTCATTGATTTTCATTTTAGCAGTCGATTGCGGAGAGGCAATGGTGTAGAAGCGTTGGTGGTGAGACGAAATCAGTGTCCATCAAATGGATAGAGCCACAATAAATTACCAATTAATATCAGCAAGCTAAAAATGTTGGTGATTAATGAGAGAGAGTGCAAATGGGAGCTGTGAAATTGGAGTCACAATAGCAGGGCAGCTAGTCGTTAATGAGATGTGGCAGCAATCAGAATGCCCTTGTTGCATTAAAGTACTCCCTTTCACATGGATCGTGTTAGCTGACTTGTCAATGGCATATTAAAAAAAAAACAAAGCAAACAATCAAGCTTCATTTTGGAGACTGAGGATGATAACAGACAAGGTACAAACACAGTTGCTTCAGGTAAGACCCTAGTTCAAGTTACTGTTGTGACTGTATCAGCCCATGGAGGGAATTGACAGTTGTTTGTCACTGGAGCCATCATGTCCTTATAAAGGCTCAGATTTCAGCATCCCAATGAGTTTATTTTTCATGGGAAACTCTATTTAACCTCTTTTCTGGCTTGTTCTGGTAGGACAGGACCTTGTTCATTTTAACAGAAACTACCATGAGTGCCGCTTCTCTGTGAAGGTGCATTAAAAAGGTGGTAGAAGTGGTTCCAATCAGCTGTATGGGAGAGCCTGCCCGGATGGGAAGTGCCAGCCCCCCCTCACTGGTGTTCCCATCTCACCGGAGCCATAGACAGATAATCCCTTTGCGTTTCCCACATGTGTTGCCGTCCAGCAGCCCCTCCACTACAAACCCATGGAACAACGCAACAACAAGGAACAGCCAGCAGGAATCCTTTTTCCGCTGCCATCCGAAACATCTGTATTAAGCTCTTCTTGCCAGACACAGAGAGGTGGGGAATCCAACATGGCCCATTTTCAGCTTTTTAACACAAGGTATTTCATGTTCTCTACTGTTTTAAGACTTTTGCAGACAAAGGAAGGTCCACTCTGCTCGGAACAGCCAGCCATGGCTACTAATTAGCACTGGGAGGAAGAGCATTTTTCTCTTATGCTGGGATTGGGATAATGTAATCTATTACAAGCAAAAAGGGTACATTAAATAATCGAGGTGAAAATGACTGTAGAGTGGGAAGGTCTTACACAAGCAGAGCTAGAGTTGCACCAAGCCCAGATCTGACTGCTGGAAAACTGTTTAAGCAATTAAAAACCAGCAATGCAGTCTCTGATTTTTTTTTTTTTAAATAGCAGATAATGGACTGAATGCCTTACAATCATACAGAACATTCAAGAGGTGTTGCACTGAAGTGATACAGAGAAGGCCCTTGCTGTGGAAAGGAGGTAGAGATGTTTTTAATCTCATCTGCCATGGGATTACTGGGTTTTGCATCTCCCATCAGTCTTACTCAGGCTGATAGGCAAGCACTGCGGTGTGAATAAGCAAGCCCAGCTCCCAGCAGCAGCTGTGCCAGTTAGCTGCCAACCCCCACAGAGACAGCTCTCTGAGCCACATTTTTAAGTGAGGAGAAATCACAGTGGAACTTTTCAACTGGAAAAAGGGCTCTGGAAAGGAGTGGGGGAAGGAAGCAGCAGGTGGAGGAGCAGACCGGGGCCTGCAGCCTTGTGAAAGTCTGGTTTGTAGAGAGGCAAGGGGAGAGGGAGACAAATAACAGGGAGGGATGGGCTTCTCATGGCTTTCACCTTGCCACAGCTGTTGGTGATGGCAAGCAGCCCATGGACACACAGGAAAATCAGGGTCATGTAGCCCCTTGGATGTGCTTTGGGATGGAGGTGGTGGAGTCACCATCACTGGAGGTGTTCAAAAAACATGTAGACGTGGCACTGCAGGACATGGTTTAGTGGGCATGGTGGGGTTGGTTGATGGTTGGACTGGATGATCTTACAGGTCTTTTCCAACCTTAATGATTCTGTGATTCTGTGTATTATGGCTTTGGGAGGAATAGATGAGCTCAAAGCTGTGTGCTGGAGGAGACAAGCAGGGCAAGGACAGCATCCAAGGCCCAGAGGCAAATGTTATTCCTGTGGGTAGACGGGGAATTGCACCAAGATATGCCTCATTAGGACATGTAAGTCTAGTCACCTCACCATGTACCTACCTCCTTAGCAAATGGAAAATTTCCCTGTACACTGATGATCCAGAGAGCAAGAACACTGCTTGGTCCAGCTTGCGGGTGAAAAGGAACATTGCTGGCTCCCCTTCTTCCTTCCCTTCCAAGGCCGTCTCCGAGACTCAGCTGCACGTTGGCTCAAGCAATGCCTGCTGGACAGGTTCTCCTTTGGCTCCCCGGGGACTGGCCAGTGCGGGTGCAAACTCTATCGTAGGAAGAAGCAAGAAACAAATGGCTCAAATCGTAACCCAGACCTCAGTTTCCCGTAGATAGGCAATGACTTTACAGATGTGCCTTCAGATGAATGTAGCCCTTCAAAAATAAGCAGTTTGACTTCGAATTAATCTAGGAACTAAAAGAGGAAAACCCTGCACCTTTACTGTTGGATTTTTGCCTTTAACTCCTTAAATTTAACTGCACAGAAGCAGGTTTGGGCTGCCTGCAGGCTTTTTAGATATAGCATGGAAACAGGCTTGCTTTCTTTTTAGGTCACAATGCATACCACATGGTGTTAACCAGAACAGCTTCCCCTGCTCCGTAGCCCAGCTGTGTATTAGTATCTTTCTCCTAACCAGGGCAAGATGTCAAACTCCCATACCTCTCTCAACAATTGCCAAGACTAGCGCTTCTAAAAATACCCAGCCTTGAATTTTTGATGGCAGATTTCAGGAGGATTTAATATTACAGCTTCGTTGTCAGATAAAGCTAAATCCTTAAACAAAATCTTCCTGCTGTCTTAAACCTTTCTGAAATACTCCCAGAAATGTGCACTACGTGTTTTTGATCACAAGAAAAAGTTACTCTGCCTCCCTGTAACAGCAGGTAATAGGGATTTATTGCATTTGGTGGCTATTAATAGTCATAACGTTATCACATAGAGCACCATGAGCAGTCACACTACATTACAAATGGAAAAACAGTGTAAATGGTGGCAGTCCCAATGAAAAAACAGGGGTCTATAACCCTTAGCTCAGAGGGGCCTTTTATCATTTCTTTCCTTTCTTTGATGTGACATAGGCTTGAAACTTATTATAGTGATAGAAGCCCTTTGCTAATTAAAGCACTGTAAAGAGTGGTTCATGCCGTATTTCTAGGCCCTTTCATAAGCAGGTTTTTAAACGCATGGCAAACTTTTCACTCCTCAATTCTCTTATCCAGTTTCTTTGTGCAATGGCTTTGCAAAGTGCTTCAAACTGGCTCGGCGCTGGGGGTTATCTGCTTGGAGGTCTGGTTCCCTGGACAGATGAAAGAGGAGAGAAACTGCAGTGAATTTTCCTATTTCCTGCTACATGAAGATGGAGAAACACAAATGGTCCAATTCCCTAGAAAAAGCTGCAGTGCCCAGAAAGATTTTTGCAGGCTCACTGTGACTAAATTTGTCATGTTGTAGGGCATCAATAGATGCCAATATCATTATGACATGACTTATTGCTACAAATCTTCTGGATAGAAAGCAGGGGTAAGCTTCCTCAAGACCAGATCACTAAATTCAAAAGTTTTTACTATTTAGTACAATTATTCAGTGCTATTTTGACAGAAACGCATTGTGGGGTGAAGGTGATCTTCCCTACATCCAAATGTCTCTTGGTTGTAGTCTACTTTGCCAGGCTTTCCTTGTAATATAAGCAGAGACTTTTTCACACACAATAGCTGTTTCAGATCTGTATGATATAGAAGCTGCATTCAGCAATTTTGAATTTAAAATTTTATCAGAGCTTCTTAGGTCATTTTGGTAGTACTCAGGAACATTGTGTTTCCCTGAGAAGGGAAACCTTAAAATAAAAAATAAATTTACTACAAAATTGCCTTTTCAAAACTGTCTTTTAAATGAATACTCCGGGAATTGCATTTGCATGCTCTTCCACTCAGGAGTATAAATCAAGACAAATCTTAAACTGACAGTTTTCTACAAATAATAAATGAGTTCGGACTGTCTTGCAGTATATTCTGAAGGAAAGAAGTCTGATACCCCTTTGAAAGCTCCGGTTATCTGAACACTACCTCTTGATGTCTTTATAAAACTCCCTCCCTCTTGGGAACTGCTGACATCTGCCTCGCGACTTTTGCCCGCAAGCGGGTCCCACCGCTCTTGGGGTTCTTCATGAGCAGGTCATGCTTTGCTCCCCTTACCTCCTTCCTGGGTTAAAGTCACATTTCTTCAGCCTCTTTCCAGACCAGTTTTTCTAATTCTTGGCTGATTCAACTTCCTGGGTTTTTTTTTCTTCTTTTTCAAGAAAATAATCCCCTTGTGTGTGTAATTTTGGCTTGGCCACTGGGGGAGTGTTACTGTCTTCAAGCAGATGTCAAGATTTGCATTTCAGCCCGCCTTGTTCTTGTGACAGAAGGATTCAGCCAAGTTTCAAAGCTTCCCCAAGAGCATTTGTGCAATCAATGGTGCACTCAAAGAAGAGCCTTCAGCCGGTGCACAGGGACTCTTTGCAGAGCTGAAGCTAACTCTCCTGAATAACAGTTAAGCATGTTTTTTTAGCTTTTTGGCTGGTTTCAGCAACCTGGGGAGGCTTGATTCAAACATGACTGCAAGGACACTTTATGTTGGAAGATGATCCATGTCTCAGTGTATCTGCTGCTAAGCTGCTGAGAAATAAAGTGATGTTTGATGTTCCTTTCCCTTCTCAGTCACGGAGACTGTTTTGGAGGGTAGATCAGGCTGTTCTGATGGGCCTCACTGAGATGTGTCTCCTTTGCTCCCCTCATTGACTGAGTTGCGGTCTGTAGGCCAGAAATTCTGTCTTCGGTCCAAAATACTACGTGGGTGAAGGCCTTCAGGACAGAGTGGGTGTGCAAGGAGGCTTCTTGTAGAAATCATGGCATATTTTCAAAACTGTGGCCCCCTGGTAAAACATGTCAAATTCCTCCCTGCTGGGTCAAAGAAATCACAGTCCTGTGAAAAGATGAGAGTTGCATTTTGGAAAGAAGGGCTTGGTGCTCCCTTTAAACTCATAGCAGCTTTGCCTTGAATACTGTGTGTGTGCATAATGCTGCATGGAAGTTGAAGAGAAAGTGTCTGACTCCAAACACCTTTGCTCCTGCCCTCTTCCCAGGGGAAATCACAAGTGCTGGTCTGTGCTGCTTCTCACATGCCTTCCTCCCAGGGAAGCTACTGAAGCCCATGCAGCATATGGAGCTCCAGCAAGGTGCCATGCTTCACTGCTTATTGCTTTTTTTACAGAGACTGGAGAGCAAAATCCCTAGCCGGTTTATATCTTGGTGATATTCCTGCTCCAAGAGAGAGGTTGGACTAGAGACTGATGGAGGTCTCTTCCCACCAGCACTGGGAGTCCATGAAGCTACGGCCATCACACGGGCCACAGAAGTGACCGGGGTGGACAGACCCCTGTGTTTCCTTCCGCGTGGAGGCTGCTGAGCAGCCCAGACCTTGACACTGACACCCGTCTCTCTTCTTTGTTGATTGGAAACACCTCCTCAGCTTGCCTTTTGCAAATGCTGCATCTCTTGGGAAGTGCTGCACAGTCAGAAAAGATACCCACCATGCCTGAATGGATTTCACTGGGGCTTGTGGCGACTTCACCGCAGAGCAAGGAGCACAATTTGACATATTGCAAGCTGATGGAAAAGCTCTCCGGGCAAAGGAGACCAGGGCAGAAGAGAGAAGAGATACTGAAAGGGCCTGGGGCTGCGTGGAAGCACTGTTAGCTCCAGTGAACCACAACTGAAGAGGGAAGAGAGGACCAAACAGAGAGTCTGGGTGCAAATCCCCTCCAACACACCCCATGGAAACTTTCATCCTACACAAAACCACCTCCATCGCTCCTTTCTGTGATCTCCTGTTGGTTATGACCTGCACTGCTTGGCCTGGGGTGCCTTTCAAACCTTTTCTTTTCCCACTTTGTACTTCCTCAGCCCTGTGAACCAGGCACGACTCCACCTCAGGCCCTGCCATACATCCCCAGACCTACTCCTCCCCTTCCCAGCAGCTGCCTTTCCTTTTTTTTCATAGACCTACCCCACAGCTATCTTTGAATACCAACCTCAGGGTCTGGTGTCAGCACCCTTTTCTGTCACCATTGCTGCCAGAGATTTGCCTCTGTCTCTGTTTCAGGACTTGTCCTCATCTTGCATGGGGAAGAGGACAATTCAATCTCTGAGAGGACCCTGTGCTATTTAACCTGTTACCACGAGGCACAAAGATTGGGGGATTTGTGCCATTAAGTTGGAATATAAGACTCTATTTGACTCTCAGAAGAGCCGAAGATTTGAAAGTAGGTCAAAAAGTAGATTTTAATCCTGCTGCGACCAGAAATAAAACAAGGCCAAAACAGTTTATTTCCACCAGCACTTTTCTATGGCTAATAGTGGTCGCTGTTGGTGTTTATAATTAGAGAGCTATGCAGATGACACTCTGCATAGTGTCATCTGCTCACAATGGTGAAGGACATCGTTAGTACATAAAGCTGGGCTCCTAATTAACACTTGCTTCTGAGCATGGCAGGATTGTAAAAGAGCCATCACTTACAAGGTGGCGGAGATCATACCAGGGCCGTGAGCAGCAAGGGGCAACCGTTGAGTCGACACCTTCACTCTTTGCAAGGCACCAGGCACATATCTCCCAAGAGTGGGGATGCGTTCCTACAGTCCCCTCCTCCTCTGTTGCCCATCAGATGGAGGGTGCATCTGTATGGCAATACACCAGCAACGCTGGCAGCCAAGAAAAGAGTTGCTAGGCAAATCTGAGCAGTGGGAGGATTTTCACATCCTGCAGCCACCTGGACTGCTGCATGCAAC
This sequence comes from Gavia stellata, assembly GCF_030936135.1. Taxonomy (NCBI): domain Eukaryota; kingdom Metazoa; phylum Chordata; class Aves; order Gaviiformes; family Gaviidae; genus Gavia; species Gavia stellata. Next base: position 1,039,946 of record NC_082616.1, on the reverse strand, counting down.
TCTCCTCCAGCTCTCTCCCTCCAGAGCTCTCAACCCCTCTTCTCCACCCCTGTGCTTCCCCTTTCCATCCCTTATCTATTTTTAGGGCAAATCTCTCTCTAACACTTTCATAAGTTTATTCCTTACCCTTCCCCGTGGGACAACCTCATGGGACAATCCACATGTGCAGACAGTGAGCAGCGGCAACTTCCAGTGCTCCAGGAAGAGGACTGCTTTCCCTGGGCTGAAGGCAACCACACATCTATATGACACGGAGGTGATGAAAGGGAAGGGTAAGCTCCCTGAGAGAGACCCAAGTGTGAGACACAAAGCCCACCAGTATAGCCCTTCCCTGGACTGGCTGTGCCCCATGTGCTCAGCAAGCTGGTGACACAAAAGTGGGACTGGCTCCTGGAGGTGCTGTCAAAGGAATGAAGCCGCTGTTGCCAGAGGGTAATGAACTTACTGCAGCTAGAACAGGGAGAATGCAACGTTTACAGTTAAGGTGCTATTTTTGCGTTGTATTTTTTAACAAAACCAGTGGTACCAAGACCCTGGCTCCATGCCTGGCAAAATCTAACCAAACCAAGGCAGGAGGGTTGTGTACAAAGCCATGCTCTACCCACTTGGGTGCTAGCCACCCCTCCAGCTTGCAAAAGGCAGAGCCTGGTAGACCCTAGCATAGGTTGGCTGTAGCTTGGGCCAGGCCACGATCGCGTTCCCTCTCCACCCCAGTCTGAGCTTTACTCACAGGGGAGGTGTGCTAGCAATGGCATCCTCTCTGATGGGGAGTTGGGGATGTGGGGAAATCACAGCTGGTGTCAGAATTTGTGAAGGGGAAAGGGCATGTGTGGATGGAAAATGTCCAGCCTACTAGAAGAAGAGCGCCCTACGTTAAAACCACTGTGACTCCTGGCCTGGGGATAGAAAGCAAAAGGTGGCCCAGAGCAATTAAAACCCAGTCACTGCAGAACAACTGAGCAGGGATCACATCCTGTCAATCCCTGCTTGTTTTTCAGTTTATTAGCACGAACTTAACTGAAGGGAGAGCTGGGAGATGCTGGAAGAGCAGTGGTAGGAGGTTATTTGTAGAATGCCAGCCAAAAAAGAAGAAAATTTGTAGGAGTGGTTCGAAGGATGGAAATGGACTTGTTTGTTCCAGGCACAGTCTAAAAATAGTTCTGGGGCTCAAGGTTACGAGAGGGGGCTGCAGACCAGAAGAACATGCTTAGCTCTGAACGGACAGGTTTGAAACAAGGACACCCCCCTAAATGAAGAAAAGCCTGAAAGAATAATGTACATTTGCTTTGTGTTACACGAAAACTTTTTTTTTCCCCTCCATTTTTGGGTTATGGAGATTTTTTTCTACAATATCCAAAACGCCCTTTGGAAACCACAGTTTCAAAAGTTTCATAAGACTTTCAGCAATTTTCCAGACTCACCTGGATGAGGCCCCAGACTGATGGGGCTGATGCCAGAGCTGAGAGCAATGAGATGCTGGACTGGCTGGAAAGCCCTCCCTTGCTGTATCACTCGGCAAACTGGAAACAGAAATAGGAGGGACAAGGGGGAAGATTCATACACTCCTTTAGACCAGTCGTGCTAGAGGTAATGAATCGCCCAGCAATCATGCTGCTTTGGGATTGCTGACATGGCTACAACCCATATATCCCAGAAGTTCCCAGTGCCGAGAGAATAAAACACAATAGAGCCCTCCACAGTAATTTGTATTTTGCAAGACTTGAGATTATGTTTAGTACTGTGGCTGGCAGGGGAAAAAAACCAGAAAAAGCCCAAACAGCTTTAATAATAGATTTTGGAGGACTTCGAATTGTCAGAGACATTTTCTAGTGACAGTTTGTCTGAATCATACTTGGCACTGGTAATATACCACATCTCCTGTCATTCTTTTAATTACTTTAGAGCCTTTTAAAAGAGCATTTTAAAAATTAATTAAGAACACCTCTGATTTCAGACCAAGCATAAGAAAATAAAATATCCCCGCTGTTGCATTCTAAGTGGCAGATTGTCCTGGCGCTGCAGATAAGCTTTCTGAAAAATCCAGCATGCCAACACCAGAGCAACACCAAAGATAACTTAATTTTCTATCCATTTAAGGGCTTGGGAAGGGAAGTGTAACATTTTTGAATTTAAGGAGACAAAGGACCTCAGTTAACTAATTATGTTACCAGAAGTCTGCACTAAATGGATTGGTTCCGCTCTTTGCTGATTAAAGCTTAAAAAGAACGTAAGGCTAGGCTACAGCTGGTTGTAGCCTGTGGTAGAAATCACTTGCAGAAGATTTCTTGTGTGCAAAACCAGAGGATATGAACTCTTTAGAAGGCAGTAGAAATATCAAAGTTTTAGGATTCATATTAGAGCTGAACAAGTTCATTATTTTTTTAGCAACGTATTTGATGAATTTACCTCTCTGCCCAACATCTGGAGACTTTGTGGTGTCTAACAGTCATATTCAGGCAATTTATTCAGGCACAGATTTTGGGGTCAGTGGAACAGTGTTACCTGTTCTACACTTCAGATGTGTTGCCTGGTTGCAAGCGCTCAGCAGCATCCTGGTGGGGTAGGTGTGAGAGGGAATCTAGGGAACGTACCGACATTCACTGCGGATATACGGACAAGTAAACATGGTTATTTGCTGCAAATGCATTCTCGCACACCCAAAAAGTGTGTGTGTGTGCGTTTGTGTGTAATGGGGGGCTGTAAAAGGCCTAATTAGGACCTCAGATAGCAACATCGGAACCACTGGTCCAGCCTTATTCCATCCTATATGTGGATGCAGCAACGGGAGCAATTACACCAAGGGTGAAGAGGGGAAACCCAGAGGGGAAATCTCACAGGTTCGCTGGATGAATGTCTCACCCTTCGCAGCAGGTTTACCCGGCACCAGTGAGGCAGGAGTGTCTCTGCTGTCCTTGTGACATCTCAGGGAGAAGAGGCAGCCTGGTCCAGAGCAGTGGGCACTACCCAGGCTACCACCCCAGGAGGCTTCCATTTGCCCATTCCCCAACTTTTAAACTAAGCAAACAGTGACACCTTGGTGCGTAACCACACTGTTGTCCTATTATTACCTTTTTTCAGAAAAAGACCGCCTAGCATAAGGCTCAGAAGATACGTCAAGGGACCCTTGTCCAGCTGCTTAGACCAGACTGAGAATACCTAGGGTGGCAGGTTTGCACCACCAACCACCCAGGCCTGATGTGCTTGCCAGGGAAGCCGGCCATCTCCCTGGCTCCTTGCACCTCCCGTGCCCAGCAGCAGAATAGAGCTGCCCTCTTCTACAGTGCCTTCAGCTCTGATGCTCTCAGTCCCACTGTGCAGGGGCACGGTGTGAAAACAGGGTGGCAGGGGAGGCTGCTCTGAGGTGCGAGACACTTTCAGACTGAAAGATCTGAATGTCCCCTAAGCCACCTCCATCAGCTGGTGGGAACCACCTGCCCACCAAGAATGCCCCTCGGTCAAAGGCGCCTGGGTCTCAGCTCTTTGGGCCAAACAAATCAAACCAGGCTAGACAAATCTGTTTCAAACTACATGGGATTCAACCCAGATGCTAAAAGTACGGTTCTCCAGAGCAACCTTTGATGCCCAGCTGCAGCGCTGAGTTTGTCAGCACAGCACTGGTGTAGCTGAGCAGCTGCTGCATCCCCACTGCTCTTGGGAGCCCACCCACAGGCAGAGGAGAGAGGAAACCAACAGAAGGACTCCTCCAATCTTGGCATGCTTGCTGCAGAGCATGATAGGTCAGAGCTGCATGATGGTAGGGAGCCGGTGTGGGAAATGTTTCCCTCTCCCTTCTGTAAAAAGAAAAAAATAATAATGAGTAAGACCTGGAGCTCAGGCTCACCAGTGCTGTCCATTAAACACAGAGTTGGGACATGTCACCCAGTGTGTACAGCTCATAGTCTGCCATCCTTTCCACAAGTGTGACAATTCTGCCTTCTGTGATATCAGGAACACTTTTCTCCCAAAGGAGGAATGCACACAGCTTGGTTAAATTTAGCTCTGTTCTCAACCCTTCTGACCACCAAACAGGGTCTGTGCATATCGTATCACTGCAGATAACTTAGATGAATTCAACTGCAGATGAAATCAATGGCAACTAGTTTTCAAACAGCTTGTTTGCAAAGGTAATATATTACCTTACTGAAAGGGGACAGCTATAGATTTCTTTCTTCTGATCCTCTCAGCCGAGGCTGCCTCCCCTCCCCTCTCATTTCATGTGTGGAACATATTAAGGCTCTCAACTTCCAAAATATGTTTAATTCTTGACCAAGAACTGCTCAGCAGATGGGGAGAAGAAGAAAAAAAAATGGTAGTATCACTTTTGCCTTTTATGAAGGTGAGAATGTACCTGTCTCCTATGCCAAACCCATTCCCTGTCATTTACTTTGCAAAGAGCAAAAGAGCAGCTAGGCAGCTTTATCCTGAAAAAACCTCCCAGCCAACCAATCTCCTGCTTAAGTTAGTGGGAATAGTTGCATGTGCTGAATGAGAACATACTTGATGGGAATATATAGAATCATAGAATCATTTCGGTTGGAAAAGATGGTTAAGATCATCAAGTCCAACCATTAACCTAGCACTGCCAAGTCCACCACTAAACCATGTCCTGAAGCACCTCATCCACACGTCTTTTGAATACCCCCAGGGATGGTGACTCAACCACTTCCCTGGGCAGCCTGTTCCAGTGTCTGACAGCCCTTTCAGTGAAGAAGTTTTTCCTAATATCCAATCTAAACCTCCTGTGGTGGAACTTGAGGCCTTTTCCTCTTGTCCTATTGCTTGTTACATGGCAGAAGAGACGAACACCCGCTTCTCCACAACCCCCTTTCAGGTAGTTGTAGAGAACGAGGTCTCCCCTCAGCCTCCTCTTCTCCAGACTGAACAACCCCAGCTCCCTCAGCCACTCCTCATCAGACTTGTGCTCCAGACCCCTCACCAGCTCCGTCGCCCTTCTCTGGACACGCTCCAGCACCTCAATGTCCTTCTTGGAGTGAGGGGCCCAAAACTGAACACAGCATTCGAGGTGCGGCCTCACCAGCGCCGAGTACAGGGGCACCATCACCTCCCTACTCCTGCTGCCCACACCATTTCTGATACAGGCCAGGATGCCGTTGGCCTTCTTGGCCACCTGGGCACACTGCTGGCTCATATTCAGCCGGCTGTCAACCAACACCCCCAGGTCCTTTTCTGCCAGGCAGTTTTCCAGCCACTCATCCCCAAGCCTGTAGCGTTGCATGGGGTTGTTGTGACCCAAGTGCAGGACCCGGCACTTGGCCTTGTTGAACCTCATACAATTGGCCTCGGCCCATCCATCCAGCCTGTCCAGATCCCTCTGCAGAGCCTTCCACCCTCCAGCAGATCAACACTCCCGCCCAACTTGGTGTTGTCTGCAAACTTACTGAGGGTACACTTGATCCCCTCGTCCAGATCTGCGGAGGCACTGTATTAGCCATAGGTTAGCCCCTGCAGATCTAGTCCTCCTTGACCTGAATGGCTGCATGCATGCAGCTGTTCCTCTGGGGGCACAACTAATGAGTCTGAATTGTGTTCAGATGCCCAGAAGTACAGTTAAAACAGTCTGCTCTTTCAGGCACAGGTCCTTTAGTCAAAGCTGCAGAAGTGCTTCTGCCATTGAAGAAATCTGTGCAGCCACTTCTCCCTTCAAACCGGAAAGCTGTACCTGCAGCACTAATGGAGAGAGGAAAGCAGATCCCATCACTGCGGGTACTGAGGGTCCCTGGTTAGGCTCGGCTATGCAGAGTTTTGATGGCCACACAGAGCAGGATCTTCTCAGGCTAAGCACAGCTTATGAACTATAAACCTACAGGTCTCTTCATTTCTTAGGTTTGTGGTAGCACAACTTGCCCAGCACACGTGTATGATCTTCCCTTTACAGTCTGACATCAAAAGATCATCACCAGTATCACTCAGTCACCATCTCATTAAAGATGGCAATTATTTATTAATCTCTAATTGGCAGTAAATAGCAAGGAAAATAAACAGAACTATTTCAGTTATTTTGCGGGTTTATCAGCAAACATTTTGAGGAGAGCCACAAATAACTCTAGCCCTGCTACTGAGTCAAAACCCACTCATGATGTCATTGGAGAGCTCTACCTCTTCTGCTGCTGGCTACGCAGTGTTTGTGAAATACATGCATACGGGCTTAGCTAATATCACTGCAGCAACGCTCTCAGTCAGCTGGGAGGCTGGTGAGAAAATGGAGCAGTAATTTACAGAAAGAGCTGAGTATTTCTGTTCAAAAGCATCCGTGCCATGCTTGTGGCTGCTGCACTCTTACCTGGAGGCTTGATTGTCTGATGCAGTTTGGAGTCATGTCAGTTAACTATAAAGTTTAAATAATTACTATATATAGAGAGCGCTTGAAGGTCTGCCACTGGAAATGTTAATAAAAGCTCAAGATAGACTCATCCTGCTTGTCTTTTTGGCTTTTTTTTTTTTTTTTTTTGGTGGGCTGTTGCTCTGTGCAAGCCTTCCCCTGCATGACCTTGGATCTCTGAATAAACAAGGTTAAAGCAAGTAAACAAGAGGCTCTTCAAAGGTTACTGGGAGAATCGATCTCAGAAACTGTTGGAGGTTTCCTGATTGTCATAAAGCTTCCAGAAACATCTCTGGAGAGGCTCTTACCCCCTTCTTTGTGGTTTGCACACAGTGACTCGCATGATCCCATGTGGGCTCAGATGAAATGCAGTCAGCTTGAATTCTGCAGTGATATGTCTACAAGCTGCTGAAGAGAGTGGTGTGTCAGTTGGGTCTGTACTGCTTCAGCAGATGCACAGTTCTGGAGGCCCAGGGCAGTGTTAAACACAGGACGAAATTTTTCAGGGCACCTAAGAGATCTGGGACCTCAGCTCTCATCACACTGCAAGGATTTGACGATTCACAATATATGAATCGCCTTGAAATTGCAACACCTCTTCGCTTACGGTTCAGAGCAGACGCAAGCCACAGGAACGGTCTTCCCATTCACACTATCCTGCTCCCAGCCTCCTCCACTGGCAAAGAAGAGGAAGAGCAGGTGAAATGAGATGGAGAGAAGGGAAGATGGCCAGGGGAGACTTCACTTGTCATATGCAAGGAAAGACAGGTTCCTTATGAGGATCTGAGAAGGAAGAGCCAGCTGGATCTGTCCTGCTGTCATCATGTCCTTGGTGTCTCTCCATGCACAACCTACTCCAGTGAATTTAGGACGCAGACATGCTCATCTACCCTTCAGCCAAGGATCGTGTCACAGTAGATTCTCACAGGAGGAGGATGAAGTTGCTAAACTCTCAGCATAGAGATATGTAATTTTTTCTTCCTCTTTTATGATCTGAGCTGAGCCCCGCTGTCTTTCTGCATGCCCAGCTTGCCATCAGAGCTGGAGCGACATGTGTCTGCCTCTCCCTTCACCACCATGACTGATTTACATGACCTTGGCTTTACTCTAGTGTCCTGCCAAAAAACATTGAGCCAAGTGTTCAGCCAAAGGTGGAAAGGACTTCTGCAACGAGCAAAGTAACCTGGGGTGAGAGTAACATCCATCTGGGAGCCTGTAATAACTGGTCCCAGAGTAAACCCCATGGGGATGGGGGTCCCAGCTGCCAGCGGGGCAGCAGAGAGTTGGTAGCCAGCCACACGCTCCAGGGAATGATGCCTATAGGAATTAGAGGGAAGTGGCTGTTATACCCCTCACACAAGGTCCCTGCATCAGTGTTCCAGCTGCGGACTTTTGAGACAAGTGGCATGAGATAGCATAGGATGGGATTGGATGGGATGGGATTTTCTAGTTGTGGAGTTTCAGCCTAATTCTACTGCTCCAAGGCCAAGGGCAAAAGCCCACGCTGGGTGTTGAGCACTTTTACATCATAGCCTGTTCTGTCCTGGCAGACACTGTATGAAGGGATTACAGGTCATCCAAAGACTGTTCCCATAATGACACATCTATATGTTATTACAGGCTCCAGGTTTTCATGCAAATCCTTTTTGGATTGAAATACAGAGACAGTAAATGATTCATGGATACCACCTAGAGATGCTGGTTTTGGATCGAGATGTTCTGCCTTGCAATCAGAGGAAAACTTGCTGATTGACATTTGGATAGGAAGGGGTAAGATCAGAGACTAGAAGATGGGGACAGGTCTCTGTTTTGACAATCTGGAGTTATTGAGGGAGGAAATGCTGCCTCTGTTTTCTGACTGTGGCGGAGTCCCTCTCCCACTGCATGAAATCTTAAGTCTCTGTTGAAACTGGAGCACAGCAGCGCGGTGCTCTCACCCATTTTAACGCAGATTCACTTACCGTCGATGAGCCATTCAGAACTGCTTTGATTTCAGGTAGATGTCACTTCACTGAGCACTTCTGAATGTCAGATTGATTTAGCTACCCTGCTCATTTATATATTTCTTTGCAGCAGAAGTTAAAGTACTTGACAAAGCCTTTAGAGAAGCCTCTGTGGAAACTGGATAAATGACAGGAGTCAGACTGCAAGGTGAGGATCACTGCCTGGCAGGAAGCTGAGCGTCTCCTGTGAGTCACTGTGTGTGCTGAACTGCCAGAGGTTTCAGTCTGGCAAGCAGGAAAGGCCAGCCTGCGTGTGACTCACCAGCCCTGATCCTGGATTTATACGATACCACCTCACAGGAGCCAGTACCATAAACTCCCCTGCAAGTTCGGGCAAAGCTTTTCCCGTAGCAGTATTCTACACCCAAGTTTCAGAAAGCTGTGCTTGATGTCCTTTAGCAGAACAGTACTTAGCTCAAGGAATGAAGAAGTAAATACCTACTTGGAAAAAGTATGTGGGAATGGCCATACCTGAATGTTTCCCTGGCTGGCTGCTTTCCACTTCTCCCCAGCCTTTGGCTGCTGCTCCACCACTTCTGGTCTCTGCTTGGCTTTTTCTACTTGCCCAAGGCTCCTAGTGGATCAGTTTTGGACCAGGAATCACCAGAAAATCTACTTGCTGCAAGCAATTTTCTCTACTGGGGGTAGTATTAGAAATGCTACTGTGGTTTTAAAAGAACTTAAGTTATGGCATGTTAAAAAGAAAACCCAACCAAAACCACATAAAATGTTAACAGAGTTATGAAGAAGATGTCACCGCTCTCCCCAGCACTGCTCATCCTAAGAAATATGAATCAGTATTCATCTAGCTTGAGTACCGCTGCAAAGAAAGTATGGTCTGGAGGAAGTATGGTCTTCATTTACTTATTTGTTTAGAAATAGTTTTGTTTATTCCCACCTCAATTTCATTTGCACTCTATATATGTTGGAGCCCTCAGCATCCACTTGAAGCTTCATATGAGTGGAAAACTGGAGGATTCCTTGGCCTGCCAGCCACATCTCCCATTTCAGGCACAGGCAGCCTTCCACACCCTGTGTTCAGGAGATGCACTGTCCTCCCTGAAAACAGGTGTTGTGGCCATGTGTCCATGAAAAAGCCATGCAGGATTGTCCCTGGTGTTGAATTCAACATAACTTGGACATGCTGTTGAAATTCATCAAGTCAGATTATGGCACTACTTCACACACGTCACACTCATAATCACAGAGACTGCTCCTCCACATATATGCTCTGGAGAAGGCAGAGGCCACCACCAGCTCCCTATTACATTAGCAGGGGAACGTAGTAATTGCTCCAAATAACTGCTCTGAGTTTATATGGCAGCACTCTTCTGTGTTGCAAGAACCTTTTCTGCATGTGACACATTTATAACCTCACTTTTCAGAAGAGAAAAGCAAGTTGGGAGAGGTCGAGCCTCACCGCAACTGGTAGGCAACATCAAGACTAGCAAGACTCTTGTTGCTGGGATCTGAACCATCTTATGGGAATAAGCTTTGAGGGGAAGGTCTGTCCCTCTTTTTTGCTTCATTCCTTCCCAAGCCTGCAGGCTGATTCCTCAGAGCAGCCAGTCATGTTTGGGCAGGGCTTCCAAGAGCATGGGCAGGTAGTAAGGTCCAACTACCAGCAAACAAACCAGAGTTCGTCTGTGCCTTGAAATAGACGTCAGCTGAAACCACGTGACAACTGCCTTGGTTATTGCTACAAACATCAGGCAGAATTTCTCTTGGGAGTCTCCTTTCCAGTGCAGTCTTTCCAGATATACACACCTCATGTGTGCACAGGCCTTTGTCATGGCACTCTGCACCACATGAGGTGGAGGAGTTCATCCCACTCCATCTGGGAGACCCTTTTCCCCTTCCTCTTTGCGGCTGACTTTCCATCTTGCTTTTCCTCATCTGCCTGTCTGCTGAGTCCCAAACTGAAATACCCATCAGCTTTCTGAAAAGCTTATGCAAAATGGAGCAGCTTATTGGAAAAACACTACTCAGAGATTTCTTCCTCCACGGTTTTTTCTTCTGTCTTCATAAGAGGCCTTCTCTGGATGCTTTGTTAGTTCTCTTAGGCAGGATTTCCATCTTATTAGCTGGAAAAACGCTGCTTCAGCCAAGATTTCCGCAATGATGAATAACACAACAAAAACAACAAACCCTCACATTTTATAGCAGCACATTAGAAAGATCTATTTTTTGCAAGGTGGAAGAAGATATTACGCAAAAGGGTAAAAATCCCTTCAAAATCTCCTTGGTGGACATGTAATCAGCTTGGTAAGCTATTGAAAAATCAGTGTTTATAAGGTATGTGTCGGCCTCCAAAAATGCTAAGTACCTAATTAGAGGCTTTTGCACTGAATTGCAACAGTGACCGCATGTTTCTGTCCCCTGCTCGGGCAGTCCTGTGCAGGAGAGCTGAGCAGTGAAGGAGACGATGCAGAGAGAAGCACAGTGCTCCTAGTGGTCCCTGCAGCCCTGCTCCAGGGTGCTCTCCATCTCTGCATCCCACCACATGGGTGCAGGCACAGAGTGGGTGCAGATAACCCTACACCTCCACAGTAAAGCCGCACACAGCTGAGCAAATGCTCGGAGGCTCGGCAACTGGGGAGCGGAGCACCAGTCACTCCGGCAGGAAAGCTGAGCCAGAAAACCCTGGTAGGAGAACAAGAGATAAATATATCGTATCTCACTACCTTTTAGTCACTGCAGGCATCAAAGGAACGAGGCAAGAAATGAGAGCTTGGCCAAACTCAGAAAACCCTTCCCATGGGAAACTCTCACATTTCATATTTATCAAAATACCAAACTGGGTCCAAAGTCAAATACTTCTTTCCCTCGCCGACCTTGAATTTTAGACTCACTTGCACCAGAAATGTTGAAACTTCTTATTGAAAGACATTCACTTGAATGGAAAAAAAAAAAAAACTGTTATTTTTTCCTACCATGGTTGTTCCAGGAAGTTTGCCTTGCTTCAGCCAGCACTCAAAGTTACTTGCTCCCTTTTTTCTGCTGCTAGGACAGTTACTGGGAAGGGAAATACCAGCTTGCCATGATGAATCACAGCACTTGGTCACCAGAAAGACCATCCTGCCTGTGCCACCGTAAGCATAATACATCAAGCTGTGGCAGTGTGTAAGCTTGTTGGAAAAAAATCAGATTTCTTCCCTTCTCTGGAGGAGAATGCAGATTGGTTTGAGTTGAAGATTAGCATCAGTTATAAAACACATTCATCCGCAAGGGAGTTGGAGATAATTTTTCTTCTTAATTCCTGATAACTGTGGGGACCGTTAAGATGATTTGCATTTTCTTTTGATAGGTTTTTTCTCTTTGCTGATTTAAACTCCTCATTTCAATAGGCTGCACTGCTCATGGTCAGAGGGAAAGCAGTGGTGCTGTTAAGGCAGAGCTCGCTGGAAGCCCTGGGCTCCTGTGTTTTGAACTGCTAAGCTGAAAATTAACATCTGCTGCTGAAAGGCTTTTGCATTATTTTTTAAAATACATTTCATTTCAAGAGGTTCCAAGCAACCATCCTTTTTCCACTGTAACACAAGAAATATTTCTGAAAACATCTGGGAATTGGCAAGACGATACAAAAGTAAGGACATATTTAAGAATCACTAATCATTTATAATTAACTAGAGCTGTCACTGTGTTCAAAGACCCAATATTAGTTAAAAACAGACACACACAGGCTTATAACTAAATAATCTCTGTAAATATGCAAAGCCAGGAGGTAAGTTGGCAATACCTCACTTACATTTTGTGCATCGTTTAAGAATACCTCGCTGCCTGTGGGAAACAGGTCAATCAACCTGCTCTGGAGAAGTGCAGGATTTTGCAAAGCACACAGTGATGGAGCAAAACTTGGGATTGGGAGTTCCACCTTGACCACACCACTAGTACTGCCTTTAAGCTGCTAGAAGAAAGGTGGGACCTGACCCAACTTGGGCAGAAAGACCTTCTCACATCTTCTGGAATTTATTTTATTTTCTACAATAGATATCTAAAATTCTGAGAACTTTATTTCTCAAATAAAAAGTCCATATCTGTTTTTTGGCTTTCAACCAGTCACAGAACCAGATGGAAAACTATCACATTTTCAGTGAAATGTCCACATTTTAAAAAAAGCAACAACAATTATAATAATTTGGGAAACAGGCTACCATCAATTCAACCACTTCCTTCCAGAGAAGCCCACTGGAGACTCTTAATCCCTCCTGTGAGTAGTGGACCAGTGCTAACAGCAATAAACCAAGGACTGGAAGCGTACAAAAGTAATTAATGAACATGCTGCTGCATCTTCATTTTTTCAGCAAGGAAAAGAAGGAATGTAATGAACTTTGTATTTTGTGGACAGGTATGGGAAATTACTCAAAACACAGGGTGTATGGAATACCATGTGTTGAATTCAGTAGCAATTAGTGGAAATTTTCATTTCTGGTCAATTTAAAAGGCCTTTTGGCACATCTCACCTCCTCTCTGTATTTTATGAGCCCAGAGAGATAATTGTCTTTGTGTCCTCTTTGATTATTCCTCAGCATCCTTTCCAGGAGGATTTTCACCTAAACTTTCCCTATAAGAACTCCTCTTGCTTGGGACTCCCATTCTAGGCTGGTTCCCATCCCAGACAACAGGAGAGCCCAAAACATCTCTGCATTTGTGTCCTGGGACCCTTCAGGCAAGCCAGCTTCCTCAAACAGCCTCCTGCATTCTCCGATCCAACTAGTCCCTACTCATCCCTCCATTTAATTTAATCAGCAATAAGCTCATGTGATCCAAGCTTGGTATTTCTCCTGCTTACCAAGTCGAAAATAGCACTGTCTTTGATGGACCATTAACTCCTTGGGAAAGAAACCTCGCAGCTCTTGCATCCCCTTATCCTTTTTTTTTCCTTCCCACATCTAGGATGTTCACATCTTCCACCACACCTGGCAGGACTCATGTCCTGAATAAAAAGCACAAAACTGCAGTTTCCAGAGCAGAATTGAGAGCAGCACCATAGGTAATTGATCTAGCAAAACTAATGCAAAGGAAAACGAAAAAAAGCAATATTTTTGGTACCTCTGGTCAGAAACTTTCTGTGGCTGGAAATGGCAGGGGCCATGCCTAGATGGGGGTGTTCGTCAGTCAGTACTTTAGACAGAAATGATGCAGAGCAGAAGAGCACAAGGCAAACTCCGGTTTGCCGGCCTGGGCTACGATGGCAATGGGCGCTGCTGACCCAGTTGTCCCTGACACATGCTGCTCATAGCTGGCTTGTGGCTCCCTTTTGCTCCTGAGCGTGAAGGGAGCTTTTCCCTTTGCTGTGAGCTTGCACTGGGCTGGATGGGGGGCTCTATCCTCCCAGCCCCTGCATGGTGCAAGGAGCTGACTGTCAGCCCAGTGATGCCCCTGCCAATGCTGATGGGGGCCAAGTTTGCAAAAATTGGGAATGGAGCATGTTAGTTCACAGCAATTACAGATGTGCTGGTGGGAAGGTGTCTCTGCAGGTCTCCAGTCCCATTTCTTGCTCAGAGCAGGACTATCTCCAGCACTAGGTCAGGCTGATTGTGTCTTTGTCTTGGAAACCTCCAAGGACAGAGATCACTCACATGATTTAAGCCCCTACACAGATGCTTTACTGATTGGGTCTAGAGAGGAAAGAGGACTAGATAAAACCTGTTGTACAGATACCACAATAATTCACCACAGAACACAAGTCCTCCACTGTTATGTGTTGTAATGGAACCCCATGGGGAAAAAATCACAGCTGTTTTTATCTTCCCGGAAACCTGTGGTCTCATCTGCTCAAGAACTTGCTCATTCTCACCATGGCTAGTGCCTGCTTATCACAGGCAGAGAGGGATCGCAGCAAGTCAGTCTCTGCACCAATTTGCAAGGGAGGGAGAGCAGCGAGTTTGTCAGCAGTCTCACAAAGGGCTCCAGCAAGGCTCATTTAAATATGCAGAGCACGCACAGCAGAAGGAGAAGACTGGAAATCTGGCTGTATGAACACCACTTAAAAGGAAGCAGCCATCGTAATTAGCCTGACAGCAAAACTGCTCTCCTTGCTCAAAGCTCAGAGTTCGTTGGTAGTTCAATGGATTTGCTGTGCAGGGGCAGTGACCATGGTGTAGTGATCCTTGTCGGTACTACCAGCTCTGCGAGGCACCTCCATGCTGCCTTCTGACTCAAAGGGATGACAAATAGCTGCCAGGCAGACAGACAAGCCACGTGCATATTCTTTCTGTGCTTGCAAGAAGCACAGGGACCCAAAACTTGTGCCCCACAATAGCTGGGGTCAGCCACCCTCTTTTAAGAGGCAAATTAATTGCCAGTGAAGAAAGAAGATTTGTGCCAAAACAGGACTAAGTCGTCGTTTGGAGCAGGAGAGGACTGTGTTATGCCACAACGGTTCTTGTTATTACACAAGAAACAAGCTCTGCTTTCTCTGACCATTTGTTTATTCACTTGCCATTTCAGAAGATCCAATTAGTTGCAAATTGCACCAAGCCCCATGCTCTTTTTCTTTTTTCTTTTTTTAATTTAAATCCTGGTCTAAAGAAACCAGAATGCCAGCAGAGTTTCATAGACTCAGAAGGTACGAGCTTCACTTTTTGAAGGCGCTTGATTTCCTAAGGAGGTTCCCCTCCAGCCTCTGTCACACCAGTCCAAAACAGCACATGGGAACATATGTCAGTTCACTATGAGCGTAACTCCTTTTGAAACTCTCTTGACTTGCATAAGGATCATTTCAGTCAAAGCCCAGGATGTTTCCATTTGACAATGTTACTTCAGTGTCTCAAGAGCTTGTGGCGGTCCTCCTCGGCACCCAGGTGTCTACAAACCCAGCCTCCAAACTGACACCGTGCATCAGTTTTGCCACTGGTATCAGGAAGATGGCACATAATCATAATTACAATCTGAACAAAAAGTCAGGATTGGAGAGAAGAATGGGAACATAAGCAAGTCAATCCACAACTCCCTTGTGGGCATACTGTTCAAGTTTTTCAGAAACAAAACAGAGAGAGAGAGAGAGAATTCCCCATCCCTCCAAATGACACATTTTGGAACATGTCCCTTCATGCTGTTGTAAATCCATTATTCCATTAGAAAAGAGCTGACTTTGTTTTTTTAAGTTATTAAACAATTCACCCTGAAATTCTGCAATTTCACTTAAAAGATGGGGGAAACAGTTCCTCTAATACAGAAATTAAACAAAATTCCATTTCAAAAATTTCCCCTCATGTTATGCAAGTCCTAGAAAGCCCTCTGAAGTGCATCGATTTCAAGCTCAGCTTTAACGTCCCACATGCTGTCATAATTCTGGAAACCAAGCAAGATGGAAAAACAACCGGGGTTGCACAGAAAGACGAGTAGTGGGAGAACAGGGTGTCTGCTCGCAATATCTACAAGCACCTGGAAATTTCAAGTGGTTTGCAGCCAAGCCCCTCAGCATGGCCTTAGTATTTTAGCCTGCTCTTCTTGTTACATCAGAGCAGAACAAAATTTGATTTGCCTTGGCTGGCCAAGGTACCCATCTTAGGTAGAAGGCAAAAAGTAGTGTACGTCATTGTGGGTTTTGAAATGTTGGGCCGCCCAAAATTCCCCTGCACAGCAGGAAAAGGAATGGGAGTGCAGAGGATGGAGTCCTGCCCTGCCCCAGGGAAGTCCTGGTCACAGGGGTGTTGCTGCCCATCTGATTTCTCCAAACAGCTGCCAGACCTTTTGGCAAATATGGGAGCAGAGCATTCTGAAGCAATAGTCCAATCCCGTCTACTCACAAACCAACCCTCTTTGCAAAGATCAGTACACGACTGCCATTATAGCCCTGCAACCTCACCTGGGGCTCAGAGCTCTGAGCATTAACATCACTGCTTTGACTCTTTGCTAGGCTGCCTTTCAACAAAAAAATTCTTTCAACAAAAAAGAGATCAGAATGACCTTTCTGCTGCATTTTATTCCTTTAATCCATGGACAAAAGATCATCATAGCCATGGGTGGAGAAAGACAAAGAGATGTTGGAGCTCCTGAATTTCCTCTTCCTTGGTATGCAGACACATCTTTCCAGCTTACTCTAACTATGAATGGGTTTGACACCGCAGAGCAGTGAAATTAGAGGTGGCATCAATGCCCTTCCTAGTCCCCCCTGTGATCTCAAACTGCTCTGAGCTCCACGGATTGAGCGGAGTTGGATTTCTCTGAGAAGGACTGCATGCATTCCTGGTGCTGCAGAAGGAACTGGTGTTAGGCTTGCCTCAGTTTATCACTTGTGCCCAAGTGGGATCTAAGGTTTCTTATTCACTTCACTCACTTTGGTGGAGAAGGGGACATTTTCCTGGGACTAATGAACAGTACAGGAGACTGACAGCTCAGGGAGCAGCAGAGACCATTAACCTTGTGGAATGCTAATCATCTGCTATCCGTCAAGGATGTTAGTAGCTGGAAAGAACACCCAAACAGCACCTAGATTTGGTTTCGGCTTGAATGGGTAATGCTGCTCTGATTGGACTTCCTTGGATCATTTCTAGAAAAACTGGGGTTTTTACTTCAGCTGCTTCTATCTGTCCTCTGTGTCTGAGACACCCCAAATTTGCAGGTGTTCTCAGCTTCTGTACTCAGTTATCACAGGACAAAGGGTTGTGGGGCTGACTAGCTCAGTGCCCATGCTTGGGTGGCATGGACAGTGCTTCATCCCACATTGCACATCCACAAAGCTTGTGTGGCACCTGCATTTTAGCTGCCCAAGACATGGAGCAAGCTGGCAAGGGCATGAGGCAGCGCTAGCTCTCTGCAAATCACAGAATCACAGAATCACTAAGGTTGGAAAAGACCTATAAGATCATGAAGTCCAACCATCAACCCAACACCACCATGCCCATTAAACCATGTCCCACAATCCCCTGCCATTCCTCCCTTTTGTCCCCCACCCCAGAGCACAAAGCTCTGTGGTGAATGATGAGTCTCAGAGCCACTGCAAACACATGCCAAGACGAAGGAGAAAAACGTCTGAGCTAGTGCCACAAGACAGCTTATTAGTCATTACTGATCTTGGCCCATAAGCTGCTGTGATCGACTGACGATGCTACATGGTTGGAGCATCACGTTGGATGGAAAGCAGAAAGATCACGATGACTTCAAAGCTTGGAGCGATAAGAAAAACTGGGAGGAGAGGAGGGAGTTCAGTGGCACAAATTGCAAGGCTGTGTTTTCAGGTACTAATAAGCACGACTCCTACGGGAAGGGAGCTCGGTGCCTGGAGGAAGCAGGGAAGGGAAGTCTGGCTGTATTAGTCAGACGCACGCTTTGTAATGCAGCCATGAAAAGGGCGAGTGGATCAAGCTAGCTGTTTTCCATACATACCTATTAGTGTCCCTGAACACAGACAGGCAGCATTGCTTACAGCCCTCCTCAGGCATCCCGTAAAGAGCACGTTGCTGATATGCATGGGGACAGGAAGCCCATTGCACAACGGAGACAAGAAGAGCTTGGTGCATGCAGCCTCGCAAAACAGAGGTGAGGAGGAACTGCTGTCACTGCCTGCATCAGTCTAGAAAGTACCAGCTCTGGGAGGAGTGCAGTTTTGGGAAAGCCTTCCAGCGTGTGCAGGGAACAGAGGGAGACTGTTCAGCGTTCAGCGGTGCGTGAGCAATTTGTCAGTGGCAGAATACAACAATTTTGCCATCAACAGCTGGGCCTTGCATGGATAGCTGTGTTTCTGTGGCTGCAAATCATGCTGCATAGTCCTGGCTTGCATTGCCTTATCCCATCCCTCTGACCCACAGCATGACACACACTGGTGGGGAGGGTCTTTGGAAGGCTCCAAGGGTAGACGTCCCCCATACCTCTGGGTGGCTGCACCACCCTGGGGCAGGATTTTTTCTTACTGCCAAACCTGAACTTCCAGAAACACAGTTTCTGGCTGTGACGCCTTGTTATAATGTCTGTCACAACCACCCGCTCTGTAAAATCCTTTCAAGAATCAGCAGCTGCTCCTAGGTTTGGGCTCCACCGGAGCAGAAAGGAGTAAGGGTAGAGATAACCAGGTACTTCACCATTCACTGGACAAACCAACACCAAGAGAAACCTGCAGAATTACCATGTGGGTGCTGAGACTAAGCATAGTGGAAGACATGTGCAATGCCAAGATAAAAAAAAAAGGATGTTGAAATTGTGAGATCGTGCTCATTAAGGTTATGAATTTTCATTTCTTTATCCTCTTGCAGAAGTAAGGCAAAAAAAGATCACGTTTTCCAAATGTTCCAGATAGGACACCTTCAAGAGTATGAATCATCATTTTCTCCACTTTTGATTGCTCAGGACTAAATGTACATGTTCAAGGGACTCCCAAAAAGTTTTCCTCATTTTCCATCATCTTCAGGTTTGAAGGTTTTGGAGAGTTATTTTTGTTTATTTGCTTGCTATCTTCTTTGTCAGAGGCAGAAAGCAGCTAAGTTGTTTTTTCTTCTGATCTCTAATTTTTTTGAAGTTGAGGATATTGTAAAAGCTTGCAGAGAGAGAGGGGAAAAAAAAAGGAAAATCCTACCCCAGGATCATCCATCTTCTAACATTCAGCAGGAAGATGTCAGATGTTGATAACTTTCAAAAGCAAGATTGAAACAGCAACATTCATTTCAATGCCAAACTTTTTGGGCAATTATTTTGTCTCAAACAATCTACCTTTTGAAAAGGCTCTTTTCAAACTAACTCAAAGGGGCTGTCATTTGAGTCTATAGCCTCTGGTACCAAACCCAGTTAACTCTGAAGTAGCTACAAAAGAACCGAATCATTACAAATGGGAAAAAAAAGAGTGCTCTGGCTATTATTAGCGCACATGTATTGTCAGCAAGAAAGCCATGACCGAGGGTCAGAGCCTGCAATAGCCATCTCTGGAGCAGGCGTGCAAGGACTAGCATGAGGCAGGAAGCCAAAAAACAGGCCAGCTGAAACCTGCTTCGCCTAAAGGGATGGAGTGGCCTGGCAGAGCCACTCTTGATTCAGTCATTGAGTGATAGAGGAGATTAGACAAAGCGCAGCAGAATCACATTAATAAATAAGACGTGTTGTCTTCTAATTATCCCACCTCACAAATAATCTCTGCCAGAGTTTCAGGATTGAAAAGAGAAAGGAAAACCAAAAGTGACATTGATGGCCAACTTGCCAGTGGAGATGGCACTATTTGGGTAGATAACTATCTCAGCATCAGTCTCAGAGGTCTGAGCGCTTCTATAGCTGAGCTCACCAAGCACTTGGGTCTAAGGCACCTCATCACTGCTGCAACACTGGCCATAGCAGTGACTGCATGCATTAAGGTGCTGAGTATTAAGGACATTTCAGAGAATCACAGAATGACGGGGGTTGGAAGGGACCTCTGGAGATCATCTAGTCCAACCCCCCTGCCAGAGCAGGGTCACCTGGAGCAGGTTGCACAGGAATGCGTCCAGGTGAGTTTTGAATATCTCCAGAGAAGGAGACTCCACAGCCTCTCTGGGCAGCCTCTTCCAGGGCTCTGCCACCCTCAAAGGAAAGAAGTTCCTCCTCATGTTTAGATGGAACTTCCTAGGACCAAGTTTGTGCCCGTTCCCTCTCCCCCTGTCACTGGGCACCACTGAAAAAAGACTGGCCCCATCCTCCTGGCACCCACCCCTGAAGTATTGATAAGCATTGATAAGATCCCCCTCAGTCTTCTCTTCTCCAGACTAAAAAGCCCCAAGTCCCTCAGCCTGTCCTCATAAGAAAGATGCTCCAGTCCTCTAATCATCTTCGTAGCCCTTTGCTGTCCCCTCTCCAGCAGCTCCCTGCCCTTCTTGAACCGGGGAGCCCAGAACTGGACACAGGACTCCAGATGCACCTCACCAGGGCAGAGCAGAGCGGGAGGATAACCTCCCTCGTCCTGCTAGCCACACTCTTCTGGATGCACCCCAGGATGACATTGGCCTTCTCGGCCCCAAGGGCACACTGCTGGCTCATGGCCATCCTGTTATCCCCCAGGACCCCCAGGTCCCTTTCCACAGAGCTGCTCTCCAGCAGGTCAACCCCTAACCTGTACTGATGCATGGGGTCATTCCACCCCAGGTGCAGTACCCGACACTTGCCTTTGCTGAATGTCATAAGGTTCCTCTCTGCCCCACTCTCCAGCCTGTCCAGGTCACGCTGAATGGCAGCGCAGCCTTCTGATGTGTCCGCTGCTCCTCCCAGTTTTGTGTCATCAGCAAACTTGCTGAGAGCACACTCTATCCCTTCATCCAGGTCATTGATGAGTATATTGAACAGGACTGGACCCAGTCCTGACCCCTGTTACACTTGTTTCTCCACTACTAGTGCGGGATGCCCCTATCCCCTGGTTTTCAGAAGTAACTAGCACAGAGATCAGACGTTCATCTCCTGCAGATGAAATGAAGCAGACATCACCCGGAAATCTGCCACGTGGAAAAGGTTGGGGGAACAGACTGTGATGCTGAGGACAACAGTAGCAGAAACCACTCAGGCAACTTTGCTAAGCTGTGGAAATCTTAAAGATTTTGGGGAAAAGGAATTCCTGCACTGAACCGCACCTTTGCCTTCATCTTAAAACAAAAAAAAAACCTTGCAGACCTTAGGGAAAGACAAGGCGCTTTCATCACATTTAAAGCTGAGTGATTTTTTGAAATTCTAATTACACCATTGATGTTTTGCAGGAACTACGATCTAATTCAGAACGATAGTGGTGTTTGGGTCTGCTTAACTCCTGCATGGCCTGTGGTTTGGTCCAAGTCCCTCCAGATAGCCAGGCCACCTGCTTTTCTTCTCCTATTTCCCTGCCTTATTACAGCTGCAAAGCAGCGCTCCCATTTTGTGCCATACCTAGCGAAGAGGGCTTTCCATTAGCAATATGTCCAGAAGAAGCTGTTTCCATCACATATAAAACTTGCTCCATGGGTTCCAGACTATAGGCTGGAGTTTCCCACTAAGCCACTTCCAAATGACAGCTCTCTAGTTTTGACCCCAGCACTACAGGATGCAGGTTTGTGCGTTGTTGTTTCTGTTCTTTTCTGTCTTTTCTGATTTTCTTTTTTACAGAAATCACATGAGGTGGGTTACGCTTCCTTAGACTCATTGTATAAACAAGCTGACAATTTCCCGTTAATTCAATTACCTAGTAATACTACAAGCCTTTCCAGCTGCTAAATAAAAAAAACACCTAAAGAAATAAACACTAGGACAAATACAGTGAGGTGACATACGGTGTTTTCAACTCCCTGTGCAGAGGGAATTCTCTTATTATTTATGATGGCACTAGCTCCCCAGGCCCTGAATGCTTTTTTGTTTCTTAGTAAACCAAAGACTAGGACCTATCACTTTTGAAAGCCCTGCCTGTACTGCCTCAGCTGACTCACAACAAATACTTACCATGGAACAAGAAATAAAGGCAGAAACAGGATGCAGATAGTGGACAACCATCAGCTGATCATCAGTTCAAGCCGTAATAACAACTGGAACGTGTTTGGAAGAGAATTCACCATGAAGTGGTGTTCTCTTCTCTTCTTTTCCTTTTACTAGTGCAGGAGGGGAGAGAAAATGGAAAAGAAACTGGAGGGGAAGGAAAGAAAGAAGGAAGCTAAGAGAAATGCCATTTTGATAATAACAACAACAACGATAATAAAGAAACCAAAAAGTTTAAAGAGATGAAAAAGTTGCATGGAAATCTTTGATTCATGAAGATATTTTTCCATGAAAATGCATTAAGGTACAACTAGAAACTCCCTGCCAAAGTATACTTTTTGAGAATAGAGCCGAATGGAGATACTCTTACATGTCCTAAAAGCAACAGACTAAATGAAACTTTTTCAGGCAAGTTATGTGCAGTGCTGTGCCACGACAGTTATCATGCATCCAGCTGCAGAGCTCCAGATTTGCTCCTCAGAAATGATCCTTCAGAATCAATTCTCCACAAACAAGAATCCATCATTGCTGTTACTGAATATTCAAGTGACACAGTCAACATGCATATTTGCTTATTTGACTAGGATCAAATAATTCTATATATATATAACATTAGATACATTAATAATATTTCCTCCTGCTTTAAGTGACAAAACAGGAAACTTATTTTTGCGTTTCTTGAAGGTACTGTTAATTGTAGGTAGAGAGCAGGGGCAGGAGCTTTTCCCTGGGCACAGTATATGCTGCCGTCGCCCCACCTACCCCACGGTACTCATAGGTGGGTTTCCACTAACCTCATACTGGTGGCTGGCCCCACAGTCAGGTCCTAGCAGGTCTGTGAGTTTCCACCCATCAACTGACTTGCAGGAAAGCTGTCCTGTGTACACCTGCAAGCCTACAGTAAATACGAGCTAACTTCCTTACTTTAACCCTGATCTCCAGCAATTTGGCTGTGCGCCTCCCCACACAAGGATAATCCTGAAAATCTGTCCTCCCATCACAGTCCAAGCCAGAATCCAACTCCTCTGAGTTCATATTCATGGCATGAAGTAGCAGTTATTAAATTTACAGAAGGCTTTTATTTGGCATTTTGTAAAATTGGCCTGAGGTAGAGTGTTTGGCTTTTCGACTTTCCGGTGTTTGCCAGGGGGCTGGATGTAAATACTGGCATCTCTCTAACTCACAAAATTCTTGAAGCATTTTTAGAGTGGCAGGAATGTTACTGCTCTGTAAACATCAGATATTAAAGTATTAATTGTTGTTCTCACTCCCCTTCTACTGTGCACAGTTCTGTACTTACAAAATAAGATTTTCTCTAATTTACACTGATTGAAAAAGAGCTCGTTCAAATCCTGAAGTTTTTTTAGTGCCAGAAGTCAGGTCCTCAGCAGGGTTTTATTAATGTCAGGTTCCCCATGACCCATCAGCTCTCGTGGAAGACTAATATTGCACACAATTTACCTGAGGAGTTTTGATCCTAAACCCAAGAGACCTCAGTGGCAGACTAGGGAGCAAAAGCAGCAATATCCTTTGGTCATCTGGGTATTGGACTGCCAAAAGCACTCTTGCTCAATGTGAGAGGAGGGAAAACTATTAGTGCTCTTCAGGAGGTAGGCCCAAGATGGGATGGATGTGCAACTGGACCAAAACCTTCTTGATGGTGCATTTTAGAAGAACATCCAGCCACCACTGTGAGCCAGAAGAGACGCTCATCTTCCTCTTTACTTGCTTCTTTGGTCTCTGTCTTACAGAAGCCTCAGAGAATGCAGAGACAACAGTGTTGTTTCATCAGCCCACCCCTGGAACAGGAACTCAAGGCACAGAGAGTGAGCCATTTGCTCAAGGCAGCTCAAAAGCTCTGGGAGAGCCCATGTTGAACTAGGAGTCCAAATTCTCATCTGCTACTTTCAGCAGGTTGTTCTCTACCTCTTGCCTGTGGCTAGAACAAGGGCAACCCAAGACCGTCTAGCATCTAATAGGAGTTCCCCTGGCTGCAAAGTGTGCCTGTGGCTTTCTATTTTTCTCTGTGTACCTCCAAAAAGAGTCCAGATCTGTTTCCTCTGTACTCTCCTGTTAGGTAGCTCCAGGCACCAGGAGCTTCACCTCCCCAGGCTGAACAAGCTCAGCTCCCTCTGCCTCTCCTCCCACACTAAGTGCTCCGGCCCTGACCACCACAATGTCCTCTGCTGGACTTGATCCAGTACATCAATGCTGGTCCTGTACTAGGCAGCCCAAGGCTGAGCACAGCATCCAGATGTGACCTTGCCAGTGCGCAACTTGTACACCAGGATCCTCATCTCTTCTTCTGCAAAGCTGCTTTCTAATCTGTTAGGCCCGCTTTGTCCTGCTTCCTGGGGTGGTTGGGTTCCAGTTGCAGGACTTGGCATTTGCTTTGGTTGAACTCCCTATGGTTCCTGCCAGCCCAAATCCCATCCTGTCCAGGTCTCTCAGCATGGTAATCCTGTCCTCCAGCATACCATTTGCACCTCCCAATTGGGTATCGTCATGCTTTAGGGCATACTCTGTCCCATCATCCGAAGCATCAATAAAGGTGTTAAATATTATCAACCCCAATATTGACCCTCTCAGAAACATCACTTGTAAGCAACTGCCACTGAATTTCAAGCTGTTGAGTCTGACAAGCTCTCTGAGCCTGACAGTCTGCTCAGGACCACTGCCCATAAACTTGCTTAATGCCAATGCAAAGCAGTCTCATCTACCATGACTCTGAACCTACGTGTAACCCTTCTCATCAGTCACTTCAAAACAAAGAAAATAATTTCAGTATGTACAGTGTGGAAAGTTGTGTCCCTTTTCTGGGCCCTACAAGTCCGGTTTTCTTGTCAAGAGCCCATTCTCTACCAGTAACCGAGAACTTCAAACCGTGGGCACAAATATATTGTGTGCATGACTGTGCGTTTACTTCAGCATGCTTTCATACAAACCTAAAATCAATAGAAGAGAAAATAAAAGTTGGAAATGACCATCTAAAGTTTTGCCCAATTTTTATCTGTAAATGAAAACTGTTAGAGTAGTACTGCAGGAGACTTTTTTTCAAGAAGGTGAGCAGCCCTTCCATTTAAACAGTCTGACAAGCTCTGCTGTTGGGCAGTACAGAAGAGAGAGTCTTGCTTCCACATCTCCTTTTTTTATGCACTCACAGGAAAACATAGAAAAGCTGACATTTTTCTGACAAATCCTTAGAGTTAATCTGTTTTATTTTAGTTGCTGGCATTGGAAAAATTGAATCCCTACCTACTCAGTTCTCGCTTATGCTATATTAATATTTTAAGACATTTCAAAATATGCTTGATTCCCAACCATAAACTGAAGAAAAAAGATGTCGGAAGGGAGGTTACAGATTTGAGCTCCTCTACTGTCAGTTCTCCCACACAGACACCTGTGCCCCACTGCTGGTCTGTAAGTTATTGAAAGGGTATCCCAGGGAGAATAAACGTATATCTAAAAAAAACACAGAGAGATTTCCATGCATTCAGGCAAACAAAAAAAAATCAAACAGGGAGAAAAATAAAAGTAAGGAGAGGTGGTCCTCCTAGCGAGAAAGTCTGAGAAGCTGCAAGGTAAAAATATCAGTGTATGTTCTGGCACCTTTTCCTTCACCAGGATCCAGCTCTTGTGTTTGTTTCTTAATTGCAGTAGCTGTAACGTGTAATGCTTATTTATTTTTATTTATTTATGACCAGAATGGCCATGCATTTATTCCAGCAATTGTCTCTCCTGGCTGCTGCAAAACATATAGCTGTTATCTATAGCTCAGAAGATGCAGCTTGGACAGCCTGAGGATGAGCAATAAGGAAAAGAACTCGGGATAACTTGAAAGGAAAACTGTCTCACCCAGCAACCTACAGATGCTGTCAAAACCTGGAATTTTACCATTTTGATTGACTATTGAATGGTAGATGCAAAAAAATGGTCTGGATATCTAGCCTAAGGTGGACTTAGCAGCTGGTCCTATAAGCATCCTCAAAAGCCTTTATAGGCTGTAGATGCTGAGGACGATAAGGGACAATCCTTTTCAGTCTGCTTTCCAATGTATGTCTGACGAGGGCAGGAGAACAACCACCCGCTTTGATGCTGGCATTCACCCTCAAATCTCCACTGCGGATGTCATATAACTTTTTGCCTGTATCTGGATTGGAAGGGATATCTGGAGGCCTCCAGACCTATCTCGCCTTTGGAGCAGAACCGGTACCAGCACTAGATCAGGTCTGTCATGGTTTTGTCTAGCTAAATCTTGAAACCTTCCAAGAATGGAAAGCGCAGCACCTCACCAAGCACTACAGCTTCTCTAAACACCCAACAAAATTTTCAGACAAGGCTCAAGGAAGCTAAAAGTGACTGTGCCCTGAAAAGGCTAAAAGTGATAGTGCCCTAAACAAATAAATCTCTTAGAGATTTGGATGCACGTCAACATATCCAAGAGAATTCCTCCTTAATTTTTCACAGAATAGCCCAATGGATAAGTAGCCCAAGAGATGGGAAACCAAAACATTGCTTTTTAGTGGACACCAGAGATTTTTTTGCAGACATGTCTTCTCTATGGAAAGAATTGAGACGTGACTGTAACTGAATACAATACCTCTGAAAATCTTCCTAGTGGTTCTTTGAAAAAATATTCAAAGAAATGAAGAAATTCTTTAGTGGCAGCTAGACTATTGAAAAGCGGTATTGGGGGAGGGGAAAGGGAAGAAAAGGAGAGAAAAGCTTTGAAGAAAAGCTCAAAAAATATCAGAGATCATTGTTACAAGGAAAGAACACACGGAATCATAGATGTCTTTCTGTAGCATCTCTGTTTCTTGGTGAATCAGACCAAGAGGTCTGGCTGTCAAAAATCAAGCACATCTGCCTGATTATTTTACTAATTTCAAGGCCTGTCTGATAAATAAATAGGCTCTGAGTTTAACAGATTTCACTCGAAATAACATATCCTACGTACCAGAAGAAGGTTCATGCTGTAAAACAGTAATGTCATGACCAAAGGGGAGATTGCTTAATTAGCTCATTATTTTTCTCAAAAGCAGTGGAAAAAATTAGCTGACTGCAGTATGGCTATGTCTGTGTTTCCAATAGTTACGTGACAAAATTTTTTAAGTGATGAAGATTTCTTGATTAATAGTTCCTTTTTTTTTTTTAAAATGATAGCTTATTTTATGCAGACGATGTAACTTTCAGAGCTACAAAACCCCTAAAAAACAACTCTCAAAGTAAAGGTATGAGCCCTCCTAACTCCAGGGCAGAAACCAAATGAAAGAGTCAGGAGGAATAATGCTTTGGGGAGTGGGCTGTTTCCAGGGGGACCTTTCCAAATGCTGAGCAAGGTGAGCTGCTCCATCCAGGGCCACTTAAATCCTGGGAGCACCTCTGTCTGGCATGTTCCTTTGGCCATGCCAGCACCTCCAGAGAGCAAAGTCAGCAAGACGGAGAGAGTTTCTTTGCTGTGGGCGATGGCTGCTTTCTGAGAGCTGGAACATGGCACATAGTTCAGCTATGGCTGTGTTACTCCAGCAGGTTTTATTTGGCTCCGGCAGGTGTTACCAGAATGAGTGCAATCTGTTCTTGGAGTGAGGAGATGCTTTCCATTAGAAGAATTGCCATTTCCTCCCACTCATGAGGCTGCCTGTGTAGAGTGGGCTGTTAGCAACAGGGCATGGGATGAGAGCAGTTTTCCAGACATCATACACCACCTTCCCCTACCCCTTCCAAGGATGGGGTTGACATGACGGCTCCCATCTACTCACACTGAGATGTGCTTTTCCCCAGCTTCCTTTACTAACTCACCTAGATGGACAAAGTTAAAAATGAGTGTGGTTTAGGGCTTCAATTATTTGTTTTTAAACGAGTACAATCCCTTAATCCAGTGCAATCCCTACCTCCTTGTTGGGAGGATGATAAACATTTGGGAATGAACTGAATGCCCTAAAGCTGATAGAACTCAAATACAGTTTGTCTGGGGTCCATATTTGTGGTGCCATGGACACAAAATCAGGGTCTTTTTCTGCAGCCTAGAGCCCAACAGACTGTCTCTGGTGCCCGAGGACTCTCAGCACAATGCCATGATGCAGAGGAGGGGAAACCTCATGCAGAAAGGTTGGGTAACTTGACCAATGGCACACAAAAAAGCTATGCCAGGGATGGGAGATGAGGCTTCCTGAGTGCCTCCTCTGAGGAAAGACACACCATTTTAGTCCTGACCTTTGCATAGTACCAGCTATGATGCTTAAGCCAGTCATTTTAAGGTATAGCTCAGCTATTCACATCTGCCTAAAGCATCTTCTCCAAAGAGCCCTGAATCTGGACTTGAACACACTCAGAAAAGGAGAATTTGTTATGCCCACGAGGAGCTCACACCAGTGGCTGTTCCTCCTCCTTGCCAGAAAACAGACTTTGTTTCTCACATGAACTTTCCTGCCTTTCATTTCCAGACATTGTTTTTTGTTCAGGTTTTCTCCACTAGATTAATAAGGCCCTTAATACCTGCTATTTTCTCCCTATGAAGTTCTTATACCCTTTAGTCCATCTACTTTTGGATCTTCTTCTCAAAAACCAGCGTGAGCTCTTTAAGAATTACTGCAAAGTATCTTTTTTCCAGAAATGGTGCCCTATCTTTCCAAAGCTGCTGTTAAAGAGCAACACATGCGTTGTGCAATTATCCCACATCCCAGAGAGCAGTCCCATTCATGAGTCCTGTTAGGCATAGGCATGACCAGGTTGCACAGTACTCCAAATAGATTGACTTTATTGTTGTGTTAGCATCCAAGGGCTTTGACTCATGATCCCTTTCGGGTTTAATCTGCTATAGTCAAAGGGTTCCCTGTCCCTAGCTGTGTGCCCCAGCCTCTGTCATAGGAACAGCGAGGTTACTGCTTTAGCCGCATCAGTTGTCAGCCAGGCACACTGCCATAAGCTTCAACCCCAAGCTGTGAATTTACGCCCAGCGTACCACCCTGTCATAGAGACACGTCCACCAGAAAAGCATTTTGGACAAGGTAGAGCAGTCATCACCTGTATGTTCCAGGTATCCTGAGGGTCAGGAATACAGCAAATTATCACTGTATGAAAGATTAAAGCCTTCAGAGCTTTTATTCAGCAAAGCAATGACATACGCATTTTACTTGTCACCACAAGGCTAGTAAACAAAGAGCTTGAGCATTTGGCAAAAGCTGAGCAGAGAAATCATTGCTGAAGCCCAATAAAATTCTCATGTAAGGTTTTTTCCTAAAACCCTGCAAGTTGATGAATGTATTTGATTTTTGGTCTCCTTTTTTTCAAGGACTAGGAGAAATGCTTCAGAATGCTGCCTCATGGCCACCAGTCTCTCATTCAACGGGCAGGGCTAAGTGCAGGACAGGACATTGTGGCAAAGCTGTCTGCCCAAAACACTCATGGAAGGTATTATTCTTGACATTTAATACTATGGAAGGGTTAAGAAGCTACAGCCAAGACCATGCTGAGCCCAGGGTGGTAGAGACATGGGAGACAACCCCCGGGACTCTCCTGGCACAAGAAAAGAAAGCTAAGACCAACAGATATGCCTAGCTATAGAACCAAGGGTAGGCTTTCATGCAAAAGGATTAATGCAACAGAAACAAGATTCATCCTGTGCAGGCACTTTGGAAAGTACGACAGTCCTGAGCACAGTGGTTCGTCAGAACAACGTTGAAGGATATACTGGAGGAGGGACCGGATGGTCCTAGGCCCTACTATAGCACACAGCAGGGTTGATTGCATGGCCTTTGCGGCCGACAAAAGATCAAGATAACACAAAAGACAGCACTATCCGAGCCATTAAGCTTGCTTCTATGCCGGTGTACTGCTGTCTGGGCAGCTAAAGCAGACAGCACAGTTCCTACATTTGGCAGGACACTTTGAAGCCAACCAACCAGCCAAGAATGAGCAGAGAAAAAAGATTTGTTTCACCCAAAGCAGAACACTGTTAAACTATCATATGAATATTATAAATGGCTACTGAGACACTGGGAGCACCTGGATGGGAAGACCTGATTTAAAATCCAGTTTCCAGTCCAATCTTGCTTGGACCTTGGCTCTACAAATATGAAAGATAGTTGTGCTGTCAGATAAACCTCATCACAGTCTGTCTTCTGCCATAACTGAATTTCTGCCTCATCATCCAATAGAGAAATGACTCAGCGTCACTTATGGGAGGAAAGTGGTGTTTCTCTTTTCAGTCATTTCCTCCAGATCCTCTGTCTTGGGGAAAAAAAAAAAAAACCCAAACATTTCTATTCTTGAGATCACTCCAAAGTTTTAAAAATTAGTTTTGTCCTAAGTCCAGGATAGTAGTCCAGGATATATCACATCCTTCTAAGCAGAGACAAGACATCATGGGAGATACTGCTTGGTGAGTGAGCTCAGCCCAGAGAAAAGAATGTTATTATTGTTCTGTCTTTATTTTCTACGTTTTGGCAAAACAGAAATATCCTGTGGGAAATATTGGCATTTTAAAGAGATTGCAGTTTCCACCCCCCCAGGAAGGCTGAACCATTCCCAACCAGCTCTGCTCAGAGTAGAATTTATGGCCCTATACTTTTTCCACCTGGGTTTATCTATCAAAGCTTTGCTTCTTTCTAGTCAATTAAAAACATCTCTTATTTTATTATGCAAATATGCAGGGAGTAAAAGGGCTCTAATATCTAAGAAGTGTCACAAAAAAGAGAGAGATTTCAAACTCTACCAAATCATTTTTGTCTCTCTAAAGCAATATACAGCCCTCTACATGTACAAGTTTTTGCTATGTTATGTACACAAGCCTGCTAATGACATCTTAATCTCTTGATTAAGAAACCTTTGTTTTATCATCTGCAAAGAAAAGACCTTCTCCAAAGCGTTTTGGAACCTTAAATATAAAGCTATAAGGAAAAGGGACATTCAATATACTGCTATCAGGTGAGCAAGCTGTAACTGTTTATACCTTGCCTGAAATGCTGCTCTTCACCTGGCTTTATAATAAGCACAGACATTTCAGTCCCCTCTGATCACTTAGAGTCCATTAGCTGATGTCAGCCCAATTTGACAGAGACACCTGAAAGAAAAATTAATCTCCTATATAAAAATCATTGGCCAGACTGCAGAGAGAAACACTCAACAAGGTCCCCACGGGGAGACAGGAATGTCATCGTCACCTGGTTTACTCCCTTGGAGGCAGCAGCCAGTCAACCGATCAGCACGTGTGTAGTGGCTGGCCATTTAGCACGTGGCCAGTCCTGGCCTGGCCCTGGCTGTCTCTGCACTAGCACAGCTGTCCCCGAGGCCACGATGGGGAGAGAAGTTTATTGCTGTGGAATAGAAACCAGTGTTGCAATAGATCTGCTGCTGCCCGTGTGGAGTGAGATGAGAAGAGATGGCCCAAAAGCAGGGCTAACGCTCACTGAGGAGGACCCGGGAGATGAAAACCACTCTGACAGCAGAGTCCTGGGCTGGCGGCTGGGAAAGGATGGTGGCTGGTCAGCAAAGGAGCAGCCTGGAAGCAGGATCCCGATCACCACGTACAAACGCAGAGTTGCCCGTGGGCAGCCAGGTCTCTGCTGGACTAAATGAGGTCTGTCTCGTGAAGGATGAGTCCCTTGCGATCAGGAAGGGGACTGAGCCCTCAGGATGGAAAGACAACACCTTGGGCACAGAAGATCTGGTTCCAGGTAGTAGGTTACTCCTCCTTTACACCAGGACAAGGGAGAACAGAAAGAAATGTCACTACCCACGAATACATTGCTTGCTGGGGGACGGCAAGTGTAAGCAGGCAGCACATTCAGCAGAGTAGTTGCATTGTCCAGATATGGCCCTTCCAGGAAGAATTCAATTCCCCCACCACACATGCTATTTGCAGTTATGAAAATGTCCATTTTTGCAGGGGATAAAAAGATGCATATCTTTCACTAACAGCTCAGCAGATGTTCTCTCTCATTCCTGACATTAGCTGACTACTGTTCAAAAATCTGGGTGAGACGCATCCATCCTTCTAGTCACATGCTGCCAGTCCCTAATGTAAAGCACGTATACAAACTGAATTCATCAGAACTGATCCTCTGCACATGCTTTCACAGATATTTCATCCTTCCTCCAACTTGTCCACGCTTCCCTCTCTCCCACTCCCTCCCCCTCCCAACAACAGTAAGCACAAAATCATAAGAAAGAAAAAAAAACCCCAGCACAACACAACATATAAAACAACAGAGCAACTTAGCTGGACCAGATGGCATCCACGAGAAACTGAAATACAAGCACGCATCAATTACTGCAATATTCAGCCCTCATAAACTTTCAACAAATATGTTCACATAAACAAGATCCTACATTCTGCATCCTAATTAATTTTCACATTTGTACAAAACCTCGTCCAAGAACAAGAAAAAATATTAAAGGAACACTTGCTTACAGTGTTTTTTTCCTCAAGTAACTGAAAGAGAATTCTAGTTTTTCTATTTCAGAAGGATACTCAAAACACCTTCTCAATTTTTGTAATGAATTTGAACGAGGTCTGATTTTACCCAGAGGTGTGGCTTTTTCTGTGGAAGGGGGTCCTAGACACTTAGATGAGCGTAAAATTTGCTTTTGCTTGGCATTAAATGTGAAGTAAGGAAGGAAAAAGGGAACATGAATGCAACAGCAAGATCCCAAGCCAAACTGCAGAGGAAAAACAGAGTTTTTCAAATAACTGATTCTTTGACTCAGTAACTGCAATGAGGAGGTGGGAAGTGGGAAGACTTTCAGGATGAAATCTAGGCAATTGTGCAAATCGAAGTGACTTGGCCTAGGCTGAATGCAGTCTTTGCACTGGCATTGCTTCCTGCCCCAGCTTCAGCACTTGGCACACTGCCATTCCTGTGTAAACGATACGGGGTTAAATCTTCAGTGAGTATCACAGATGGTCTTAAACTAGGAAAAGATTGTAAAATCATTTGTGAAGAGCTTAGGGCTTTTTCTCACCCTCAAAATCAATATATGTGTGTATACATATACCGGTCCTATGACTGGCTGAAAAGTTGAATCATTATTTTGCTGTTTAAAATAATTTAGTTATCTCTTAGCTGTCTGTCTTTAAGGCAAAAAAATTCTCCATGAACGTCCCCCCTCCCCATCAAACCTTTTCATTTGAGAAGTGCTCCAATATTTCTTATTTAAGAGTTGCACACAAAAGGCCCTTCTGCCCACAATCGTAGGAAAGGGGAAGAGGATTTCTTACCGTCACGGAGGTGACCAGTTCAGGGGCACTATCCCCATCACACCTCCTTCTAACAAGTGGGAGCAACCTCCCCAGCCCCTCAGCAGAGCAGGGCACGAGTCCCCCACCCAGGACAGAAACATGGCCCTGGGCATCAGGGGATCAGTATTCCCCCAGAAAAGCAGCTTACAGTGCAGCATCACTTGCTTTTGAGTCTCTCTCCCCATTAAAAGGCATCGCTGGTGGTCCTGCCCAGTGGTTTTTCATCCCCCCCCCCCCCCATTCAGTAGGGCGTGGGCAGCTGCAAGGGGCACAGCCCCGTGCCACCGATGGCCAAGACACAAGCACCTGCGATGGGGAAGGACTTTCCCAGCTGACTGAGTTATCCTAGCACTGACAATGCAGCCAAGGCGGATGAAAAAAAAACAACATTGTGGTATGGTTCAAAGCACACCGCCCCGGCACCTCCCAGCTCAAAGCTGGCTCTTTCCCCATCCTGATCACCACTACCACTAAGTCTTTGTTTTACACAAACAGTTCAGTGCAGTTTGTGGTTATGCTGTGTAAGTCGCATACGATGCATATCTGTGTGCTTTATGGCTGTGTAGGAGTTTGTAAAATTACATATTTCAGCTCCAATAATGTCTTTTGTTATAGAAGACGACCAAAATGGAGCTAAGGGTTGTGAGAGAGACAATGGCTTCTATTTAACACAGCAGAAACACCATAAACTCTCGCTTCTAAAGAGATTGAAAATATAGGTACATTGGTTTAGAGAAGGAATTGTCAAATATGACCTGGCTGTCAAGGAAGATGAAAGCAGACACGTACGCAACATTTCATGTGCGGGAGACTGACAAAACTGGCATTATCATCAATCTCAAAATGCCGTCTAAGTGATTAGACAACTGTGTTTCTCTAGGCTTATTTAACCTAGGTGCCATTGGGCTCCACTTTAAACAGTGTAGAAAGATGAGATTAAGAGCTTTGATTTTTTTTTTCACTCTTTTTATTTTTTCCCTGCCCTGACTGCCACTTGGATTTGCTGTGGTGCTAAAGGCACTACAGCCAAGTTATAACACCAGGCCATGCTTGTTGCAGTTTTTTTCCTCGTACATATGAGGATTCTTGCCAGAACATGCGGTTGGTGATTTCCTCTCGCTGTCTAAGCTGCTGGCAGTCACCTTGTTCAAATTTGGCATCCCGACTCTGCAGCAATTCCTCTGAGTGCAGGGTTGTGGGTTTTTAATTTGTTTTTTCCTTTTCTGGTAGTTCTGCATTTTTGTTTCTTGGGACAGAAACCTCTGTGAGGCTCAGGGCACCAGTTCAAACCACAGGGAGAGTCCATAGGTAGCAGTGGTCCTCACTGCTGAATCTACAGCGATGGGGACCACAAATCCCTGGGAGATTTGTGATGGCCTGCACAGAGATGCCCTCCCCCCACAAACATTTGGGCTGGAATCTGTACTTAACCCAACCGGTGTTCAGAAAACAGTGGTAGGCAGCGAGCTGTGGGAGCCAAGGGAAATGTTCCCTGGACCCAGGCCTCAAAAGACCCAATGTGTTCACTTGGAAGAAGACTAGAAACAAATGGCTATGTTTATTGGCCATGAAATGTCTCCTAAACATGGGCAGGAGATGAGATGGGTCTACCCCAGAGGAGATAAAGTCATGGTGATTTTTTGAAAAGGGGGCAGGAGAGTAGCAGATGGAGAGAATTCAGCGGCTCAGCGCCCTGGTCCTCAGCCCAGCCTTAGCCAAGCACCCACCTGCATCGCATCCAGCTACACATCTGCTGTGTGCAAAGATCATAAGGAACTGTGTGTGGGATGGGATTGTTATTTAATAATGCTGAGGTCTTGCTATGCATTCCTGTGAAAGAAAAGGAGATGGCAAAAGGCCTTGTGGGCAAAACCACAGCAACTGCAGGGAGCAGATCGGACCTGCTGAGCAGCCATGGCCTATGTGGAAAGGTACTGCTTTCCTTGCCCATCCCCAGATCCCTGCCAGAGATGCTCCCTCTCGCTGCAAAGCCTCTCCTTCAGAGAGGGGACAGGGTTTTCCTCTTCCAGCCTCTGCCTCGACATTCATGGCCGTCAGCCCAGGGAATGGAGCTGCCAAGCTTTTGCCAAAGGCTCACAGGCAGCAAGCACTTTCCCCCATCATCCTCTTCGCCAGCGCACCATCAATCTGTGGCTGCTCCAGTAACAACACACACATCTCTTCCACAATGGAAAACTTATCCCTACAGCATCCTAGTCCTGACAGACCAGACAGCTCAGGGTCCACAGTCACCAGTGTCAGGGCTACCTGTGCATTAGCTCCATTAACTTACACACACACACAGCTAATAAATGATAGGTCTTACTGGGATGAGTAGTTCTGGCAAGACAGTGAAATAATTTCTCAGGTCAACACCTCGTCTTTACTTCCCATCAAAGCTTTCGTATAAACTACAGTTTAATTCCCACAAGCTGCTAACATACCTAGATAGCCTATACTGCAGGTGCGTCGTGGCACCCAGCAGTAACACAGGAGTGCGTAGGTTTACCGTGCATATTAGTGAGCGATGGGGAAATTTCTACTCTGGATTGTGCTCAGGCGTGTTAACCAAATTAGGCTTATAGCAAGGTTTCAGCAGTGTTTTGGCAGTTAGGGTATATCAGCTGTGCATAAATCATCTCTTCCCATTTGACTACCCAACCAGTGTCACAGGGACATAGTAATTACAACAACGAACAAACAAATGGGGGACTTTCTTGAAGGTAAGTCTCATGAATTTTGGCACAATACCTATTTGTAAGCATGTCTTTTCAGTGCAAGTGTCAGACTGTTCCGCACTGTTACGGACAGGCACATGGTCCAAGCGGTGGGTCCTTTGGCGTCCAGGCAGCCCACAGGCTGTAGAAGATGCCACATCTTTCTAGCCAGTTGTGCACAATGGATCGGTGTGGCCATATCCATACCTCACTACCTTGGACTCCACAGCCCAAACTGGGGCTGTGTCAGTTGGAAGCAAACTTACGCACAAAGACAGAGGATGCCTTGAACGTGCACATCTGCTAGCCTTCAGGAGGGAGATGAGAGGAACATAAACAGAGGACAGATGTCTGCAGATGTAGTTTCTATGTAGCACACAGCCAAATGTGTTTGGTTTATGACAACGCAAGTGCTGCTTTTTGTGGGTTGGGGATCTCTTTGGGAAAGCCAAGCAGCAGACCTGCCCAGGTCTTCCCTGCTTGGAAAGGACCTGGGAACCATGTTACTTACATTTCTGATGGGGCTTTTGGGGATAGAACTAAGAAAGAGGGACAGTTACAGCCCATGGTGCCTTTCCTTCAACTACCCTCATCCAAACAGCATCAGCCAGAAAATGCTCTCTGCCTCGCACTTACTTGTCCTTTCAGTACCAAAACTTCCTGCTGGCTTCCACCTGATCTTGGTGAGATCTCTCATCACTATCCCAAGGGACTGCACCACTTGAGTGTTAGTCCTCCATACACACATGAGCAAGTTGGATTCCCTTCGTTCAAGACTGCAGCCTGAGCTCTCATGGTCCTGACACTCCTTTCCCAAGGACCAGCAAGACAACCCATGGGAGAATAGAGAGATCCCTGAAACTCATGGCTTCTCCCTTGCTCTCCTCTATTCTACCTGTCATTCACTAGCTGAGCAAAGTTGCTCTCCATCCCTCACCCATCTAAGATCTCAGGCATCCACTTTCCCTTTCCCAGCAGGACCACAGGGGTGCAGGGGATGGCACAACACACAGCTGGCGCTCATCAGGGCACAGAGAGCTCCCAGGGTCATCGCTTTCCAGGCAGAATTCAATCAATGTCGAACTAGGGGTCCCAAAGCTAAATGGGACTTGGGATAGAGGCTTGTACAAGTAGACTGCAACAAGACTGGCATTTAGTTGCAAGAAGGTTTTACTTCAGTGCTACTTTTGCCAGGGCCTGGTAATAATTTGGAAAAGCACAATCATCTAGAGTCAGCCAATGCAATTAGAAATACAGGAAAAGCCTGATTGTTTTTCCATGCATGAAACATTAAGAAAATTAAGGCATTTCTCTCCAGTCCAAGTATTGACTGTAATTATAGATAGCAGGCAGCCTTAGCTGCTATAAAATATTGAAGTGCTTTTATATTGCTACTGCTATAGTTTACTATTTAGGGACAGGAGAAAGGTTGCCATTTAATGAAGTGCAGTTTCACAGAACAACGGAAAGGAGGCCTTTTACTACATAATACTGCTGCCCTTTCCATTATTAGCCTGAAAGCACTTGCCAGATGAATAGAAACAGGTTTAAACTTGCTTTATTATTTCTATAACGTTAATTTGCCCTGAGCAGCTCACCCTCCGGGTAATCTCTGCTTGGCAGAGAGATTCCTATCTGACAAAACCGTATTTAGCATATTTTAGTTTCTCAGAGTTTCAAGTGGCTCTCATGGTATGGCCAGGGCAGTCACGGGTCATGGAAAATAGGTCACCCTGCAGGTGTTTCCTCACAGTCAGGCCTTGTCCTTCAGCTGTTGGCATCAGGCGGTACCTAAGAATTCAACCACTGTCCAAAATCACTCCGCCATCTCCTAGTTTTCCAGGTGGAAGCCAGCCTTGGAGTCACTGGTATATATCTGTGACCCTGCACAAGTCAGATGGACTGGAAACGGGTGACCAAGGGCACCTGAGGACAGAGACCCAAAAAGTCTCTGCGGTCCAACTTTCCTAGCTGTGAAACAGCACCTCTTTATTTCATACCCATGAATGAGAGGTGCCTTATTAAAGAACATGGGCTGCTTAGAGGCAAATAATGATAGTCCCGCCACAGAGCATAGGCAGGAACTACTAATATTGAGAGCAGGTGAAATTGCCCAGAAGGTTTGTCATATTCTCCTGCATGTTGCAGCAGGGCATGGGCATGACCAAGGAACTGCTGGGCTGAGCAGATTTTGACAGAAACCCCTCCCAAACACCAAAACGCCAAAACAACCGACCAAAGAAAAAGAAAGAAAGAAACAAGCAAATTTTTAAAAAAACTCCACTAAAAAAATCAGTGACTCAAACTCAAAAGCTACCAACAAACTATGTTTCACTTCTGAAAGGTGTCAAACATGGCAAGGCCTTTCAGCCCTACCCAAGAAGACCCAATCACAGCGTAGAGCACTTTCCTGAACCTGCAACCCCGAGCAGCAGTGCCCTTAGACAGACGAATGGGCCGTTTCCCTTCCCTCGTTCAGACCGCTCTGCATCTCCGCTGTGTAAAGAAATGCGACAGGTTTTTGGCCCCGATAGATGGGCACAGGATCTCACTGCAGGAACCCCAGACCCAACGGACCAAGCCAAATGCTCTGCAGCAGGGTTCCGTAAACATCCAATCTGTTTATTCAGATTACACTGTTTCACTACATTGTGCTCCACTGAGTCGGCTTAATATTTTTCACTTTCTTAGCTCACAGCATGACTATAAATTTAAAAGGAAAGCACCAGTTAAAATTCCTCAGAAGCAGTACCTGCTACAAGTACCTTGCTACAACTTTTTATCCAAGCTGTTAGAAAAAGGAAAGGTCAGCCTCTAGAGTTCAGCGCTTTCAAGGCCTATCAGAGAATGTTGCCTAGGCTAAGGCTAAACCTCAATGTAATTAGTTCCAAGCCTTGAAGGAATCAACCCAGATACTAGAATAGACTAAAGTAGTATTTAATTATAAGATACCTTTGCTAACAGTCAGATTAGCTTGAAGAGATAACACCTGGCTACAGCTGTGGTTTTTGCTCTACTGAAATTATTACAGTCATATGCAAAAGCAGAAGGCATCACTAATACCCTTTGATTAGCAAGATTAAAGAATTTTTCTTACAACACAAGGCCTTCTTTATCTGTGTTGTACTCAGAGCCTCCTGCAATAAGTAAAATAGACAGCTACCCAAAATGAAGAGAGATTCATGTCATTCACGCGTACATTTAACACACAGCAGACGTATATCCCAAGGGCTATTCAGGCCACTATCTTCCACTGTTTCAACACTTCCACTTACCTTATTCAGGCAACAGTTACCTTAACAAGTAAAAAGCTCCAAAATCTCTACATCAAAACAGTCCAGCCCAACAGCCATCTTACACAAGCATCCTCTTGCGATGACATCCTAATTGCTCAGTCAATAGACAACTCAACACAACCAATTAACACATCTCAAGTCTTTATTTCCTTGCTATCCAATTAACAAAAATCTGAAGGCTATTTCTTTGTCAGAAGAAAATCGCTGCTATTTCCCTCTGTGCTAAGTCAATTTAAAAAAAAAATAAAAAAAAATGCACTTTAAGAGGTTGCAGCTCTCAGGGGTACAGTTTCTCCCCGCTGTTTGAAGCGCCAGATGACCTTTATCAGGTCAACAGCCTAGAGTGTTGGGTAGTCTGCAGCCCAGTTGATTTAAAAGGGTAAGTTTAGGCAAGCTAAGCTTGTATTGGAAAAGTCGTTATAAATAAAGCTCTAGAAGTCTCAAAAAGTCTCTGAAATACAGACATTAGTGGTTTCAGCAAAATTCCTGGGTTTAGGGAGTGGGACTCACAGACAATGGCCATACAAGAGTTGCACAGAGAAGTCCTAGCTTTCAGCCTGGTAAGAAAATGACTGAGGGATATTAAGGTCCGGCTGAGAAGGGCCAGGTCACAGATCTAGATGCCTTGTGATCAGTTTTATACCCCATCCCTGTGCCTTTTTCACCAGGATTTTGGAATCTTCCTCTTTGCTGCTGCTTATGATATTGGTACCTTCCAGACTTTGAAAAGTCCAAGGACTTCTTTTAGAAGTTAGCCAAAGCCTTTGCTGTGCCCTTCTTGCAAAGCTCCAATGACCTGGTGGACCAATACTTCTGCACAGATTTCTTTCTAGAAAAAATGCCATGAGCAGCTGGAGGAGTAAACCACGTTGACTTACAAGTATGTTGGCCCAAAATGGAGGGAGAGAATTATTTCTTGAAGATTATCTTCTGGATGGAAAGCAGTTGCCAGAGCAACTGGTTTTGCCACAGAAAGTGTTAACTTTTGGAGCAATCATCTTTCCTGTAAAGAAGCAGATCTTTTGTAGTTGTCAAGAAAAAAAAAACACCCTCTGAAATACCAAAAACATTAATAAAATAATTTCCACACTCCATTAGGGATGTAGCCATGGTAAATAATGAGTTTATTTTGTTTTCTCCTACTGGCAAATTGCCTTTTAAATTTTAATCACTTCTCTAAAGCAGCTGCCAGAGTTCTTTTTCTATAATGCATTTATACACTGTATATTAATTTCATTGCCAGTTTTGATACATATAAAATGGCATTGCATTAAAAATATAAATAAAGCACAGTGGCATGCCTGCTGGAATACAAAAGGCAGCAATGATTTCATCACTACATCAAAGCACGCCTTTCCCCTGAGAAACCAAGGCAGATTTAGTCAGAGCTGAGCACGAGGAAGAAATTTCTGTGCTGGACTTCAAATACATTCTGAAACATATTAAACAGAATTTGCTACTCTAAAAAGACCTTGTGTTGTGCTTTGGGGAATAAAAGACACATTGATGTGTAGAAATGTTGAAAACCCGCATAAAAGATTACATTTACCCCTCTGCTCCATAATAGATATTCTCCTGATTTAGTTGCCTTTGTAAAGTGCATCACAAAAGTGACTAGACACTTTTCTGGGTAGCTTGCCTGATAAATCCACCCATGGGCATGTCGTCAGTGTAGTCAAGTAGTTACAAATACTGGCATCACCAGAATTCGGGTCCTTGATGTTTTCTTTACTGTTATAAACCCAGTTTGCAGCAGATAGCGTGAATAAAGAAGCTCACACGTGGGGATGGAGACATGTAACTGTTCAAACAAGCTTTCCAAAGTGCACCAATGAGCACCCATCCCTGACACCCCAAGGGCAGCAGTTCAGCACGTAGCTGCTGCCCAGGAACGTGGTAGATAGTGTAGATACGGACAGGTGGCATTTGGAAGGCAGAGCATGGACATGGAACAAGGCAGGTCTGCAGAGACGTGGTTTAATTAAAAATCACATCTTTTTCTTAGATTGCTTTTGGCAATTTACACATGCTAAGGAAGAGACTGTTTTAAAAAAAAAGCTTCACTGCTTCTACGTAGAGAGAAACTGCAAAATCTAGAGATACCTGAGTATCCAGCTTCAAAGACAGAAACCAGTTGCCTCCACAAGTGTGCCAGGGCTGGATGGGATTTGGGAGTCTTGAAGCCCCCTTTACAGATGTTAGCTCAGCATGTTTTCCCATCCTGGGTACAGCTTCCTAAATCTTCCATGCTTTGGCTGCCAGTCTTTGAAGGACCATGTGTAACAAGTGAGGGTGTTTTCTGGCCCAGCATGAGTTCTCCGAGGGGCACACTCTCTTCCTGGCCCCCGGATTACATTACACAGACATGCCTTCCTTGTGGACTTCCCAACATTAAGTATTTGTATGCTGCAGGACAAGCCCTTCTCAGACAGAACTGAAAACCTCACAAGGCTATACAAGAAATGGCAAACGTGCTACAGCTGTAATTCCTTCCCCAAGCAAAAGGCAAAATAGCTGAAGAGGAAAAAAAAAAAAAAAAATCAGGAACAGATTTAAGGAAAGAGGAAAAAAAGAACACCCCCCACCTCTCAAGGCAGTGTTGTAAAACTAAATACACTGCTGTTAAAGAAGATACTGGAAACTCTTGCAGTGTAGTCAACCAAATACCTGTGGAAATGTCTCTCCATTCGAGAACAGCTTCTAATAACCACAGCAAACACTTGCATCTAACAGCCGTATCCACCCCCTCTAAGAGGCCTCTGCTTATTGCAAATGGTGAGAGGCGGGTGTATTTGGGGAACAAAGGGAAGCCAGATAAGCAACTGCCCTGCTGAGAGGGGAAACAGCAGCACATGGAAAATCTCCTTGTAGGAGAGGGTGCAAGTGATGCTTGTCTAAACATAAGAGGACAAGGAAAAGAGATAAAGCAAGAATTTAAGGAAGCTCTGAGTGGGAAAAGAGTGAGGGTGAAGGAGAAAGCATCTGTACACAATTTTCCATAGAATATCTTCAGGCCCCAAGATTCTGGGAGCCTGGACAGACTCCTCCACTTCTGACAGCCGACAGAGGATGTCAGCATATGAGATTCATAGAAGAAATTGTCACAGTAACAAAAGCCGTGTTAAGACCCTAGGTATTGTCACTCAGACTCCCAAGTTTGGGGTTGCAAGGACCCACCAAGGTGAAAGCAGTTGGGAACAGAGCCTGTCCCACCACTGAAGGACTCCTGCAACCCCTGAGTAGAAGGATTCTTGCCCATCTACTGGAGTTTAAGCAGGGTTTTCCCCTGAGATAGTGCAGTGACAACAGAGAGAGCTCACACAGCCTCTACTCTGCTGGCATGCGGCTCACCTGAGCCCCTGGATAACCACTGCTGCTCTGATCTTGGGCAAGACAAGACCAACACGTAGGGGCAAGTTTCACAGTTGAGGCGCTCTGTTCAGTGATTCCCTACCTTGGCATGGTGTCTGAAGGAGATGCCAGTGCATGCCCCTTTTCTTGTTTTCCCTTCTTTCCTGACTCTCCAGGCATAGACCTGCTTTGTTCTCACTCCCATGCTCTGCCCAAGGGATGCAAGCAAGACTGGGGAAGCTCCAGAAAACCAAAACCTCTGCCTAGCATGACAGGCCAGGTAGAGAGCTGGAGTTTCCACATCTGGCCAAGGCCAGGATGGTGGTTTCTGCCTGTCTGGGGCACATCCCACCTTCTTTCACCAGTAGGCAGTCTCCTTCTCTTTAAAACCCCAAGGGCAGGGACAAATTCCCATTAATACTTTTCCCTGATAAGTCTGACAGATAAGACTCACAGAAGCACTGCTTCAAGAAACACTGGACATCTCCCCTCCAACCTTCCACTAGAAGCAGGACTATCACAAGGATTGGGCCAGGGTGGAGAGAGCTGTCCCAGAAGAGGGAGAAACTCTCCTTCCAAAAGAGCTTTTAAGTAATTAGTCCGTCTGGGTTGTGTTTGTCTCCTGGACTGATTTCCTACTTTCATATCCTCTCAGAGAATTTCTCTGCTGCTTGGCTTTCTTTGCTTTCCTCTTTCAGGGCTTGCCTGTCCTCGGTTTTCCAGGCATAGTGTCCCAGTCCCCAGTAGTCCCAGTGGATTGGGATCAAGCACTGACCCTGATCTCTCTTCCTTAGTCATGTTCTTCCAATGAGTCTCCTTCTCCTGCAATGCATTACTTTTCCCCCAAGCTTTTTCCTAGATGTTTTAAAACTGGAACTTCCATTATTCCTACTGCTGTGGGGGAAAAAAAATATCACAAGAAACTACTTCCACATAAGACAAAAGGGAAAGCAAAACAAAGCAAAGCAAAGCAAAACAAAACAAGCAAAATGTTGCATCTTTACATTTAACTATAAAAGCAGAAAAAATTCAAGCAGAGAGTTTCCAGCTTGAGAAAAAGTTCCCGTCAGAAATTTCAGATGAGAAGACAGAGCCATTGTAGAGCATGGCTCTGGCTTTTTCTCTGTTAAAACCTCATTTTTTCTGTATCCATAGAGGTCTAGCCACAGGCAGGTTTCACCCCAAGATGCTGCTTTTCCAAAGCTCATATGCCTGTTTGCACTGGGCTTGCAGGTCAGTGAGTTGAAGTGATGGATCTGAAGCAGGGATGGGACCTGTGTGCTTCTCACTGCCTGCCAGGCATCTCATGCTGCTTCGTCGCTCTGAGTCTACTTCTTGTTGCAACTGGGATATTAAACTGTTCAACGGCTAACTGCATGCTAGGAAAGCAGGCACTGGAGAAGATTGATGGTTAAACCTCCTGTCACTGCCGAGTAATGTTTACTTGTTACTTATCTCTCCTGCTCCTTGTTCCCCTCCTTGCCTGGGAAGCTCCTTGTTACACACATTTCCTTCTTGTTTGTCTCAAAAAGTACTAATACACAGAAGATCTACCGTATTAAGCGTAGGTGATGTAACATCACAGAAGGGTTTAGGTGGGCAGGGAATCTCTGGAGGTCTCTGATCCAACCTCCTGCTCACAGTAGGACCAACTGTGACATTAGGTCAGGCTGTTCATCCCGTCAAGCTTTGAATATTTGCAAGGATGGAGACTCCACAGCCTCTCTGGCTTGTCCCAGCACTGCACCGCTCCAAGGAGGAAATTTTCCCTCCCCCTCATGTCCAGTTGAAAACTCCCTTCCTTCTACTCATGCTGTTCTTTCACCATGTGTCTCCGAGAGCAGTCTGGCCCTGTCAAGAACCAAAAAAGTAAAGATTTTGGCAGGAGGAGACTTCTGTATGCAGAATACAAGAGTCCCTTGTCTTTCCTGTACCAAGGCAGCTTTCTTGCCTCCTCTCAGCTGCTTTCCCAGGACAAGCAGTTGCTATCAAGGCACAGCACTGTCCTGGAAGAGAGCTGTACAATGCTCCCAGAGCACAGGGTGGCAGTTCTGAGAGGTGGCAGGAGTCAGCTAGAAATAAAGGCAAGCAAAAAGAGCCAGATAGTTTTACCCCTCACTGACATGCTTGCCAAATGCTGTCTTTCAATCCACCGTGAAAAGTAACCTTTTCCTTTTGGAAAATGTCACTGAATGAAAACATTAGGCCTTTGAACTTCAAACTTCACAAGATGGAAACAACTGACTCATTTGGTGATGATGTGTTTTAGCTGTCCTGATGGGAAGGGAATTAAGAAAGAGAACTTAAAAAAAAAATCCTGAAGGGCAAGAAATAGTGAACAAGTTATCAGTAGTTTTGAAAAGCTAACTGCCCTAATCCTGAACACAAAATCAGAGTGGAACACATTCCCAATTGTAAAAAAAATTCCTTAAAAATCAAGTCGCTTAACTGTAACCAAAGGATTAAGATTGATTT
This sequence comes from Gavia stellata, assembly GCF_030936135.1. Taxonomy (NCBI): domain Eukaryota; kingdom Metazoa; phylum Chordata; class Aves; order Gaviiformes; family Gaviidae; genus Gavia; species Gavia stellata. The sequence goes on along the minus strand of NC_082616.1, from coordinate 995,133 downwards.
AAGTAAAAGGGTAGGGTTTTAAATTTATTTTTAGAAAAAGGATATGTTAAACACAGATGTTATTAAGGGCATGTGCTCTCAAAGGGCATCTCTAAAGCTTGCTAGAGAAAGACTGAGAATATGTCATTATATTTTAGGACTTGCTACGTGCTTTAGTTTCCCCATCTGCTCTGCATGCTTTTTATCATGTCAAGGAACTGGTCAAAGCCTTTGTCTTGGTCTGAGACACAAGGAGTCCAAATGTATTTTAACCTACTTAGGTACTCAAGATTCACTGGTCTTTGGACACTGAATACAGCCACTATCTGTGGTAAATGACTTTTAACAACAGTGAACTCTACATTAACCCCCTGTGAGCCTTTAACAACTAGCTCCAGCAGGGATAGGACCAAAGACTCACAGCATTCCTCAGTAAAAGGATGGGAGAAGACAAAAGGAGACATGACAGAGACAGGAGAATAGGCTAATATTGGATATTTCAGTTGGAAGGGACCTACAACTAGCATCTAGTCCAACTGCCTGACCAACTCAGGTCTGATGAAAAGTTAAAAACATACTATGAAGTGCATTGTCCAAATGCCTCTTAAACACTGACAGGCACGGGGCATCAACCACCTCTCTAGCAAGCCTGTTCCAGTGTTTGACCACCCTCTTGGTAAAGAAACGCTTCCTCATGTCAAGTCCAAACCTCCCCTGAGGGACGCAGCTTTGAACCATTCCCACGCATCCTGGCACTGGATCCCAGGGAGAAGAGATCAGCACCTCCCCCTCCACGTCCCCCCCTCAGAAAGCTACAGAGAGCCGTGAGGTCCCACCTCAGCCTCCCTTTCTCCAAACTAGACAGAGTCCTCAGCCACTCCCCACAGGATGTGCCCTCCAGCCCTTTCACCAGCTTTGTTGCCCTCCTCTGGACACATTCAAGCACCTTCACATCCTTCTTAAATTGTGGGGCCCAGAACTGCACACAGTACTCGAGGTGAGGCTGCACCAATGCTAAATACAGCGGGACAATCCCCTCTCTTGACCGGCTGGTTATGCTGTGTTTGATGCACCCAGGATGTGGTTTGCCCTCTCGGCTGCCAGGGCACGCTGCTGGCTCCTATCGAGCCTGCTGCTGACCAGCACCCCCAGGTCCCTTTCTGCAGGGCTGCTCTCCAGACACTCCTCTACTAATTTATACTTGTGCCCAGAATTACTCTGGAGGGATCTCCAGAATGCAGAACCAGGCATTTGGACTTGTTAAATTTCATCCCATTAATCATTGCCCAATGCTCCAATCTATGGAGATCCCTCTGCAAGGCGTCTTGTCCCTCAAGAGAGTTAACAGCACCTCCCAGTTTGGTATCATCAGCAAACTTGCTAATGGTGCGTTCAACTCCTGCATCCATATCGTTGATAAAAATATTGAACTGAACTGGCCCTAGAATTGAGCCCTGAAGAACACTGCTGGTGACCGGTCACCAGCCAGGTGTAGCCCCGTTCACTACAACCCTTTGAGCTCTGCCTTTCAGCCAGCTCTTCACCCAGCGCACCATGAACTTGCTCATCCCACAGTGGGACAACTTGTGCAGAAGGCTGCTGTGAGGGACAGTATCACTAAAATCCAGAAAACCTATATCCACCGCCTTCCCTTCATCCACTAGGCAGGTTACCTTATCGTAGAAGGATATCAAATTAGTTAGACAGGACTTTCCCTTTGTGAACCCATGTTGACTGTGCCTGATGACTGCATTGTTCTTTAAATGCCTTTCAATAGCACCCAGTATGATCTTCTCCATAGTTTTTCCAGGAACTGAGGTTAGACTAACAGGTCTGTTGTTTGCTGGGTCTTCCCCCACGTCCTTCTTGTAAATTGGAGTAACTTTGGCTAGCTTCTAGTCAGGAGGGACCTCCCCAGACCTCCCCTCTTTTCCTCCTGGAGAAGACTCTAGGAGTTTGGAAATGTCCATTTGTGATCATCTGGACATAGGTAAAGGGTTGAGTCCTCATCTCAGAGCAATTTCAGCACAAGTTTTGAAGAGCGAGAGCATGACCACTTTCAGATCTGGGCCAAGTCAAAGGACCTGGACTGCTTTGTACTGAGGTAAGACCATGTTAGGACCAGGCAAAATGAGGTTACCTGTGGACCTGGCACAGGGTCTACAGCAAAGATTTGCCACTGACTGACCAGAGAAAGGTGGCCTTGTTCGCAGGATTAACTCATGCACAAGTGTTTTGCATGATCCATGCCTCTGTCACAGATATTCAGAGTAGAACATGTTACACTTCTGTTTTGTTGGCCTAATCCCCCCCCCGCAACTGAAGTGCTGTCAACACCAACAGATAACAAGTATTTAACATATGCCTGTTGATGCTAATCCTTTAAGATATGCAGGGATCTTTTCCTCCATGAAGAAAGTGAAACTGAACACCCCAAGCTTAATCGAGGCACCAGAAGCTCGTCTCTGCAAGGCCAGATAAGGTTGCTGTTACATGATTATTTTTTCTTTTGGTACCAAAGAAAAGTGCAATATGGATCTGAAAGGAAAATGTTTCTTCTTTCTTCTAAGCAAACAAGCAGTCCTAGAAGTTCTTCCTGCAAAATTCACACTTACATTTTTGGGGTTTTCTGACATATTCCTTTCTGGGTTAAAAGAAGCTGAAAAATAAATTGCTAAAATAAAACCCTAGTAATATGGCCTCCCGTAGACACATTTGTTTCAAATCCCCCCTTAAATGAAGTTTCTCTGGAGAGAGCAATAGTATCAGACAGCAGAAAAAGGATTGTCTTTATCAAGGTAGCTGGTGAGCTGCAGTATTTTACAAAGGAGAATACTGAGCTTTCACAGCAAAGATAAATAACGGCAGCAGGAGGTGGCAAAATACTGCATCACACCATCGTAGTTAATACCAGAACTGACACATCAAAGGGTGATAAAAGGCATGTTTTCACATCATTCTGCATCTGCCCATGATTCTAGGTGGCTTAATATTTTTGCACAGACTGTGCCAAGAGGCATGTTCAGCCGGCCTCTACAGCCATGAACTGTGCAATGACCCTAATTAACAATTGCCACCACTTTGTTTGATGGGGTTTCTCTAACAGCTTTTGCACTCTGCAGCCCTTTATAACAGAGGTTATTTGCATTGCTAGAACATCCATGAGGAGGTCGGAAGAGTTGTATCTAGCTGAGGAAGAATAAAAGAGATCTCATCTCAACGAAGAAGTGGGTGGCAAAGACTTAGGAGCTGAATTTAGCTAGGCAAGAGGGAATCCAGAGCTCCATAGTCCTGAGCACTAATCAGTTCAGAGAAGCTGTCCCAAACCCAAAGAATGTAAAGCCTGGGCCTACCAGGCTGTAGGGTTGTCCTGCAGATTTCTTTTTATTTGGGGAACCTAAGAAGTAGCAATATTTTGCTGATCAATCTGTACTAGAGCTGATATAGCTATCCTACAGATGGTGACAAGACTGTCAGCTACCTAAACCATACACCCCAGTTCTCTGAAATGTATTTAGTACCTGCTTGTATGGTACATTCAGGTTGTAACTACACCCCACTCCTCTCCCCTTTGGGTTCATATATGTATCCTTGTAATGCTTAGGGTTAAACCAGCTTGCGGACAGCATTTTGATTCATGTATTGTACATGATTCAGACAACCCATGTAGCCCCTGAGAAACTGCTCAGCCTCAACTCAAATCTCTTAACACTCACTAAATATTCCATTAATACCTGACTCAACACACTGACTCCTGCACGCTGTTAATTTCTTCTTCAACAGGAGCAAGCAGAAGATCCACAGACCAAAGTCAAGTTTTTTCTTTAGCTGCTGTCACTGAGATGTTCACTGGAGCTCTCTGATGGAAGACACTGAAGTAGCTTTGGAGATGCTTGTGGAGGGGCCTCATGCAAGAACCAGTTGGAATTAGTGTGTATTTTAAATGGGAAAGAATGGGAATGTGTGTGGAGTAAGTGTCAACAGATTGAAAGCCTGTAGGAGACAGCTGGTGGGAATAGACTGAAGGTGAAGATGGGCATCTAGAGAGAAAGAGGTGTAGAGGACAGGTCTAGATGGATCTTATCAACAGAGGCTTTAGTAAAGTCTTCGACATTGTCTCCCATAGTATTCTCCTGGAGAAGCTGGCAACTCGTGGCTTAGGCAGGTGTACTCTTCGCTGGTTAGAAAACTGGCTGGACGGCCGAGCCCAGAGAGTTGTGGTGAATGGAGTCAAATCCAGTTGGCGGCCGGTTACAAACAGAGTCCTCCAGAGCTCAGTTTTGGCGCCAGTCTTGTCTGATATATTTATCGATGATCTGGATGAGGGGATCGAGTGCACCCTCACCAAGTTTGCAGACGACACCAAGTTGGGCGAGAGTGTTGATCTGCTGGAGGGTCGGAAGGATCTGCAGAGGGATCTGGACAGGCTGGATGGATGGGCCGAGGCCAATTGTATGAGGTTCAACAAGGCCAAGTGCCGGGTCCTGCACGTGGGTCACAACAACCCCATGCAATGCTACAGGCTTGGGGACGAGTCACTGGAAAGCTGCCCGGCAGAAAAGGACCTGGGGGTGTTGGTTGACAGCCGTCTGAGTATGAGCCAGCAGTGTGCCCAGGTGGCCAAGAAGGCCAACGGCATCCTGGCCTGTATCAGAAATGGTGTGGCCAGCGGGAGCAGGGATGTGATCATGCCCCTGTACTCGGCACTGGTGAGGCCGCACCTCGAATGCTTGTTCAGTTTTGGGCTCCTCACTCCAAGAAGGACATTGAGGTGCTGGAGCGTGTCCAGAGAAGGGCGACGGAGCTGGTGAGGGGTCTGGAGCACAAGTCTGCTGAGGAGCGGCTGAGGGAACTCAGGTTGTTCAGCCTGGAGAAGAGGAGGCTGAGGGGAGACCTCATCGCTCTCTACAACTACCTGAAAGGGGGTTCTGGTGAGGTGGGTGTTGGTCTCTTCTCCCATGTAACGAGCAATGGAACGAGAGGAAATGGCCTCAAGTTGCACCAGGGGAGGTTTAGATTGGATATTAGGAAAAATTTTTTCACTGAATGGGTTATCAAACATTGGAACAGGCTGCCCAGGGAGGTGGTGGAGTCACCATCGCTGGAGGTGTTCAAGGAATGTGTGGACATGGCACTGCGGGACATGGTTTAGTGGGCATGGTGGGGTTGGGTTGGTGGTTGGACTTGATGGTCTTACAGGTCTTTTCCAACCTTAGTGATTCTGTGAGGCAGACAGAGTTGTAAGGGGAAGAGTAAAAGAGAGAAGCAGTTAAAGGACATGGGAAAGAAGAGACAGAAATATCCTCCATGCTAGACATCAGAGGAATGACGAGGGAGCAGAATGGGAAGCAGCAGGGCAGCAGGCAAGGAAACCAAGAAGCAGAGTTCTAAGGGCATCTCAGACAAAGAGTAAAGAATTGAGGTAGATGGGAGACAACATCAGAAGAGAGGGCAGAACATTGGTTGTGCTCAGACAATGGCATGGTACTTCACTGCAACAGCAGATATTGCCAAGGGGCTTGGGATTTCTCCCTGCTTTGCAACAGGTACCGTCCAAAACATCATTCGCTTTTTGCATGGCAAGAGGTGCCATCCAGGCTAGCAATGGGGATATGAACATTTAGGGAGATATTAGCTTCTTTTCCAAGCATCCCACCTCCAATAGATGAACGAGGGAGGAAAATAACCTAACAGAACTAGTAAGCAATGGATAACAGTAAAGCTAACCCACAGTGCATAATAAGAAAAAACCTTATTGCTGCATTGCCACTGTGCGAAACAAGAAAGCCTGCTGCACCACTGACAGTGCAATCTTTTGAAAAACAGCCTTGCTCAACTCTTTGATTTTGTATTTACTTCCATTTTGAGAACAATACCTCACTCTAAACACTGCACAAGGTAGCTTGAATGTGATTCTCCCTATCAAAGTGCAGGCTGGTTGAAGGAGTCATTGCTTCAATGCACCAAGGTAAATTCAGTTACCCTAAGAAACTTTGCAGAACAATCGGAAGACACAACTTTGAGCTGAAGGAGGGTCACTAGGAAATCATCCATCCTGAGAAGCACACAAAAAAAAGTGTCCTGGCTAACCCAGCATGCTCTCCTTTCCCAGCCCACCCCAAGAAAGAAAGAGAAGGGAGGCAGCAATTACAGCTTTGGCTCCAGTGCTCTGGCACAAATACCACACTCACTCAGAGCAAGAAGGATATATTCAGTGCGCAAGGAGCAACTCCACCATAATTGCAGCAATAATTTTAAGGAATTTGTCCCCCGTGTGTCACCTCCAGCTGTTTTGTTTAAAAATCAGTCTAAGCATTATGGACCTTGTGCAACAATAGTCTTAAGAGCAAGCATAGCGTGATGATTAGCTGCGCACAAAAGCGTCTTAGGAGCCCCTGTCAGTACTAATATACCATGCCCACGTACTCTGGTAACAACAGGCCTCAAGTGATTGATGCCTTAGAGAGACATTTAACACCCTCCTCCCCTCAATTTCTAGAAATGACATTTCACTTAATCCCCCAAAGCAAAAGCACCCATGCTGGCAGCGTGAGTAATCAGCAATGCTTTGCAGTCTGGGATTCAAGATGAACATGGGGGTAACAGAGCCCAAACAAGCAGTTACGCTCATCCCTCCAATCCCCCCAAGACTCAGACGGGCAGCTCAGACCTGTTCAAATCATCAGAGAGCATTCACCTCCTACTCCACTTGGAAAGTGCTATTTCTGCAGAAGGGTGCATGCCCAAGGCCCCAAGGATAGGCAGTTTCCCCCCCAAACCAGGTTTATTCTAGACCTGTAAGTGATAACTTTCATGATAGCACCCTAAAGACTCACGGGAGGTTAGATGAAGGTACCCGAGACAGAGGACAAGCGACAAAGCAACTGCTCCGCATCCCTCACTCTTGTACACACATTCCCATGTTGTCAGTAAGTATGTCAGCACCAGTGACTGGGTGTAACAAGTTTTATCAAAAAGGTTAGGAGTTGCCTGGCTGGAATAATAGATTGAGTAGAGCTGATTGAGAGAAAGGGCTAAGTCACCCTTGCAGAGGAGGTCTGAGCTGGCTGGCTGTCCTGGCTATTACTTTCAGGAGGGGCCCGTTGCCGAAATCTTCACCTGCTATAATGAAACAGAGATTACCGGTGTGAGATTTGGCAATACCCAGCATGTGGCCTGGGTTTTCAACCAGACTTCAACATATGCCTGTTCACACTTAATAACACTCCCATGCAAGTGAGTCTTTTCAGTAATTTTCCAGTAATTTCCAGTATGTCCCATGTCATATATATTCCTCAGCAATACCCATCATAACCAAAATTCCCTTGGGCCTCACCATCTCTGTTTTTCATTGCAGAAACATACATTTTGTTGGTTTGCTTTACTGGTTACCTGCTACAAAGTTTTGTGCCTCCATATTGTACAGCAGCCCCACGATATGCACACTCACACAATAAAAAGACCCTTTGGCAGAAAACAGAATGGCTGAATAGTAAAATTTGCAATTGAATACAACCAGTGGTCAGTATGGCTGCAGCTCTTTATTTGCTCCTTTTGTTTCTCAAGGAAGCGGAAGGAAGATTTTAGTACTTTTTAGGTTTAATTTTAAAAGATGGCTACTCACAGAACATGCTAACAGCCCTACTTCAATACTGTTCATAAAAGCAGAGATTAATCTTTCATGAAAGCACTAGAAGGAAAATACTAAAAAGGGAAGAGACTAGTGCTAATTAATGCTAAAGATTTTTTACTTGCAAGCAAAACTTGAAGAAAAAGTCTTATTTATCCATGAGATTTCATTCCAGAACAGACAAGGAGATCATCAAGTTTGACCTTTTCTATGACAAACCACAGGCCATCACCCAACTGTGCCTGTGCTAAAACAAATAACTTGCCAGAAGGAAGGTACCCAGTTGTAATTTAAAGACATCAAGAGCTGAAGGAGGTATTGGAGGATGCTTTACTCCAACAGTTGCTCAGTATGGAAGAGGGGTGTTCCGTGTCCGATCTGAATTTGCATAGCTTTGATGTTAGTCTTGTCCACCAACTTGAAGTATTGCAGTTTCTCTGCATTTTCTCCCTATAATACATATCCATACAATAACCAAATTTTAACAGTGTTTTGTCAGAAGAACTTACTCAACTCTTGATATTTCTTTATGAAATACCTAAGACATCACCAAATCTTTGTTGATGTGCTCTACACGCTTTGAGATGAGTGGCTAAGACTGAAGTTCCTAAAAGCTGCCTGGGAGATTTAGGCACAGGTCTTGTTAAAGCAGGGGAGAAACATCTTTTCCCTCCCTCATCTCCTGACTTGGAGGACCGACAGACTGTCACATCTCTGGATGAGACACCACAGTGTAGCGAGGAGCTGTGTTAGTGCAAGAATAACAACCACATATGGTACTGATCTGCACTTGCACCAACTCAAGACGCAACTGCATCATCCCCTTAGCCAGCCTCCACAGCAGGCCAGCTCACTCACACCGAAAGCGGTGGGTAAGAGCCAGCCACAATTAGAAAGTTACAGATTCAAACAGTTACAATCAATGTTAATAGGCACAGAGTAGCTAGGGGTATCTCTCAGTACGTCTTCCTTCAGAGATAGTTTTGAAACAGATTTTTTTTTTTAATCGAAATACCCAGCTGTGACTTAAATTTTTAATTCAAAACCTGATCATGCTTTAGGTATGAGTCATCATTCTACTCCACTGTGCCCCAAGGCTGGCAAACCCCTTCTGTACCCCACAACAACAAAGCAACTGAAGTGACCAGGGTTTGAGCAGCGATGAAGCTATTCACCACCATGCCTCATGCCTAACTTCGCATTTCCAGCCACATCCCCCCACAGTCGCTGTGTCACTTTTCCTTCCATATGGCCACCCAGGCACATCTCCATGTTATCATATGCCCCCCAGTCTATTCCCACAGGATATCCCCTGCTGGGAAAGGACCCCCAGTGGAGGGGTTACCCTCCTGGGTCTAATGATGTCTTCATGGTCCCCTCCAGCTCTGCCCAGATGGGGGTCCCAAGTACCTGAGCACTTACAGCTGGGTAAATTCCCACTGCCCTCTCACCTATGATCTGCCTTACATGGGGTAACCAGGACAAGTTCAGCTCCGGGCAGCCTCCCAACATCCTTCTCAGCCACATACATGCACATACTTATTTGGCACAGCAAAAACAACTGTGCCAAAACTCCATGCACCAAGCAGCTGCTGTGTTTGCCCCAGAGGTGCCTGCAGTATACCTGTCTTCTCTGGATCTTGTAGTGACCCTGTGGCCATTTAAACCATGTGGATCCAAGCTCTGCCTCACTGCTGATAAGCAGTACCTAGCAGGTATTCAGAGGCATCCCTTTTTAGGGGATGCAGAGCCCTTCACACATCTAGAACAATATCTGCACCTTTGTCCCAGCGGGGCTTTGACAGACACTGCCAGACCACCTCTCCAGACCCTTCTCCCAGGGCATTCTCCTTCAGCACAAGTTCATTTTAACAGAATTTGGATGTGCTGTGAAAGAGCAAGGATAGCCACAACAAAACTGATAGCACGGGTTCACTCTTCTATAGGTCCAGGTTTCTAGTGCGTTTGTATCATCTCTGGTGGCACTGGGCATGTGTCCTGGTGTGAACTGATAGTTGCAAAGGAGAAGCTCTACTCGAGCTGGATGCACAACTCAGCACCCCTGAACAAGTGAAGCTTCAACCATCACCAAAGCAATGCACCAAGTTGAAGTTGCGCAGTCACGTTTCCGGACTGCCCTTGCTGCCACCGTGGATTCATCTTTCTCCCACCAGGCCACCTGATGTGGGCATCAGCTTTTTTTCAGCTCATGCATCAGGAACACAGGCAGCAGGCTGGCCTGATACAGTGGGTGGAAAGGACATACTTGAAGAAAGAACAAGTCACACAAGATAGAGGCTAGCTGTACAACTTCACATAGGACTAGAAGGTATTTGGACAATGCAGCAACAGGAAAGGTACAAACTTTTATAGGGAATTCTCCTTCCTTTTCTAGTTCCTTAACAAACCAATTTGCCAGTTAGTGGAATTAATTCCAGCACATTTGCATCCTTGAACTTTTTCTTTTCTAATTTTCCCCACTGCAATATCCCAGCCTCTCTCTATGTCTCACAAGACAGTTGTTGCTGATCTCCCCTCTCAGCTGGAGAGAGCACAGCCTGCAGCTCGCCTTGATGCCAATCTGGGCCAACTGCCAGCTGAACTAACACAGCACTAAACTTCTGAGTCAATCAGGACTCTTTCTTTGGCCAGTAATTTTCCCAGTATTTGTAGGAAATCCATTAACTCTGGGAACTCTGCTCATTCGTCAGATCGATCAAGTTTGTCAACCAGGGTCAGGAATTATTGGGAGTGGAAGAAAGACTAGACAGACATAATGATCATGCAAGCCTTATTTCTTTAGGAAACCAATCTCAAACATAGTACTGCTAAAGCTGGGGAGCTGTGCTAACTTACACTAGCCCATTAATCCTCGCAGACCTTCTGGACCGCTGCTGGAAAACACAGGGCTTGCCTCTAGCAACACGCTGGCACGGGTACCCCTGGGTACCTGACTCAGCAGTCCTTTGCCTGGTGTGTAAATTACAGCACAATCAGTAAATTTATTCAAGTTGGGAGAGTGGTGAAGTACCCACTCATACCTCTCCTTGCTATCAATCTTGTCACCCTGCCAAGCAGACTCAAAATGACAGCTATTCAGTCATGACACAAAAACAAGAACTGCTGCATCATACCTAGCTTCCAGAGGCATATTTTAAAAAGGAAAAAACAAAGATGCAGCAGTAGAGAGGCTACCAAGCACCCTCTCAAACCAGTCTAGCTTGGGTTGCCTACTGAGAGGACATATGCTCACACATAGCCATGGCTAATGCGGTGATCTTGCACCCTGGGTTTAAATCCTTCCACAAAAAAAACAGACAGAAGGAATATGGAGATGGGACAGCCTCTGTTCGTTGTCCCCAAACTGTCACTGTCCAGTTTTCCCTCATCATACTAATTAGATGCATTTCTAGCTAGCAGAGATGATGAATTGCAGGTTTTCATAAAGAAGATATTTTCTTTGCTGTTCTCCCGAAGTAGAAAGGATTTCAGGGAGTTTTAGGATTTTCACCAAAAATTCAGTTCTGAAAATTTTCCCTAAATTGCCAGAGCACTTCCCCCTTCTTTGCAGAGGCAACTGGAAGGCCAGAGGCCCTTGTGCCATAGCGGTAACTGGGGCAATGCTCTCCTCAGCCACACTAGGCATAATTAGGCTTTTACCCATTTTTAGAGAATGGTGACTCCTTTTCTACCCCCAGGAAAAGAGGGAATGTGTGCCTGGGTGAGAGATGGAGCCTCTGCAGAGCAAAGATACTGGGAAGCCGAGGAGGCTCAACATAGACGTATGTAACGCTAACTCTTCTGACCTCCTGCTGTCTCCCCTTAGTCCCCTTCCCCAGCCAGGCTTGTTGCAGCCAACAAATAAGCTGATAATGCTCCCGATGCACAGGCCCACAGAGCACCAGGAGCTGTATCGGCAGCTGTTACATCTCTGCATATTGAGGAGCTCCAGGCCTACCCCATGGACCCTGTACGCTCTGCTGCAACACAGCAACATCCGGGGGGCACAAAACATCCTCAGAAGGCTCAGCTCTTCTCAGCAGGCTTGGAAACCCTCACCCCCAGTGAACTTGAGCACCCCTTTCTTCTCAGTGCTGCAGCAAGAGCAAGGAAAAGCTGGAAATGAAGACAGGGACAGCTATTGCAAACCCTCTTTGAGGAGGAGATGCTGGAAAGGCAGTGCTCCCTAATGGTTATGGTGTTTGTCTGCAACTCTGGAGACTTTGCTGCTGCAGCCCAGTCCATCATGACCATGGGGTCATAGCAGTGGTGGATAAGGGAAGAGAAACTGGCGTCATCTACCTGGCCTTGTGCAAAGCATTTGATACTGTCCCACATGACATCCTTGTCTCTAAAATGAAGAGACGTGGATTTGATGGGTAGACCGCTTGGTGGATAAGTTATTGGTTCGATGGTCACACTCAAAGAGCTGCAGTCAATGGCTCGATGGTTGGGTGGCAACCAGTGATGAGTGGGGTCCCTCACGGGTCTGTATTGGGACCAGTATTATTTAACATCTTTGTCAAGGACAGTGACAGTGGGATTGAGTGCACCCTCAGCAAGTTTGCCGACAACACCAAACTGAGTGGTGTGGTTGATACTCTAGAGGGAAGGGATGCCATTCAGAGGGACCTTGACAGGCTCGAGAGGTGGGCCTGTGCAAACCTCATGAAGTTCAACAAGGCCAAGTGCAAGGTCCTGCACATGGGTTGGCGTAATCCCAAGCACAAATACAGGCTGGGAGGAGAATGGATTGAGAACAGCCCTGAGGAGAAGGCTTGGGGGTGTTGGTTGATGAGAAGGTCAACATGACCTGGCAACGGGTGCTCGCAGCCCAGAAAGCCAACCGTATCCTGGGCTGCACCAAAAGAAGTGTGACTGGCAGGTCGAGGGAGGGGATTGTCCCCCTCTACTCTGCTCTGGTGAGACCCCACCTACAGTACTGCGTCCAGCTCTGGGGCCCCCAACGTAAGAATGACATGGACCTGCTCGAGCGGGTCCAGAGGAAAGCCACGAAGATGAGCAGAGGGCTGGAGCACCTCCCCTATGAGGACAGGCTGAGAGAGTTGGAGTTGTTCAGCCTAGAGAAAAGAAGGCTCAGGGGAGACCTTAAGGCAGCCTTTCAGTACTTAAAGGGGCTTACAGGAAAGATGGGGAGTGACTCTTTGTGAGGGAGTGTAGTGACAGGAGGAGGGGCAATGGCTATAAACTGAAAGAGGGTAGATTTAGATTAGATATTAGGAAGAAATTCTTTACTGTGAGGGTAGTGAGGCACTGGAACATGTTGCCCAGAGAAATTGTGGATGCCCCTTCCCTGGAAGTGTTCAAGGCCAGGTTGGATGGGGCTTTGAGCAACCTGGTCTAGTGGAAAGTGCCCATGGCGGGGAGGTTGGAACTAGATGATCTTTAAGGTCCCTTCCAACCCAAACCATTCTGTGATTCTGTGACCCAGGAAGAACTGTGGCTCAGACACACAGCCTCCTGTCTCCAGCACTGTCTCCTTCAGCATGTTCATCTGGGGCTCCACATAGGCTTCTGATGCTATCAGCTGGAGTATCACTATGTGTACATTTTACTGTGGGGAATAATAATAAAATTAAAATAAAAATGAACAATTTCTTTGTCAGGACCTTCAGTCCAGCTGTCAGAGTATTCCTATCCTCTCTTAAACTGCACTTTCATATTTAATAAAAAGTTTATTTACCCATTTTAATTGTCACAATGTGACAGGGCACTTGGGTCCTGGCTGACAACCTCATTTTTAATCTTCAAGTATTTATTTCATGCAATTGCAGCAAATTTGAGAAAAGGGCCAAGCCTGGCCAATTCCTATGCAGAAATTCCACAACATTCATTTCTGCTGCTTCTTCATTATTTGTCCCTATTACAGAATTAGATCAGAAAGCCCAGTATTTCCACTTCCATAACCCTTCAAGTTTGCAAAACATTTTCCATCACACCAGAAAAACTAGAAGATTGTTGGAGTATTTAGGTTAATTAGGTAGTTCAACAGAGGGCAAGATCTGATCTCCTTCTGGCACTTAAACTCTTGATCTTGCAGTAAGTGTTATTTTTTAATCAAGAATTCTTAATTTTCTTTATCACCATACTGCCCTGCCGTTGGAATGAGTATTATGTATTTGGTACACGCTAGGTTCACACAGCGCATTGTGAAGTGACAAAATTCTTGTAAAGAAATTATCTAAATTCTGGAAGACTGCCTAGGAGAATAGTTTTGTATGAAGATTATGCAACTGCCTAACATTAGCACCTTTTTTTTTTTTAACCCTGATCATACCAAATCAATCAGGAAGCAGAACATGCAACTTCTTTACTTACTATCAGCCTGATTTGAGAAAGGAGCAGCCAGAACTGGAGACCAAATTAGAACACATATTATGTACCACGTTATGATCAGAAGTCCCGCACCACAACACCACAGCTTTCCCAGGCTCATGCTAAACACCTGCACAGAAGTGAGCACCAGAAGGAGCAGAGAGCTGTCACGGGAAGAAGCCTTCCTCAGAGCAGAGAACTTGCCTGCTCCCAGCTTTCACACCACCATTTCAAAGCCTCCAATTAAAGGCATTGAGCTAGCCCATGTTAGCTTTCACTCCCTGCTCTGCTATCACCAAAAATATTCAGATCTGTTTTCTATGACCTTCCCAAACCCCTGTTCTCTCTAAGTCCCCCAAGGGGTCACCCAGAAGTTGGGAATGTCAGAGCACATATGTGCTTTAAAAGCATCCCTTCTACAGGACTACATGGAAGAAGCTGTTGCACTACACAGCAGCTATTGTGGTCCACAGGCGTTTGCAATGCCTGGGTTTGTATTCTGAGTTTGGCCTGATGCCAGCTGAACCTGTATTTAGGTGTACTTAAGATAAGAACCACACAAGGACCCCTGCCCCACACACATAGATCCTAAAAATTACCTGGCATGATGACAGCTCTATGGTTGTTTTTCACAGAACTGATGAGTTGGCAATGAAGCTTATAGACAGGAGGCAGCTTTAGTCCCAGGCCTTTGACAGGATACATTCCCCCAAGAACTCCCCTTTCCCAGCCCTAAAATAACATGATCTTCTCACCCCCATTCACAGTCAATGGAGTCCTGATGATTAAAAACACCTGCCCACCCCCTGAGGTAAGGGCTAGGTGCTATTACTGCTCACACCTACTTATCAATAATTAGGATCAAGTGCATAAAGGCACCCAGCCATATCACAGTGATACTTAATTTGTCAGCAGGGCAATGAACAAATTAAATCAGACTGAAACACCCTTCAATTAACCTGGAGATCATCAAAACATTTGCAGCTTTGGATGTGCAAACATGACTTGTGCTTTTAATAGTCTCTTCGGGCACTTAAAATTGCTGTCCCCCTTTTCCTCAAGAGCTAATTTTGCTAATGTGAGCTTTCTGGAGAGAGATCTAACAGGACTAGCTTGTTAGTCTATCACCTGAGCTGCTAGAAAGCTCCCCACTACCCATGCACCACTCGCCTGCAGCCTGCCTTTGCTGTGCTTGCGCTGGTCCTTGAGGGAGGAGAGCCTTGCAGAGGATGGTACATTGACCAGAGGAGCAGGAGGTGGTTTTCAGAGGAGGACAGGGATAGTTATTCTCTGCACACCTGGCCTGAGAAGGTTTGCTCTGGGAAGGGCAGCAAGGATTTATCTTGCTGCAGCTGAGCCAAGGGGATCCCGTTAGCTCTCACCTCAACCTCCAACGCACGGACTATCCTGCACTACCCTAGCTCCTCACTAGTACTGTGAGGCATATACTGGGGCATCTCCTGAAGATTCAGGAGCAGCTGATACCTCTCTCCAGTCCAGTGGAAAGTGATACTTTAAACAGCTATTGAACAAAGGGCTGAGGACCAAGTCTGCTCACTGAGAGGTTTCCCTGGGGCATTGGGATCCTGGTCAGGATGGAGCCAAGCCTTTGCCTTGATCTGCATAGCCTGTGGGACACTCTGCTCCTTGGCCATTCCTCTTTACTGGGTGGTGCTATGTACCTCTGACAGCAAACATCTGGGCACCAGATGAATTTCAGTGATGGGAGAAAAAAACCAAACACAACAAAAACAAAGCAACAAAAAAATGGGCTATGGGATATGTCAATTCTTGGCTTTCCTGCCTGGGGAAGCAGCTGGTCAGCCATAGTCTTTGGTGGATCAACCCTGGGTAATTTGCAGGTTCCTAAATCCCTCAAAGCCTGGCCTGTCCTTCCCAAAGGACTACATTGCTCCACCTCCTAGATGTCAGGGGAAAGGCCTGGCCCTATTCCTGCTGGCAGAAAATCCTGCAGCTCTCCTTGAGACCCAAGCACTGCCAAGGGGCAGGACTTCTTTCCCTCCCAAGCTTTCTCTGTGCTGCCAATACAACAGGACCAATTGTTTACTGCCCCTCCCCAACCTGGAAAAAAGTGTTGAGACTGAAGAATTCAATCAGCAGAGCTTGGGGGGGGGGGGGGGGGGGGGGAAATCCTTCATCTTTGCAAGGACATCTCCCAAAGCAAGGAACATGTTGGAATTTACTTTTATTTATGCCCTTCTGGGTATGGGCAGAGAAGAGCCATTTTAATCGGGTTTGGCTGGATGATATTCAACAAGCTTAGCTACTTGCTAACTGAAAGCATTAGGGATCTGAGTTTTCTCACTAGCACAAGATAACAAACCTAGCATGCACATGGGAGTACGATGTTGATAGCGCTGTCTCTATAGTATGACTAGGCTTAAGAAAGAGCTTTCAGCTTGTTTCTAGTCAACTACATGTAGATTTAGCAGCTGCCTAAATTCATATCTGCTACAAGTTATACTGCACATGAGAGGGTGCAAAATCACAGAATCACAGAATCACAGAATCACTAAGGTTGGAAAAGACCTGTAAGATCACCAAGTCCAACCACCAACCCAACCCCACCATGCCCACTAAACCATGTCCCACAGTGCAACGTCCACACATTCCTTGAACACCTCCAGGGATGGTGACTCCACCACCTCCCTGGGCAGCTTATTCCAGTGTCTCACCACTCTCTCAGGAAAGACATTTTTCCTAATATCCAATATAAACCTCCCCTGGTGCAATTTGAGGCCATTTCCTCTTGTCCTGTCACTCGTCACTTGGGAGAAGAGACCAACACCCACCTCACCACAACCCCCTTTCAGGTAATTGTAGAGAGCGATGAGGTCTCCCCTCAGCCTCCTCTTCTCCAGACTGAACACCCCCAGCTCCCTCAGCCGCTCCTCAGCAGACTTGTGCTCCAGACCCCTCACCAGCTCCGTCGCCCTTCTCTGGCCACGCTCCAGCACCTCAATATCCTTCTTGGAGTGAGGGGCCCAAAATAAGGCAAAGCCTGCAAAATTTCAGTGTCAGGCTTTGTACCACTATATTTAAAGCTGTGGCAGAATTGCCTTCACCCAGCATCCTTGTTCTGTGCCTGAACCAGAGATATTCATGATGCAGCTAACAAGCTCACTAAAGCCTACCAAGAGCTCATGCCTTCCTCCCTAGGCTTTGCTTTCAAAGGTGTGCTTGGCAACTTCCAAAAATGCCAAAGTTGTCTCAGCAGCAGGGTCTGCTTGCATCCGTTCCTTGCAGGTTGTCTCTGGATTAGGCTAGTACAAGTTTATAGAGCCCAGACTGAATAGTCGGGGCAGTTCCTCCTTTGCATAACTGGAAAAATGTCTCTTGTTAGAGAAGCTGTCTGCGGAGGTGCTGTACGGCCAGGGCGCTGGCTGTAGCACAGAAAGATGTCTTAGACTTCAATGTCTGCCTTGGAGGACAAGCAAGCCCAGCAGGGCTGGAGCAAGCCTGCAGTCCCACAGGGCAGTTTCTCTCCCTCTCTAGCTCACCCTTCGAGGCTGGGCTGAAGCACCTCCATGCAGCACCGGACAGGGGAACATCCCCTGCATTGCTGCTGGGCCCACTCTAAGCTTGACTAGGGCTTCACCTACCCATCTAAATAACAGAGCAGACCCTGACCCTCTCAAGTCATGTAGGAGGAGAAGTTCCCTCTCATAGGAGCTTGTCACGGACTCCCACTCCCTGCCGGAGGACGGACAACTCAAGCCACCTCTCTTCGTAATGTATCCTGAGCTAGGTACTTCACCAGCCTTCACCCCATCATCCCCAACGCTTCCTCCACACACATCGGCTAACATAACTTAGGGTGGGATTGCTCCTTCGCAACGTTAGCTCTTGGTCTGGTTGTTAAAACCCTCAGGCTGGGCACCGCTGCTGCTGCATTTGGCTGCATAGTGCTCATTAACAGAGCAGAGATGAAGAACTTTGTATTTGCATTGTAGAAAAGAATTGGGTTTCCTGTCTCAAGAGCTAATAATATCTCAGTCATTCCTGCAAACCCATGAAACAATTATCTTGAGTGGGATAATTCTATCTTGAGTGGGATATTCCACACTATCCCAAGCGGGACACTTTCCATTTAAACATTTCTGACTTCTTACCCTTTAAAATATTCACAGAAATAGAAGATACACAGACTACTTCTGACCACTTTCCTTAACTGGTCTGAAATATTTTAGAAGTGATCAACAACTTATCTTTAAGATCCTTACTGAACCCCTGCAGACTTTCTGAGGATCTGTCTATAACATTTTTACTTAGAGAAATCTGCCCATTAGCATTCAATGCACATCACTATATTTAGGTTTCAGGAAATATGACACTCATTCCACAGGAAGATTTGAAAAAAAATATAACAGTGGCCTATTTCTTTATTATAAACCCGTTGCTAAGGTATTTCCATTGATTTTCCTCTATATAATATATTTCTAAAGCACTGCAGGAGTAAATTTAGGATCCAAAGCAAGAAGAAAAAAAATTTCTCTAGCAAACCTGACTTTGGTCAATCAATCATTATGAAATAAAATAAGAAAAAAAGATCCTTCTTACTGGCCTTATGAAGTGATGCACTGCAGTTCCCCACAGCTGTGTAGGCCTCCTGCAGATTAAACAAAATTCATCAGAAAGGCTTGAGACGGGTTTCTTGAGAAGTGAAAACAGTAGGACACCAGGCATCCGCTACATTTGCTATTTGCCATTAATCACAGGCTTTCCTGCTTCCAAGCCATGCATGCTAAGGTCTGATGGTTTGAGGAGGAAGTCTGGAGCAACCTTTTCCTTTTCACCAGGGGCTGGACAGGAGATGCAAATTACAGGAGAGGATTCAATGCAACAGCAAGTCTGGCCTCCCGTCAAACTTGGCCCAAGACTGACCCATAAGCAGATAAGTCCAGGAGCGAGATCCTTAGGAAAGCTCATCTGATACCACAGAGAGGCCATCACCCCTGTGCAGATAAGGCTTTTTGTGGGCACCAAACCATATTCAACTGTCACACTCTCACAGTTAGAAGCAAGCCTGTCAATGGAGGTAAGGACAGGCTTGGGCTGAGGTCAGTTATATGAGGTTCAACAAGGCCAAGTGCCGGGTCCTGCACTTGGGTCACAACAACCCCATGCAACGCTACAGGCTTGGGGATGAGTGGCTGGAAAGCTGCCCAGCGGAAAAGGACCTGGGGGTGCTGGTTGACAGCCAGCTGAATATGAGCCAGCAGTGTGCCCAGGTGGCCAAGAAGGCCAACGGCATCCTGGCCTGTATCAGAAATGGTGTGGCCAGCAGGAGTAGGGAGGGGATCGTGCCCCTGTACTCGGCGCTGGTGAGGCCGCACCTCGAATGCTGTGTTCAGTTTTGGGCCCCTCACTCCAAGAAGGACATTGAGGTGCTGGAGCGTGTCCAGAGAAGGGCGACGGAGCTGGTGAGGGGTCTGGAGCACAAGTCTGATGAGGAGCGACTGAGGGAGCTGGGGGTGTTCAGTCTGGAGAAGAGGAGGCTGAGGGGAGACCTCATCGCTCTCTACAACTACCTGAAAAGAGGTTGTGGTGAGGTGGGTGTTGGTCTCTTCTCCCATGTAACTAGCGATGGAACGAGAGGAAATGGCCTCAAGTTGCGCCACAGGAGGTTTAGGCTGGATATTAGGAAAAATTTCTTCACTGAATGGGTTATCAAGCATTGGAAGAGGCTGCCCAGGGAGGTGGTGGAGTCACCCTCAGTGGAGGTGTTCAAAAAACATGTAGACGTGGCACTGCGGGACATGGTTTAGTGGGCATGGTGGGGTTGGGTTGATGGTTGGACTTGATCTTAAAGGTCTTTTCCAACCTTAATGACTCTGTGATTCTGTGAAAGCACTGCTCCAAGTACCCCCTGCCATTTCAATTTGCAATACGAGTGCTTTTCCAGCTTGCAGATGCAACGCAGCACTCAGAAGAGTCAGTCTCAGCCCCCGCTGTCCGCTTCCTTATATTGCTGGAGCCATTCAGTGGCCCTACCAAAAAGGCACACCCACAGTCCATTTCCAAATCTGAATATACCATGAAAGCAAATGCAGGTGTCCCAGCTCATCCACATCTCATTTTTAATTAAATCACCTACACTGCTTCAAAACATTCAGAAGGTTAAAAATGAAATTAAGCCTATCTTAATTTTACTTGGTGGAGATTAATCATATGTACTACAAGATAACAGGGAAAGCCTCATTAGTACTGTTTACAGTGCCCATCCATGACATGACAGATGAGAGACAAGAAATAATTTAATCTCACATAAATGAGCAAAAATAAGCACATCTGAGACTTCAGCACAAAATTCTGACCTATGAAGCAAGCTTATTTAGAAATCACCATAACAGAAAGTGACCGTTTGACAAATTGCACAAGGTTCAGTTTTCTTAATAGACAGTATCATTCCAGCAACCTCGCCACTCCCCAGCTGCGTTATACAAGCAAATTGCTTCTCCGACTCTGTCGAGGGCAGTGGTTTTCAACCCCAACCTGAGGATTCATGGACGCCTGAGAGATTGCAAGTGGTAACTAATAAAGCACATACATAAGGTCTACATGGACCCAAATACTCCTAAGTGGTCTGGCCCTCTTCTGGGAGAGATTTAGCATTCTAGAAGTTGGGAGTATGCGAAAAATCACCTGTCCAAATGGTAAATTATTAGGAACAGTGACCATATCTTACACTGAAAGTGTACAACACCCCATTTTCTTGACTGTAAGGCAACAGAACAGAAGCAAATATGAGTAATGTTGTTGGACTGATAAGGTCTGCTTGGAAATCATACATATAGTTTTCTTTGCTGATTTCCATTTTGAATAAATAGCCCCACACCCAGATGCCCAGTCCAACCTCAGCCTTGAACAGTTTACCAGCCCAGGCAGACAACAGCAGCACCCTTCCCTACAGGATTTCCACTCTGAAAGCATCCTTTCATTCCCCTCAAAGCCAGGGCAGGCAAAGCTGTCTGTTGGGACTAACTTGATTGTCAAAACATCAGCAAAACAAGAAAAGGGGTGGTGGGGGGCAGGTGCTAAGACTTCCTTGGCCCTTCAGATGGGCTTGTCTCCAGCAAAACACTTAGTCTGGGACCAACTGGTCCCAGTCCCAGTGAAGCCAGTGGAGCCAGACCAGCCCAGCATGAGCAAGTGCCTCACTCAGCCACTAATTCCAGAGCTTATTTCAACTATTCACCTATTCTTAGTTACCTGGAGGCTGCACCCTCACTCTCAACTCATGAGACCCTCATAAATAACTCCTTGCTTTAAAGCACCTCATTAAGATCTGGATCTCCTTTTAACTACACTCCTGTAAATCAACAGGCTCTCTACTACAGTCAATAAACCACATGAGCAGGGGTTAGTTCTTAGCATCTGGCTCAAATCCACCTCTGTTTTGGCTAATTGGTATCTCTAAGTGAATAACTGTGTAGAAGTGACCTTTGCTGAGAAGAGAAACTTAAATCTCAGAAAAGTGTTCCTGGTTTTACTAACCTGGGCAGCTGCCTTCCCAGAAAAGTCAGTCTCTTATTCCCAGCATAACTGAGAGCAGAGGCATCTTTCTACAACATTATTTTCTGGTTTTCTCTTTCCTACCACAGCCTATTGGAAGCAAAAAAGGGCTGGATGAAGCTAAGTAGAGCTTTTCTTTGAACAAATCTTAGTTACCATCAAGCCTGGAAACTTAGCAGCATCCTACAGATGACCTTGAAAGGAAATAGTTTTGCTTTGCCCGTCTCTGAGCAGAAGAGATTAACACTGCCTACACACACCCCACAAAAGGTTTGTTAGCAAACACAACAGAGCTGAGTCCATCAAAAACAGCAAAGCCATGTTGTTGCTGTGTTGCAGACATCTATAAACACCGTAACATTGCAAGAGCTCCAGTCCCAGCTCTCCTCTCATAGCTAAGGACAGCAAATTGGAAAACGCATCCCAGCCCTAGCTATCTCCCTTGTTCCGCTCACTGTTTGCAGTGTACTAGACAGCTTCTTACACCCAGAAAACACAGTAATCAAGGAGGGATCAGCTGTCTTCCAAGACTGAAAACTCCAAAGCCTGGTAGTTGTATCCTTGCAAACACTTCTCTTTCCCCTTCTCAGGGTTCCCTCCCCCATTTACTCCAGACTGTCTGGTCATCGGGTGAATCCTAGCCTCAGACAGCTGCAGTGTATCTTCTCTTGCCCATTTAATCTTCAGCAAAAGCCATCACGAGTTATTTGTCTCCAAAAATAAATTATTCTCAACTGGATAGAAAGATACTGAAGTCAGTCATATTACTAACACACAAATGAAACCTTAAACCTGATGTCAAGCTTGGGACTCTTTCACGATGCCACCTGGTACTAATAATGCAGGATACAGCCCTGTAAGGTCCCACCTTGCAGGTAGGAGGTCCCACCTGAACCGTTGCACTGCCCTGCATGTGCACGCAAGCCTGCCCAGCATAATACTGGAAAACAACACCACAGACTGCCTATGAGCCTTTTGTCTCTTAATAACGGTCATTTAATAACGAGTCATTTCCTCAAATGGCCAGTGGGTTACCAGTTACCTGACTGCTATTTTTCAGTTGCACAGAATAAAAGACCAGGTAGCGGAGCGATCTTGGTCCAGTAGACACACAGCTGGAATCAATGGCTACAAGCTGCAGTTTCCAATGAAGGTGGGATGCCTTTTCCCATTGGATCCACTTCTGGGAGTTTTCCTTCCAGCCAAAAAAGTCTCAGGGTCCCATGGGAACATGTGACAGCCTGAAGCATGTGGATAGTCAGTGACTGGAAAGTCTCTTTAGGCCTTAGACCCTGTGACTTGAAGAAAGCTTCCTCCAAAGAGCAGGCAGTCATAAATCAATGGGCAGCTTTCTGACTCAGCAGAGAGAGCATCACCTTAAGTGACACTGATAAACGAGTCTGAGGGATTTGCTTTCCTATGTTGCCTTCTGTTTAGCTTCCCCTGAAATTTAAATGCATAAAATACCATTAAGATAAAGAGGAAGCCAGGTGTGAAATGAAATAATTCAGATGCAATACTTCATCACAAAGTTGTTGGTATAAAGTGGAGGAAAGCTTATGCAAACCAAAAGCCTAATAGGTCATACGAAAAGGAATATCTAGGTATGATTTATTTATAGGTCAATTTGTCCTGAGCCACACCACATCCCCTGCAAAGAACAGGGGGATTAGCTGTATTAGTTTAGCTGTATTAACTGTCAGCTTTCATGAAACACTTGGGAAATTTTCTGTGCTGAAAGTCCAGCCCAGACCCTGATCGCAGCAGAGCTGACCCAGAAAGTGATGGCCACTGATACTCACCTTTACTGTGCCTCAGTCATGAGCCACCTGGAAATAGCCAGTTCTCAGTGACTAGGGAAGGGTCAGTGGGATTTCAGGCTGGCTCCTGGCAGCTCCATGGGGTCGCTCTGCAGGACCATGGAGAAAAAAAGTCACTCTGTTCAACTCTGGGGTGCACTGGAAGAGAAGGTAGAGATGAAAATCATGACTCTCTGGAAAACACAAGGAAAGCACTCATTGGTAACATTGCTAATCAACGATGTAATTCTTTGTATGTTTGAGATAGACTGGTGAATAACTGTTTGAAAACTGTGGCTCATTTTAAAACAACTATGTCTTAATGAAAGTACCCAAAGAGGAGTCAGAATCTGAAAGTCCTTCTGCAAAATTAATTCATTCTTAAGGAGATGAACTAAGTTGCAATCTGTACTGTAATGGTGCTTTGGCTTTTGAGTTAGTGAGATACAAATTTGGGGAAGGACAGACAAGCAAAAAGGGAAACAAAAATCCTATTGTAAAAAGGGAATTGAACTCCACTCAGAAAGCTTAAATGTCATTTACTTACAGTAAAAGTAAAGGTTATGCAAAGATTAAAAGAAGAAAAAAAAAGTTTTAAAAACAGACATGGACTTCACGGTAATGTCCCCAAGATCTTCTAGTAGCAGCAAGCTGGATTCTCTGCTCAAACACTATCTTTCCTCCTTCTTTTTTCCATCCTCCCAAATCTTCCCTGGTAGCAGGAAAGCCTGGCCATGACATCTCACCTTTTGGAAATCAAAATCCAACCCTACTTGCCTTACTGTGTTAGATCTGAATATTTGTTTCTTACCTGGTAAATCAACAAAGTGACTGCAGAGGAAAGTTACAGGCTCATTGCTGGAATTACATCAATTTGCAAGTTCAGTGGTGTCTATTTGGAGAGAGCAAGCAACTATTTTAAAACTGTTGGCATTCTCAGAAAGAATTTCTGGAGAGAATTTCTATTTACATTAGTGTTACTACTCTGCACTGTTACTTCCCACAAGAAATATGGACCTTCACCAGTTTTCTGGTGACCAGCCAGTCACCAGTTTTCCACCCAAGAAGTGCTATGCAGTCATTCAAGGCTGATTCCTCTGGACCCATTTATTATCTGCGTTCCTTGCTTTGTACCAGTGTTTCATTCTTCTTCCAGCTGAGCTCTGTGTTCCTTCTTGGCACTTTTAAAGATCCTTTTAAAGTATCTTTTCACAGCACAAATTAAATCAGTTTTTAAAACAAAGACATGGGAAAATCCACTGTGGCAAGGTCCATGACAGTCCCCAGCTATCTCTCTCTTCTAAAATTCAGAGGTTCTTGACATGAGGGTAGGGAGGCATTTTGCTGTTGGCTGAAGGCTCAGCCTCTGCAGGGTAAGAGTATTGGTCTGCCTCCTGCCACGTGCCACATCCTCACCACACTCCATGCCCTCCCCAGGCTAGAGCTGACAGACCCTCTGGCCATCTTTCCTCCTGTCTGTAGGTCTATACTGCAATGCCCTTCTCCCTGGGAGGCCCTACTGCTTTAGTTGTCCTGATATCTGCTCCCAAAGGGCTTGGTGAAGGATGCTTACCCCAGCGTCCTGCACCCTATGGTCAAAGTTTGCAACCCTGTCTGAGGTGGACTTCTACCTGAATACAGCACGGCCCAGAAGGACTGATCAGAGGATCACAGAATCACAGTATCACTATGGTTGGAAAAGACCTGTAAGATCATCAAGTCCAACCACCAACCCAACCCCACCATGCCCACTAAACCATGTCCCGCAATGCCACGTCCACAAGTTCCTTGAACACCTCCAGGGATGGTGACTCCACCACCTCCCAGGGCAGCTTATTCCAGTGTCTCACCACTCTCTCAGGAAAGACATTTTTCCTAATATCCAATATAAACCTCCCCTGGCACAACTTGAGGCCATTTCCTCTTGTCCTGTCACTCGTCACTTGGGAGAAGAGACCAACACCCACCTCACCACAACCCCCTTTCAGTAACTGTAGAGAGCGATGAGGTCTCCCCTCAGCCTCCTCTTCTCCAGACTGAACACCCCCAGCTCCCTCAGCCGCTCCTCATCAGACTTGTGCTCCAGACCCCTCACCAGCTCCGTCGCCCTTCTCTGGACACGCTCCAGCACCTCAATGTCCTTCTTGGAGTGAGGGGCCCAAAACTGAACACAGC
Organism: Gavia stellata; assembly: GCF_030936135.1. Taxonomy (NCBI): domain Eukaryota; kingdom Metazoa; phylum Chordata; class Aves; order Gaviiformes; family Gaviidae; genus Gavia; species Gavia stellata. Next base: position 969,678 of record NC_082616.1, on the reverse strand, counting down.
ATTCGAGGTGCGGCCTCACCAGCGCCGAGTACAGGGGCACGATCCCCTCCCTACTCCTGCTGGCCACACCATTTCTGATACAAGCCAGGATGCCGTTGGCCTTCTTGGCCTCCTGGGCACACTGCTGGCTCATCTTCAGCCGGCTGTCAACCAGCACCCCCAGGTCCTTTTCTGCCGGGCAGCTTTCCAGCCACTCGTCCCCAGGCCTGTAGCGTTGCATGGGGTAGTTGTGACAATTCAGTTCAGGGTGGGAGACCACACTCCAAAACCTGGAAGAGATGTGTGGATGGCAAGGTGCTGGAGGTCTTCTTGGTGACCTGTTTACCCTTATAGCACAAAGTAGTCCAAGGTCTTCCTTCTTGCCACCTTGGCACTGACTGGAAAGACTCTTCCTGGAGGATGCAAGACAGTAACAAATGACAGACAAGGGAGATGCTGCCAGTCTCAGGTCTCTGCCCTGTGCTGCTTGGGTGGTTGTGAGGGAAGGAGGGCAATGTGGTGCCATGGAAGAGATGCCTTCTCTGGGTGCCTTTCTTCCCCTCCAAACTCTCCTCTGTTCTGCTCCCGGTCTCTGGATTTGCAGGCTGGGCTATGCCAATGAAATAACATGTAGAGACAACCAAGGAACAGGATTGAAACAGTGCGCACCGATGTGGCTGATGGCGTAGCTGTATCAGGAGAGCCCTAGGACCACAGAACCCAGCCTGGCAGCACAGACCAGAGTGATCAATGCAGATATGATTCTTAAGACAATATTTGCAGCGGGCAGTCATCCTGTGTTGTATCCGCAGGACAAGCAGGTTACTGAGTTTTGTTGTAAAGTTATAAATCGGGGTTTCCTCTGTCTCTTTTTCATGCAAATGCACTCCATACTAATAAAACCAAATCAAACCCTCCCTAAAACAATCAGAAAGATGCGAAAACAGAAAAGTGAGCCCCCAGATCAGAGCAATTATGCGATTTTCAGCAGGCTGATTATTATTATAAAATCCTGACAATACAGGCGAGATGCATCTTCCTTTCATTCTGTGGGCTATCTTTAATTCACCGTTATATGACACAATTGTCCAACCCCAGTGGAGAAAATTGCTGTGCACACTATGAACTCCCACGAACAATAAAATGCAGTTCAGTCCTGCTTATTTGTCATATCCCCATGACCTTGAGATATTTAAAATCACAATGAAAACACCTGAGACCTTCAAGTCTGAAAAGCTCTATGCACATACAAATCGCTTCTTTGTCAAGAGGGGCTTTGTTCAAAATTAGCAAAGTGTCTATTATGCATACTAAAAAGTGAGAGCAACAGATAAGTAATATTTATTTCCTAGCATAGAAAAATAGGTCACATCTAGAGCCATTTTCTTCCTAAACTTGAGGTGCTTCTTTTCTCCTCCCTTTCTTCTCCAGACCTTTCCATAAATAAACTTACTGAGAAGACAAAGAGCTCTTTTTCTGCTCCAGGTGAGGATTGTCATGTATTTGACGCTCTCACTGAAATCTTTTCTTCAACACCAGCAGCAAGAAAAAGCCCCAACTAAATGCTCAGAGAACTAGCCGGTAGTGCCAGCTCAGGTCAGCTCAAAATGTCCTGCAGACTGCATGACTTCAAGAGAAAGCTCTCTGTGACCTTCCTCTGTCTTGCACGATGCTAATGCAATTAACCAGGGGCCTCTTCTTCAGCAGCTTTGTGTCACCCAGGCAGGGTTACAGAGAGCCGTTCAGCCTAGCCTGACCTCTGGAGCAGAGCCAGGATTTGCCGCAGCCTGCACCGTGAGGAGAGGCAGCTTACCTGACCACGTCGTGGCATGGGTGCTGACAGCGTTCCACGTCCACGGTATCAGTTTCCCCATTCAACCATGAGGCTTTTGAAACAGCTCATGTTTCTGTTCCCCTGCTTTTGTGTACCTCCCCTCCTCCAACCTGCGTGATATTCTAGAGAAAAATAGCCCTTCCTCTGGCTGTCAGGATGAAAAAAAAATACGTTTGCAATTTCCATTTGTAAATTATTGCCTGCTTTTCACTATTGCCTGCTGCCTTTGAAGGAAATTAATCTTTTCCCCAATACAGTGTGGGTTCTGATTGGATATTACTTCTCTTCTTTGCCCTGCCACAGACCCAGGTGTATTGGGAGCCTCTCAGGAGATATTGCATTTAAGGAATTAGAGATCATGAACAGTCCATGTCTGTCCTACCAGGCGTTGTACGTGGGGCTTGAGCAGCCTGTACATTAGCATGAGTAGCTGCTGCAAGGGAACCTGCTGGAGTGCCCTGTGACAGCCTGTGCTCTGCACTGGTGGGTGTTACGAGAGAGGCGACAGCCCAGGCTGTCAGGAGAAGATAAATGGTTTTGTTTGTTATGCAAAATAAAAGGCACCACGTCATGGGAGGGAGGCAGAGCCTCTTCAGGAACAAGACCTGCACAGTACGCCATGGGAAAACCCACCCAGGGTCTGTCCCATGCTGCATGAATGTGGGGTTCCCAGCATCTGAAGGGATTTGTTCGCTATCTATATTTCTCTTTTTGTTCTGTCTTATTAAAACAGCTATTTTATTCCGTCATTTGTTGTTGAGCCCTTCGTACTGGTATCTGGAAAGAGCCCTGCACTGCCTGTCTCTCACGCTCCCAGTGCAGAACACCAGGTCACTGCAAACAGGGTCCGAAGGCCATCTCCCTGCTCAGAGTTTGCCAAAACCACCATTTAACACACCGTGAGATGTGGCCTTGAGACATGGAAGTTTCAGTTCAAACTGAAGTCTTGGAGCCAGGACGTCTTGTTTGGCTACTTGACATTTCTGTGCCCAGCAGTGTGGGGACCAGGGTTTCCAGCAACTTCTCGTGCATTATTTTATGGGTTCCAATAGTCAGTGAATCAGTGGTGATCATCTGGTGGCATGCTAGTATGGAAGAGCACCAGAGCACCGCAAATCACGCATGAGGGCCCTGGGATGGCATTTATCCCATTGGCAATTGGCCTTCATGTTTCTGGAGAGAAGAGGTGCTTCTCTCATGATAAGGCCCACAACATTATCAAGCACAGGAGAGGTGCTGTGCTGGACCGTGTTCTCACCAACAAGGAGGGGCTGGTGGGGAATGTGAAGATCAAGGGCAGCCTTGGCTGCAGTGACCATGCAATAGTGGAATTTGGGATCGTTAGGGAAGCAAGGAGGGCGCACAGCAAGCTCGCTACCCTGGACTTCAGGAGAGCAGACTTTGGCCTCTTCAGGGATCTGCTTGGTGTAGTACCATGGAATAAAGCCCTGGAGGGAAGAGGGGCCCAAGAAAGCTGGTTACTATCCAAGGATCACCTCCTCCAAGCTCAGTAGCGATGCATCCCAACAATGAGGAAGTCAGGCTGAAACACCAGGAGACCTGCATGGATGAACAAGGAGCTTCTGGACAAACGCAAACACAAAAAGCAAGCCTACAGAGGGTGGAAGCAAGCACAGGTAGCCTGGGAGGAATACAGAGAAATTGTCCATGTAGGCAGGGATCAGGTAAGGAAAGCTAAAGCCCTGATAGAACTGAATCTGGTCAGGGACGGCAAGGGCAACAAGAAAAGTTTCTATAGGTACATGGTTGATAAAAGAAAGACTAGGGAAAATGTGGGGCCTTTCTGGAAGGAAATGGGAGACCTGGTTACCCAGGATATGGAGAAGGCTGAGGTACTCAATGCCTTTTTTGCCCCAGTCTTCACCGGCAAGTGCTCAAGCCACACTGCCCAAGTCGCAGAAGGCAAAGGTAGGGACTGGGAGAATGAAGAACCGCCCACTGTAAGAGAAGATCAGGTTCGAGACCATCTAAGGAACCTGAAGCTGCACAAGTCCATGGGACCTGATGAGGTGCATCCACGGGTCCTGGGGGAACTGGCGAATGAAGTTGCCAAGCCACTATCCATCATATTTGAGAAGACGTGCAGTCAGGTGAAGTTCCCAATGACTGGGAAAGGGGAAACATAACCCTCATTTTTAAAAAGGGAAAAAGGAAGACCCAGGGAATTACAGGCCAGTCAGTCTCACCTCTGTACCTGGCAAGATCATGGAGCAGATCCTCCTGGAAACTATGCTAAGGCACATGGAAAACAAGGAGGTGGCTGGTGACAGCGAACATGGCTTCACTAAGAGCAAATTGTGCCTGACAAATTTGGTGGCCTTCTATGATGGGGTGTATATGGAAAGAGCAACTGACATCATCTACCTGTGCAAAGCATTTGACGCTGTCCTGCACAACATCCTTGTCTCTAAATTGGAGAGACACGGATTGGACCGATGGACCACTCCATGGATAAGGAATTGGCTGGATGGTCGCATTCAAAGAGTTGTGGTCAGCTGCTCGACATCCAAGCAGAGACCAGTGACGAGTGGTGTTCCTCAGGGATTGTAATGGGACAAGTATTATTTAATATCTTTGTCAAGGACATCAACAGTGGGATTGAGTGCACCCTCAGCAAGTTTGCTGATGACACCAAGCTGATCAACACACTGGAGGGAAGGAATGCCATCCAGAGGGACCTTGACAGGCTTGGGGGTGTTGGTTGACGAGAAGGTCAGCATGACCTGGCAATGTGCCCTTGCAGAGCAGAAAGCCAACCGTATCCTGGGCTGCATCCAAAGAAGCGTGACCATCAGGTCGAGGGAGGGGATTCTCCCCCTCTACTCTGCTCTGGTGAGACCCCACCTGCAGTACTGTGTCCAGATCTGGGGCCCCCAACATAAGAAGGACATGGACCTGTTGGAGCGAGTCCAGAGGAGGGCCACAAAGATGATCAGAGGGCTGGAGCAGCTCCCCTATGAGGACAGGCTGAGGGAGTTGGGGTTGTTCAGCCTAGAGAAAAGAAGGCTCAGGGGAGACCTTAAGGCAGCCTTTCAGTACTTAAAGGGGCTTACAGGAAAGATGGGGAGTGACTCTTTGTGAGGGAGTGTAGTGACAGGAGGAGGGGCAATGGCTATAAACTGAAAGAGGGAGATTTAGAGTAGATATTATGAAGAAATTCTTTACTATGAGGGTGGTGAGGCACCGGAACGTGCTGCCCAGAGAAGTAGTGGATGCCCCAACCCTGGAAGCGTTCAAGGCCAGGTTGGACGGGGCTTTGACCAACCTGGTCTGGTGGAAGGTTTCCCTGCCCATGGCAGGGGGGTTGGAACTAGATGATCTTTAAGGTCCCTTCCAGCCTAAACCATTCTGTGATTCTATGATTATGTCATGTTTGTATTTCAGGAGGCTGAGAAAGCACCAGATGCCAGAGGACAAGTCCTCACTGAGGAAGGGTGAAGCAGGAAAGACAACATGCTCTGCTGCAGCAGCAGACATGGTATACATCATATCGCACAAAAGCCTGGAAGGAACTATGCCCATTATTGCTGGCAGGGTATTTAATGGCAATCAACTCTTGTCCATCCTCACCTTCAGCTCTGCAAACAGGGATCTCCATGGATGGAGAGGCTCTTGAAGGTGGTGTCATGAGGAAGGTTCCAACAGGGAGGGTTATATTCATGCATGTTTTGTCCTTTCTATAAATATAAAGAGATGAAGATTGTTTTAACTATATCAGAAATAGTGCGGCCAGCAGGAGTAGGGAAGGGATCGTGCCCCTGTACTCGGCGCTGGTGAGGCCGCACCTCGAATGTTGTGTTCAGTTTTGGGCCCCTCACTCCAAGAAGGACCTTGAGGTGCTGGAGCGTGTCCAGAGAAGGGCAACGAAGCTGGTGAGGGGTCTGGAGCACAAGTCTGCTGAGGAGCGGCTGAGGGAGCTGGGGGTGTTCAGTCTGGAGAAGAGGAGGCTGAGGGGAGACCTCATCGCTCTCTACAACTGCCTGAAAGGGGGTTGTGGTGAGGTGGGTGTTGGTCTCTTCTCCCATGTAACTAGGAATAGGACAAGAGGAAATGGCCTCAAGTTGCACCAGGGGAGGTTCAGGCTGGATATTAGGAAAAATGTCTTTAATGAGAGAGTGGTGAAGCACTGGAACAGACTGCCCAGGGAGGTGGTGGAGTCACCATCCCTGGAGTTGTTCAAGGAACATGTGGACGTGGCACCGCAGGACATGGTTTAGTGGGCATGGTGGTGTTGGGTTGGTGGTTGGACTTGATGATCTTACAGGTCTTTTCCAACCTTAGTGATTCTGTGATTCTATGACTTTGACCAAAGGCTTTGGAGTTAAATGGGAAGCCCTGTTTTGTGTTACATGTTATGTGGGAGCACCTGAAACACTGGGACTGCTCCTGGGGACTGCTGCAGTAAAGCAGCGATAGATAGTTTCTTGCTAGGGACTGAGATGAATGGGAAAGCCTGTCGTTTATGAGGTTATGTTAATTTTGCTCCATTGAAGCTCTCTGGGGACCAATAATATTGATTTAGGATTCTGTTCTGATGACAGCTGAAAGGTGTGAGCTAGAAGAATTGTCTGTGCCTTGCCAACTGCTTCTCCCCAATTACTGCCTGCAATAGCAGCCTTGAGTTCTTGTTCCTTTTTCACCTTGAGTCTTAAGACAGGATACTGCAGGGGATTGAACCATCTCTCTGTGTTTCCTCAGGGGGAACTCCACAGGGGGAACTGCCTGCAGTGGGTACCATACTACAGCTCTTGACATGCTCTGAAAGTTAAATTTGAGCTGCATCTTCACGTGGAAGTCTGTCTTTGCAGAACTGAATACAAACTTACCATCTGGGTCCTGCAAAGCCTAAAGTGCAATGCAAATGTTAAGTGGTGGGGTAGGGGGAACCAAGAAAAAAGAAATAAGAAAAAAAAACCCCAACAAAATAAGCAAGCCCTGAACCTTGCATTTCTCCTAAGGGTGCAGAGAACTTGTCCCATGGGGAGAAATAGCCAGGAACTCTACCTTTTAGCAGGTCAGGTTGAGTAGTGTCTGTTTGTACTATGTATAACTGCGTGAATTCCCTCTATCCTCCAGGTTAAAGGGGTTGATAGCAGTGCCCCTGCTCTCTCTGAGCCCAATGGGCATTTTCGGTTCCCACCTGGGCTGAGACAGCACTGCCTTGTCTCCCCTGCATGGCCAGTCCAGATATCAATTGGTCTAAGTGGGATGCCCCACTGGGAAGGCACCTCTGATAGAGCCTGAAATCCCAAAACAGCCTCCCTTTTGTGGACAAGGATGCCTTTCTGTCACAGTAGTTGTTTTGTATACCAGAGCACGGTGTTATCCTCTTGTGTTCTAGCTTAATGGTTTAATTTGTCCTGTGAAATTGTTGCAGCAGGAGAACTGGACATGACACACCAATTTTCTCTTGTAATAGAAATTGTCAAATCTCCTAAATTTAATCCCTGGCTTTGCGGGAACCTGGCTTAGAGTGAAAGCTCAGCAGATCTACAGTGAAACAAAAGAGCATGGACCAGCTACAACCACATGTCCCTGCTGCTTTGCAGTGTTCCACCTTGCAAAGCACCCCTAAACCACAGGAGGCTGATCTTGCAGCTGATGCATCATCTGAGCAGACGCAGCTACTGCACATTTTGGGGATGGGATATGGGGGTTTATGTTATAAATCTTTTCCTTAGGAATTTTTCAAATTTGCAGTATCTTTTTCCTTCTGAAACAAGAAAAGCATGAAAATAAGACCCGCATCAGATGCTCTGCTAAGGTGTTTGATGTTGTCTGCTGCTCTTCCTGACACTTCATCTCTTCTTTGAAAATAGGAACTGTGCAACGCTTTTGCATAACAAGAAAGTCCTGCAGACATTGCAGTAAGTGTAACTGGTGCAGAGCTACTTGGCTGATTCTGCAGAAAAGCAGAAGCGGTGTCTTACAGACAATAAATGCTCCCCTTTCATCTCTACTCAGAGCTCTAAAGCTGATCTCTTTAATGCCACCATTGCTGACTGCTTTCTTCCCAAAGAAACCACCTCAGGGAGGAGAAAGAGAGATTTCCTTACACAGTGTGCTGCCCACAGAGGCACAGACAGCCAACTCTGATCACGTTTTGAAGATCTCCCTAGCCAGTTGTGGGCAGCTCCTCTGATTAACACAAAAAGCTTTTTGCCTTACTCCCGTCTTTTACTGTTTCAGATAGGGATGGACAAAAATTGGCTTCATCTTACCCTGTAGAGTTGAGGACAGCAGGATCAGTGGGGTCTTAGCCCTTCAGACCTTCCTTATCAAACACATCCAAAACACACTGAGGATTACTTAACCACCTGAATTAGCTGGTGGAAACTGGCTTTGCTCCAGAAACCTCCCCAGAGCTGTACTGAGACATTGAGAATGTGACTGGACCGTGATGGTACTGCCTACGGGGGATGTTATGAAGAACTTTCATGACCAAAAAGACAACGTATTTTGTTATCTTGCAGGGCTGATTACACATCACACAAATTATCAGCTAAGGAGCTCTAGGAAGCCTGAATCAGTGGAAAACCTGGCATTCATGTCTTTGCTAGGCAAAGAAGAGCTCTTCCGTGTCTGAAACAAATTCTGGCCAAAACCTGTGAGACTCCAGGCCCTTGAAAGCCTAGAAGTCTGCTTGTTTAATGAAGGAAGCATGGTTCAGCCCAGTAGCATTTTGGAAAGAAGGTACACTGGCCTGATCATGCTGGACTCTGTATCACATTGCAGGTTTCAGGCTGTGAACAGACGTGCTTTACAAGCAGATTTGTTTTATTAAAGGTTACACGATCCCTCCCCATGGAGGCACATCTGATCTGGTATACACACAGCTGATTTTCCTCCCAAATTTGTGCTTAGTTACTCAGAGCTGGTACTAAAACTGGTACAGCTGTGCCAGGTCTGTAAGTCTAACTGTTGTCTCTCAGTGCAATGCTGACACTTGGTAAAGCAGCAGAAAGGAGAAAAGAGCCGGGAGACTGACAGCACGTGAACTTTACTGCAGGGGGAAGGAACTGACAAATGAAAAGGGGAAACAGCACTGCAAGAATAGCTGGACCCATGGCAAGAAGTCGGGGCTGACCCCCGGGTGTTAAAGGGAAACTGAGGGCGGGAGGACTGAAATATAACCCTGAACTCACAGCAGGCAAGAGTTCTTAACTCCCAGGTTCTCCTCCCAGCTCAGACTCTGACCTGCAGGGTCCTACAATTCGGGACTCAAAGACAAGCTTCAGTTTTCCCTTGCTGCAGTGCAGAAGGTTGCAGAGTTTTATCGCAAGGCTCGCTTCTTCTCCCACTCTGTCCCTCTCCTCACTTTTGGAAAAAGAAACTGCGAAGGTTAACCACCTGAACATCCGCTGTGCCCTTGCTACTGTCCCTGCCCCAGTCATTACACAGCAAACAGGTACGTAGGAAGAGCATGGTGCATGGAACTGTTGTTTTCAGAGTCTCTGTTTCGGCTCTGTAGGGAGGCAGGGCTGCCCTACCAAGCAGAGTTTTCTCCTGTGAAAAAGCAGAGCATCACCAAAGCTTGAGCATCAGTGTGCTTGGGTTAACCTGGACCAAAACAAATAAAGAGGTTAGAAGACAAGCCCAGCTTTTTCCATCAGCCTTCTCTCTTATTTCTTCAGAAATTCTCCTATTTCTTTCTTCAGAAAATCTCATCTCCTTGGAGGACAGGATACATGCAGCATTTCCTAAACCCAGCATTTTCATCAAAAGGTACAGGGTCTTTTTTCTCTTTGCCCCTTGTACTCCTCGTCATCCCAGCATCTTGTGCACCCTTGCACTCTTGAAGCCCTTCAGATTGCTCCATTATTCTGACCATTTCACTGCCTCTCTTAGAAGTGATCTTGGCTGTGGTTCTTTGGTATAAAAGGCATTTAAAGGTCCTTTTGAAGCTGTAGACCTCAGGGTTTCACTGTGTAGCAGCAGAGGCAGGATGGCCCATGCCAACCCAGCCTCTAAATCAGTGTGAGTATTAAATCAACCCAAGGAGAGGCAATGCCCAAGGCATCGGGCACATCTCGGGCTGGGCCAGGTTTTTGGTAGCATGAACAATACTGTAGCCTTTCAATCCTGCACTCCCTTACTGTGCACGATATGCTCATACCCAGCCTGAGCTCCCTTCTGTGTCCTGCTAGGAGAGCAGCTCAGAGTCACTGCAAAATTGAAAGCGTGCAACTACAAAGCTAGGAAATTAATATCTGGAATATCCCTTTAGGCTACTGGGTGCCTTCGCTTATCTCTGCAGTAAATGCAGGAGAAAAGGAGGGGGTAAATCTTGCTTCACTTAGTTGAAAAAGTTCTGAGTAATTTATTTAGTTTAATGTTGCGTTTTGATTAATAATGCGCCCGTCTCGGCGCAAAAAGCACAATCACGTTGTGAGAGGAGGCCATGGAGCAGGATTCAATCAGTGCACGTGATGCCAGCAGGGAAATTAACTACAAAGGATGTGCATTTTTCTTTGGCAACCCCAGTAAACCTCTCTGTATCTTTCCGTCTGTAAATACCACTGGGTAGCTAGCCTAACAGCGTGTTGTGCCAGTGAACAGGGGACAATAGCAGCCTAAAGGTAAATATGGCAAAGCTCAGGAGACTGCTAGGCTTACAGCTCCTGCCAGCCGCGTTATCACGCTGCACCCAGCTTCTCTCCCCTGGGGCGCAGCCAGTCCTCGCTGCTCGCTGGCAGCAGGGAAGTTTGTGAGCTACTGATGTAAAGTCTATGCGCCACAGCCAAACCTAAAAGCTGTTGGTCACCCCAGCCGTTCAGAGGAGCCGTGGCTTCTCCATGCCACGGCACATAGGGACACAAAGATTTTCCCAGGCTCGTGCGCAGTGATGGGCATTTTTCAAGAGCAGCTTGCGATGTCCTGGACTCTGCTCCGACTGACAGCTAGCGGCAGCTCCACCAAAGGCATAGCTGGAGTATACTGGAGCCCTGCAGAAGGAGCAGGTGAGACATTCGGGGGCCTCTACTCCTGGGAGCTATATCTTGGTTTACAGCCAGTCCTGACAAGACCCTCCAGTTGATCATTACCTGACAAGTGTCAGCAGTTCTTGTCTGACCATTATCCCTTTAATATAAAACAGCGGGGAGATTAAATAACCTTCTGAAAACGCAGCCAGACTTTGCTAGGTCTTGGAACAGCCCTTATGGTGTTCTGGCCAGTTCTGCTTTTATTCCATTTCCTCCACTGGCAGACAGCATGGCTTTTTGTGCATGCGAGTGTATTCAAAAGTGTGACATAAATGAAATGCACTCAGCTTTATGGGATATATAAGAGCCCAGATGTGCCAGGACCTTCAGTCATTTTACAAGGTCCAAAGCAGAGATATTAGGTGCCAGTCAAAAGCTTTGGTTTCTTCTTTCTCCATCTCTCTCATTTTCCCTCTTTTTAGAGGTTTCTTGGGAAATGAGGTAAGTGAAGCACTGAGATTCCCCCTTGGAGAGTTGATCAGCTCAAAGTCTGCAAAACCCCAGACAGAGATCCTCCTGCTGACAGCTTTTTCCTCCCTGGATGCTTGTCTTCTGAAGCCTGCCCAGCAGCAGCTCTGCTCTGCTCGCCTGGAGCAAACCCTGAAGCCCCCAGCGCTGGCGCGGGGCCATCCGAGATGACTCTCAGCCCCAGCCCTCGTCCTTCTGAGGAACAATCTGGCAAGCGTCAGCACATGCTCAGCTGCTCTGCCACTCGTACGCAACCTCGCAGACCTACACTGCATTCCCATGGCTTGCGGAACACCCGCAGTGATGGACGCAGGTTGCCTGCCAGTCAATCCAGACTCTAGCCGAGTAATGAAGGGGGAAGGTTAGCTGCCACAATGATCCAAGTGGGAAATGTTTAAGTTAATGTATACTTCCTCAAAGACATCATACTTCTAATGATTTCTTCCTTTTTAGCAATCATCTGATCTCTCCAGGACCCCACTGCAGTCCAGGTTTGGTAACAGGCATCTTGGTTCTGAAAATGGTGTGACCTAAATAAAGCAAGCAGATAGAAAGAGGGGCAGAAAAGCTGCTAAAGAGAACTGGCCAACCTTTTATTCACATTAGCACCTACAAATGAAGTCTCATAACTCCCAGCCCAGCTCATTAGTCCGTGCTGGCTGTCCACACTGTACAGCCGCAATATTTTAAATCAGGCACAGCACAGGACTTTTTCTAAAGTAACTTCATTTGTTTGTCGTGTTTTAGAGGAACAGATATGCACCAGGTGTGTTGCTTCTATCTGGCAAGAGAGAGCATATGTGTCAGGTGGACACATATACCAGGGAAATGAAATACTACTGGAATATAAAGTGTTTGAGATGATAGGCAGTGTCAGTTCTTGCTAACTCTGTTGGATACATTTTCCCTGTGATCATCTTCTGGATAAAAACTTCAGCGTGGAAGCTGTCACACAGACAAGAGAAAAGGGTCTGTAATGAGAATGACTGTGAATGGAGTGCATTTTTCTGTATCTCTAGCCTGCAGATGAGGATCCAGTTTCCCAACTGCCTCTTCTGTCTTTCCTCATCCCAACTGCTGCTCCAATAAGAAATCAGCATCTTTTTCTATCAGATTGCTTCCAGGATCTTGGTTGTGCAATTTGCTGTGAGCAGAAAGGAGTCCATGGCTTTGCGTGCCTAGATACAGGAATAAAACACATCCTCCCCTCACAAAAAATTCCTGCCGGAATTAACTGCAGATGGACCTGCATGCCTATTTGCCTCTGTGAACAAAACCAGCATCAATAGTGGGCTCTCTTGCTTTGGTTCCAGTTGATTCAGTAATTTCCTCACCTAATGTATCATAGGGAAAAAACCTCAAACATCATAACTTACCCCTTAGAGATCATACAGCCAGCCATTTGCACGCCTGAGTCTTCAGAAATGAAAATGAGGGGCTATACGATAAGTTGTCATAGTGGCACTTCCCAGAACAGCTACCTTATTGCAGGGTTTGACACGTGTACTAGCAGCAGACAGGTAAAAATATGTAGGCATCAAGTCACTTTTCCACCCTCTTCAGAGATTAAAGCAAATACGTTTCCATATGTATATACACAGAGAGAAATATTTATATGGACACATATATGTGCATGTAGTTCTCATCATACATCTCCTTTTAAAACTTTCTTAAATATTTTTAAACCTTCCTTAAATAAAGTTTCCTTTCACACCTCCCTTATATTGGACTTGAAAGAAAAGAAGGTAAATTGCACAAAGGTTTGTAATACATAAACAATTCAAATTTCCTCTGTGAAGTTGCATACGATGTCTTATTTAGCTGGCCAAATAGAGCCTCTCTTTCACCAGTTGTCTCTTGATGCAGTTTTCAATGATCCATCCAAGCTGACATTAGGCATAACGTTCTTCCATCACTTCTAAAAAGCTCAGGGTGCAGTTCGCAGAATTCACGGGGACACCCAGACTTCCCCTCTGGCCTTTACATCGTTGACTCCGAGTCAGCACAGAAATGAAGCAAACACTCAGCATTATGTGAATTCAAGCTAAGCAGGTATTTAAGTGCTATGAAGACCCAGACCCTTAAGACATTTCCTAGACATGGCCTTAGCAGAGTTTCACGTGACCATATGGGCTGGTTTCCTCGTATCACAGGGAAACTTTGATGAGATGAAGTTTTCTTCAGTTTATTCTTTCCTTACTGTCCCCCCAGACTGTTTGTCAGCAGTATTTTTGCACTGTGCTTGTGACAGTGGTTCGAAATTGCTGTAAAGTACAGCAGGGCAGTTATTTTACCAGTCAATCAAACCTGTGACATTTTTGGTGTGGTAAGCTGGAGGAGATTGGTTCCGGTCTACTCCCCTTTCTCCTAACTCCTGTGTTTCCTCTGGCATTTTGGTCTCAGAATCACAGAATCACTAAGGTTGGAAAAGACCTGTAAGACCATCAAGTCCAACCACCAACCCAACCCCACCATGCCCACTAAACCATGTCCCGCAGTGCCACGTCCACACGTTCCTTGAACACCTCCAGTGATGGTGACTCCACCACCTCCCTGGGCAGCCTCTTCCAGTGCTTCACCACTCTCTCATTAAAGACATTTTTCCTAATATCCAGTCTAAACATTGGATAGTCTCAGTCACTTCTTTCTAACACTTTGCTCTGTGTAAAATTTTGGGTTTTACTAAAACACCCCCAGCCTAAACCTATCAGTGTGGAATAGCTCACAGGAACTTCTGTGGGAACTTCAGCACAGATTTTTCACGTGGCCATTCTCCTCTCTTGGGGCAAACAAGGTACACATCAGAGAGAAGGACACATCACTTCATCCTGGAGTCTTGTCTGCAGGGAATAGTGAAAGAATGAAGGTATCCAGACTTGAAGACTCGTGAGTCACGGACGTAGCGCTTCCAAATCTTTCAATTTCCAAAGCAGTTGGGGTTTGCAAAAATCATCCCAGAAGATTTCTTTTTAAAACACATTTTCCCTCCTGATCAGTTCTGCAGAGTCTAGCTGATGAGGTGTTTCACTCTGCATGACTCCTGTGTGTCTAAGGAGATGCCCTCCAAGCCCGTGCAAGACGTGGCCTTGCTGCGTTGCCCCCAGCCACAAGCAGAAGGCAAAACTGGGAGAGAAAAGTGTTCTAGGACTCATCTCTAGAGAGAATGTTGTAGAGCAAACAGTGAACTGGAGGAAGTAAAGCACACCCTAAATCATTATTTTAGCAGTTAACTGGCACCAGACAAAACAATGGGAGATGAGTATTACCGAGTTTTAAAGTTAGCCACATAATTAACCAGAACAGTGAGAACAGCAGTGAGTCCATCTATTCTGTAATGAGAAACAATACAAAAGAATCTAGGGGGAAAAAAACCTGGGAACCAGAGCTGTTTTTTAAAACGAGTTTCTACAAGGAACATTTAGCTTATAAAGAGAGATAAATTATAGGTATGTGCTTAATGCATGTTTATGGTTTAGCCCCTAGGAGACAGAAGGAAGAAGAATGATCTCTGCTTTTTTCCATCTTTCCATCTAAGCTGCATTAGAATTAACATTTGGGGCTGGTTGTCCATAATTCACTGGGAAGTGGCTGTACAGAAAACCTCCTCAGCATCTGCAGGCCTGCCACGAAGCTGTCCGATGAAGGAAAATGCCAGGATCCCTGTGGCAGAGGCACTGCCGGAGTGAGAGGCAGTGGGAAGGAGATGACCCACGAGCAGTTAGCAAGGCCTGAAGAATTTTCACAGCGAGGCCCTTGGTTTTGTCCAAATCTGATAGAAATTCCAGAGGAACTCCATCTCTATGTTTGGGCTGTTCAGCAATGTGCCCAGGGTAGAGCATGTGCGCTGAGGACGAGCGCGGCTGGTGCGCTTGGCCAGCGCACCCCAGCGTAAGAGATGTTTTGCTTTTGCACGGTGGGGTGTGGGTGCATCAGTGCTGTTTTCCTAAGCTGCCCACAACACCCCCGTCCATGGCTTCACCTGGCTCACACGCTCCACAGCCACACTGCCGGGGAGAGCAGGGCATTTCCAAAATGCTGTGCCCTGGAGACGGGGCAGCATTGTCGGTGCCTTTGCTCTGCATCCACCTCCTGTCCCACTGGCTCCGGGTGGACACCTTGCGCTGTGCCTCCCTCCAGATCAAAACGCAGCACTGGGGAAACCAGAGAAAGCCTTATTGTCTCAACCCTGCACCAAAGCTTGCACCACCCGCCAGAAGTTGCCACCAGCTTGGCTCGCTCCCCACGTCCTTCAGACCGAACTCTTCCACTTCTCCCCAGCTCTCTCCTCCACCAGCACCAATGTGCTCCCTCACTCGGGGCCAAGCACGGTGGGCAGTGAACCGACACCGTTCCCACCTGCACGTGGGCTGTGCAGTGGTCCCAGGGTAACCAAAGGGCTTGTTTTAGTTATCAGGTCAGGACTCCGGGGAGGAAGAGAGGTCGTTGTTGGAGAAAACAGGCACCTAATTACACCATCAGCAGGTACAGAGGTAGCGTATGCTGTTGACCGCTGGCTGAATTAAGGAAATAAAACTCAAAACAGATCATTAATATGAACTCTCCCTGCCAAAGAAAACAAAGCCACTGTCCTAATAAAGCCCAGAAGCAAGGGGAAGACTGCATCCACAGCATGCTGTTGGACCATGCATGGACAGGAGAGACATAACAAATAGGATCAACTTCGTAGGCAGAGGGAGGGTGCCTGGGTGGTGAGCATCCAAAAGGTGAAGGCAATGCAGATGGGACAGTGCGTGGGGCTTGTCCAAAACCACTCCGAGGCTGCATACATGATATCCGCTGTACACGTGGGATATGTAAGAAGAGCTTCCTGTGACTGTGTTAAGCAGAAATCATGGCATATTCTGAAGTGACCAGTCCCCACAAGGACAACTGAGCCCACTTGTCTGCTCCCACTTACATCACACACCTGAGAGTCATAGACATCTCCCAGGAGATCTCCACCACTGTTTGCTACTGGAGATGCCCCAAGCCCTGGGAAGCTGTAGCCTCTTTTAGGTCTGGATTACCCCACTACCAGCCTATTTGGAGAAGACATGGCCTAGTTTCATGTCACAAATGGCATGGTTCCCCAAAGGCTTTTCTCCTCCAGAAATGCTTGTCCTGCCTAGCAGTTTGCCTGAGACCAAGCGTGTGTCTCCTCTGATGTCTCACAGGGGCTGATCTTACAGTGCAGCCTTTCTCACTGGTGCCATGATAAAGACTGCTCTATCCCTGTCCATCTTGTTTCACAAAATTTCAAGGGACTTGGTATCTGTGAGTCCGCTGTCAAATTTGGCTAAAGTTGGCCCAGCGACTCAAGTGCTCTGAGGTGCAGCTGACTGACAGGCAGTATGATCACACGTGCCTTGTGCCTTAGGTGTTCAAAAAAAATGTGTAGACGTGGCACTGCGGGACATGGTTTAGTGGGCATGGTGGGGTTGGGTTAATGGTTGGACTCGATGATCTTATAGGTCTTTTCCAACCTTAATGATTCTGCGATTGTGCCCTGGGAAACCATGCTAAACCCCAGCATGTTAAGGCACTGCCTCCAAAATGCATAGGCTGCATCAGGAGCAGTCCAGAGACTCCTTTGCCTGCAAAAACTCATCAGTACCCCCTCAGCCTGATTTTCAACAATCAAAAATCAGGCAGCTTCAGGTTTCAAGTCAGCAGAGAGTGGCTGTTCAGGCTGACAGTGTGACCCCAAACATTGCAATGCAGAAGGCACGTTCTTAAAATCTGTTATATTGCAGAGAGGTGTAAAAAAAGCCGCTGAGCTGAGCTGAGCTGAGGGTCCTCTTAGCCACAGAAGGAGATTTGCAGATATTGGTGTTAGTAAGCCTGGTGTTACCATGCACTGGGACCAGAGCTCTTGTTTCTCTGAGGTACAAGCAAGGGGCGATGTGGCAGAAAACATGTCCCACACCCTGTGCTGTACGGTAGAAAGGAGTCACAAGGACAGGCTGTATAGGACAGACGTGACTTCTCATGGGGCTTTTTTGAGCCCAAACCCCCACAAACAGCTCTTCACTGCAAGCCAGGGCCCCAGCACCTGTCCCATGCCACAGCCCCATTCAAGAAGGACCACAGGGCAGCTGTTTGTAGGACCCTGCAAGAAAAGAGGGGCCTTGCCATTGCATTCCATGTAGATCACAGAACCACAGAATCACTACGGTTGGAAAAGACCTCTAAGATCATCAAGTCCAACTATCAACCCAACCCCACCATGCCCACTAAACCATATCCCGCAGTGCCACATCCACACGTTCCTTGAACACCTCCAGTGATGGTGACGCCACCACCTCCCTGGGCAGCCTGTTCCAATGCTTCACCACTCTCTCATTAAAGACATTTTTCCTAATATCCAGCCTAAACTTCCCCTGGTGCATCTTGAGGCCCTTTCCTCTTGTCCTGTCACTAGTTACATGGGAGAAGAGACCAACACCCACCTCTCTTCAACCCCCTTTCAGGTAATTGTAGATGGAGCATGGCTAAAACAGTAGGGACTCAAATATTCAAGGCCTGCATGCGAAGGCTGCGAAACTCATTGGTATGGTCAAACTCTTTCTGGTTTTGTGGATGGACATGGTCATGAATCCAAGGGGTGTGCTGAATTATAGCTGGAGGCTGCATCACCTCTGATGGAGCAACATGTTTGTTCTTACTCACCATCTTTAGACTGTGCAAAGGAGAAAGTGAAGGTTCTCCAGACTGATGCTGCAAACAGAATTCAGTCTGAGCAATTAATTATGCCACAGGGATGTGCATGTGGCTGCAGGCCCTTGAAAAATAAGTGGGCAGATATTGATTTAGGAGCCTTCTGCAAGGCTTCCAGTTTTTTGAACTGTTGAAGCTGAGGGGCAGGTATGCACACGAACAGCAGTATATTTAACTTACTGCTGATTGTACAATCACATAAACACACTAATTCTACAGCTACACGTATCAATTGGGCCACTGTCCAGAGCTAAGATTCATGGCTCCATAGATATCTTGCTCCCTGGCATCTTTATGGAAGCAAAGGTTTGTCTAAGGGAAGATGGAAAGCAGGTAGGGAAAATCAGGGTGTAATCACTGTGGGGCAGCAGGAAGTTAATTTTGGTGCTGCAGATAGAAAATCTGATGTATAAATGTATTTTAATGTACATGTTAGCCTTAGTGTCAGAGCGATATAGCTAATTCCAAATTCTGACTTCCAAATGTATTAAAGTCTGAGAAGTTTTAAAGCAGAAAGAAGGAGATGGGTTGTTTGTTCTAGAACAGCACAACTGTAACGTGGAGATCCGTGTCAACTTAAAGAACACAAACAATGTATTTTAACCCAAAACGTGAAGAAGAAATGGGATACTTGTAAGGATAGTGAGAATATTCCCAGTATTTCTCATTTCTAGAGAAATCCTGTCCTACAGCTCTTTCCTGGCCCTACAGAATAAGAGTGAGATGAGAGCGGTGTACCTAACCCCTTTTGGCTGTTCTTAAATCCCAGTCCAAATGCCTTAACCACTAATATTTTCCCAGGCCTGCTGATCTGAATGATAGCTTAAAACTTGAGTGAAGACAACGAGATAGAACCCAAATCTGGTTACATCGTTGTGACACTAATATGATTCCTTTTGGGGGGAGGAGATTAGAGTCTTTTAATGCCCTGATTTTATAGGTTTGTGCAAAATACAGCATCAGTTTAGCTGGAGACATCTGGACTCTCCCTGTTAAATGAATAGAGGCTTTTTTTTATGCAGAGGATTCTCAGAGGAAATAAGTTCACTAGTGGGTGAATAAAACATGGAATAAATTTGAAATACTCAAGAGGGAAAGAAAAGCACTGCATAAAATTGAAAAAAAAAGATGTGAAGCTCTTGATAAAGGAAAATAACAGCATGTAACACATGTCAAAGGCTATGCAGCCATGAGTCATGACAAAAGGTGATATTAAACATTGCAGAACCCTGATTAGTTTTGTAATAGTGTATAAATCTGTGAATGTACAACTTCAAAAAGAAGATTTAAATGCCCTTCTCTAAGCAGCTTACCAGAGCTCCATTTTTAAAATCTTCATTATTGTTTCTTTCTAATTTGTTTTTAACAGATTCTCCTACTATCTCCTGTGCACTCTGGTTATGAGGTGTTAAAAGGATTAGGAGCCCATGAATATCAAAAGCAGTTGATCTTTTCTACATATTCTTGTTCCAGGAAACAAAAGCTTCATTGCTAACTTAAAATACACTCAAAACTGAATAACATAGGTTATCCTTTGTAAAACACTGGGAGAGAAGATGCAGGCAAGCAACTCTGTCTGCTGCTGCTGACTTGTAGCTACTGTAGGGTGGATAAAAAATAAATCAGAGGTATGGCAGATACAGCACTGCAGCAAAAATGCTCTCCTCATTTCAGGATTCTTTTGAGACCATGATGCCCACCAGCACTAGTCAGTTGCTTGACCAAGAATGTCAGAAAGCAAAATAACTTCAATCTTCAAGAGTAAAACTTAAATCCCAGATGCCCTTATTCTGAAGTGTGATGCTGCTTGTGCATGTCCAATTGCTGTGATCCCATGATCTAGCAGAACCAGTTCCGCTAGGTCCAGGTTTTTATATCCGACCTCATAGCAAGGAACACCATTTCCAACAGCGCACTGCAGCGGCACCCTTGGTGTGCATGTGGATTGAAGGGCTGCTCCACATCTCTCTATACCTGGCTCTCACAGCCTGTGTGCTGGGCTTCTGTCGCCTTGCATATGCGCCATGGACCCAATGCTTGACAAAGGGATATTGACCCTCGACAGAACAACTGTAGGCTACTGAGGTAGACCTTTGAAATTTTCTGCTGGTTACTGAATCTGTAAAATCATGCTTGCAAAAGCGGTATTGGATTTATGGCACACACCGTCTCCACAATCCCATCAGTCCACAGACTGCCGGTCCACTTGCTCCCTACCAAAATGATCTAGGCTTGGCATATGTGAAATAGGAGGAGCAGTGGAGGGCAATGGACTGGATTAAACTGGAAAAGCAGAAGCCAAAGGGACATCTAATTCCAGCCTACAGCTTGGGTGGCAAGTACCAAGATAAGAGGGACAAACTCCCCTCGGCAGTCCAGGTGTAACAAAGGCAACGGCCACAGTTGCAGCTTGGGGGTGTTCAGGTTGGGCATTGGAAAAACTTCTTCCCAGGATGGTGGTACATCCCTGGTCATTGGCGAGATGGGGGATCACCATCCTTGGAGGGTTTCAAAACTCACATAGGCAAAACCACAGCTGCCCTGATCTAGCACTTGGTGAGAATCCTGCTCCAAGCAGGTCCCCTCTGACCAGCATTTCCATGAGTATGTAACTCTGTGAATTACTGCCTCTTTTTTCCATTCCACAAATAACATCTGTATCACTTTCACCAAAACTGCTTAACACCATGTATTGGGTTTACATGGCAAGGTTTTGGTAGTGGGGGGGATGCAGGGCAGGCCTTTTGTGAGAAGATGCCAGAAGCTGCCCCCATGTCACACAGAGACACTTCCAACCGGCTCCAAGACGGACCCACTGCTGGCCAAAGCTGAGCCTATCAGCGACGGTGGTAGCACCTCTGGGATAACATGTTTAAGAAAGTGTAAAAAACACTAAGCAACAGCAGCTAGGAAAGAGGAGTGAGAAAATGTGAGAGAAACAGCTCTGCAGACACCAAGGTCAGTGAAGAAGGAGGGGAGGAGGTGCTCCAGGCGCCGGAGCAGAGATTCCCCTGCAGCCCCTGGTGCAGACCACGGTGATGCAGGTTGTCCCTCTGGAAGACCACAGTGGAGCAGATACCCACCCTGCAGCTCAGGGCAGATCCCACGCCGGAGCAGGTGGATGTGCCCTGAAGGAAGCTGTGACCCTGTGGAGAGCCCACGCTGGAGCAGGTTTGCTGGCAGGACTTGTGACCCCGTGGGGGACCCACGCTGGAGCAGTCTGTTCCTGAAGAACTACAGCCTGTGGGAAGAACCCACGTTAGAGAAGATCATGAAGGACTGTATCCCATGGGTTACACACTGGAGCAGGGACCCCACGCTGGAGCAGGGACAAAGCATGAGGAGGAAGGAGCGGCAGAGAAAAGTGTGATGAACTGACCGCAACCCCCATTCTCCATCCCTCTGCGCCGCTGGGTGGGAGGAGGTAGAGAAGTTGGGAGTGAAGTTGGGCCCATGAAGAAGGGAGGGGTGGGGGGAAGGTGGTTTTAGATTTGTTGTTATTTCTCATTATGTTACTCTGCTTAATTGCAATAAATTAAATTAATTTTCCCCAAGTTGAGTCTGGTTTGCCTGTGATGGTAATTGGTAACTGATCTCCCTGTCCTTATCTTGACCCATGAGCTTTTCATCCCTGTCCTACTTTCTCTCCCTCTCCTGCTGAGGAGGAGGAGTGATAGAGCGGCGTGGTGGGCACCTGGCAGCCAGCCAAGGTCAACCCACCGCACACCATTTCTCTCAAATCATCTAAGCAATGATCAGAATTCAGTTTAATTTACAATTTATTTCTTTGATGGCCAAGCCAGTGTGAACCAGTTTTTAGCCTGGCCTGACTCACATGGTCCTTTCTCACCTTGCAATTTACTATTCCCTTGGTTGTGTCTGTACAACTGCTCTTGGGAAACTCCTGGCCTGCAAACAAGCTGAAGGCAGGTGAAAACACCTTCAACACTAGAGAAAACGTCATACACTGTACCCTCAGAACAGATATCCCCAACCCGAGCTTCCCTTGAAGGTTGCTGCTTTTCTTCTGAAGAAGGGTTTGTGCACCCCAAACTGCGTCTGTTTCTTCTGAGAACATTAGCTAGTCAGAATCAGAATCACAGAATCACTAACGTTGGAAAAGACCTGTAAGATCATCAAGTCCATAGTCTGATAGAATATATTTCCTTTCCCTATAAAAATTTATTTACGCTCTTCAACATCCTCTTCATATGACTCTAAAGGCTTTTCCATCCCAGAATATCTTCAACATGTTTACCAACAGCTCATAGACAAAAAAATAGCAGGGGGTTGCAATAACCTTCCAGTCTGATCAAAGAGCAGGAAGAATTAGTTTTTTCCTTTCCATTTAAAGGCTATATGATTGAATCTGACAACTTCTTGCTGAATTGAAGCATGTCAGTTCAGAAGAGGTCTGATCCAAGATGTCAGGTGGTGGAGACCTTCCCCATTCCTAAGAAAGCCACTGCAATATCTAGTTATCCACCTCAAAACCAAAAAATGCTAATTTCATGCACTGTCCTCTGTGAGTTGAGCAGACTCGTATTGCAAGATGCTTCCCACATCTGTAAGCTTCTACAGCCACCAGATTTTGAAAGTGAAGGCAAAACCAATTTTTCACTAGGCAAACTAAACTTTCTCAACTATTGTCTTTTTGAACCATATGTAAGCCGTGTGGCTAGGACTTTTCACGTCGGGGCAACATACTACATTTCCTGGCTTCACCTTTCTTGTCTGCTGAGATTAATGTACAGATAAGAAAAGAGGTGCAGAGGGAACGTGAAAGCACCTTTTTCTGTGTGTGACTTCTGGGGATAATCCCTGAGAGCCTTTAGCACAGCCTGGAGCCGGAGAAAGCAGAGCTGCTTTCATCATGGCAGCGCTGGGTAGCATGAGCAGAGAGTTTGCCATTTAGTAAGAATTAACTCCATTATTAATTAGCACACAAATCCCTTAAAAGTTTTATTATTTCATGAATAATTCACCCAGTTGCCATAGACTCAGATTCTCTGTTTCGCTGTGGGATTGCAGACTCTCTCCCTCTCTCCCCTCCTCTACATTCATTCATTTCTTCCCTCCTTTCTTTTTTTCCTTTTACTGTCCCTCTCCCTGAAATTTGCTTCTCATGGTTGGCTCAGTTGCCCTCCATAAGCAGTCGGGAGGTATCACTGTTAGTCAAAAAGATGACAATGGAGCTTTATTTCTGAAATCAGCCTGGAAACACTTCATCACGTTGATGATGGCCAGAGAGGGATAGCAACAGCACACAAACTTGAGTAGCACACATAAAAATGGAACAAGACAGGTAATGTTGATTGGGATGGAACAAAGGGGATCGAGAGAAAAAGACAGAGAACTACAACACCCATAAATAATCTTTGACAAAACAGTTTTAATTTGCCAAGCAGAGGAAGACTTGCAAAGCCAAATGAAGCTTTTAAATGGATGGATGGGATTGAAAGGGAAAATACTGGAAACAAAGTGATCTGGGCCAAATAAGACTTGCAGAGCTCTGCATAAGGTTACCTGTGTGTTCACAGCTCCCACCCCAAGGTTTTATTGGCTGCAGAAATGCTAAGACAATACCCATCACTTGGAAAAGGCTGAAACAAATTACAGGATGAAGCAAGAGTTTGCAAGGGGCCGCTATAGACATGTAGCCTGGAAAAAGAAGATGGCAGAAGTACCACCTGCTTTGGGAAACCCTTCAGCAATGCCACAGAGCGTGAACGGGCCTTCATTCTAAAGGGAAATGGAGCATATAGGTGAGTTGGTAGCAAACGATACATTGGGAAGATACGTTTCGGGAGATTACCGGTAAATGGAGGGAAAGAAAAGCTTGATTAGTGGGTTAGGGTTATGTTGAACATTTGATCTAGCCAACAGTCTGACTTCTGTGGGACGAAGACAGTGGAGCAGGAGTTTTGAGACAGATGAGCTTTCAACAGGTTCCAATTCAAAGCTGAGAGAGCTTCACTTATCCATGGATTGGGGCTCTGGGAAGGATCCCCGTGCTCTAGGACAGAAACACCTTGATCATGTTGGTGTCCTCTTCCTCTAGAAGTCATAGGAGTAGACAAATAGGCTGTCTTCATGACTCTCAGGCTGGGACAAGAGTCTTCTGACCCTGCCAAACTTGCACAGATATATCGAAGAAAAAAAATTCTCCTGATTCCAAGGGTAGAAATTCTGGAAAGGTGTATATCTATTCTTTGATAAGCTCAGTGGGCTGAGAATAAAATTATAATGGCAGTTAACATATCTGGGATGTGTGCAGGGAGGTCACAGCTTAGGAAGCCCTCACCAGCCTCTGAGACAAGGAATGGTAGCAAGGATGTCAACAGTGTCGAGGAGAAAATCTGGGCTTGGCTCACGTTCTGCACCAGCCACTCAGGAGCAACACCTGAACATCCAAGGGCTGCGGAATACCAGATTGAAAAAGATATCAAGACACCAAAAGAAAAATCCCTAATGAGGTGGCAGGTAGGTTTAAGCTTGCCTGCCCACTTGGGCTTCACAGAGACTGTCCATGTCTGTGAGACATTATACATTACCCATTACATGTTATCCCTGCTTGGCCAGGCTGCGTCACCCACGGGCACACAGAAAATTCACGTTTCTCTGCACTAGGCTGAGCAGCTCTTGGTCCTCAGGGAGGTGCCTGCCCTGTTTCCAGACCTGGGACTCCTCAGCTGATGGCCCAAAGGTCCTGCCGCGGTGCAAAGCCTTGTCGTCCTGTATCAAACACAGCACGGCATTTCACTCAGCCTTCCTAATGCAGAGGGGACGTCCCCTCCCCATGGAGCAGACAAGCTGTGACCCAGTCTAGTGCAACTGGAGCGTATCTTTGAAACGGATACCTGCTCTGACTCCAAGGAGGTGGCTCTGCCAGGGGCCGTGCTTAGCTGGCGCAGAGACCCAGCTCTAACGATCCACTCACGACACAGCTTTTCTTTGCCTCCTTAGTTATCCAGAGCAGCAGCAGCATCTGCCCATGAAGTCTGCTCAGAGCGCCTGGCTTTGGGAGCACACCACGCCATGAAGAAAGGGGACCCGGGATGAAAAAACCCAGCTGCGTATAGCTGAGAGAATCCATCACGATTTTCCGTGACTTTGGCCTGCTGCAGACAGGAGATTTCTTGTTTAGATTCTGACCTGACAAAGTCACTTTGAGAGTTGTTTATCAAAAGGGATTTTTTCAGGGGGAATTTATTTTGCAGTGACGGGAAGATGCCATTGCATGCCCAGCCAAATTAATTTGGAAAGGCTCATTTGCTATAAACCATAGCATCCTTTTCTCTTACCATAGACAGAAAAGTCTGTTCCAGAAGCAAACTGGAGCTTTTTCTCTCTTTTGCACTACAGCTACTGTCCTGACAGCCATGATTAAGCTCATTAGCCAGACACTCTGAATTTCAGGGCAGAAAGAAAAGCCAGAACAGAAGCCAGAAGAAGTCCGAGTTGCAGCACAGTAAAATCCAAGTTTTTAGGGATCACCAACAAATCAAAGATCAAAATTCAGCTCGTGGATTCAGGAGAGGTGTACGTGGGAATTTGCCTTCCTGTCCTGCAAAGCATTTTGTCATTCTTACAGGAAGGGTAAGATTTGGTAGATGTAGATCTCTCTTAAAGAATTGTTTTTAATGTATAAACCTCTCCCTTTGCTGATCATTAACAACCGCTACATTATTTCTGTAGCAATGCCAGGCAAACCTGCTGGAGGTGATCACAGAATCGCAGAATCACTAATGTTGGAAAAGACCTGTAAGATCATCAAGTCCAACCAGTGATGCTGTATACCGGAGCAGGAATCCCCCCATTTTACAGAGCTTGTAAATGATTTAGGGAGAACATCATTTCCAGGTTCCCTGGTTTGTGCTCTGCATGTGGATGTGTATATGTGAATACATATACATATGCATGCTGTTATCAGCTGCTGCACTCCTAGGTAAGAGAGCAAGGACCAGTAGCAATACAAGACTCCAGGCAGGGTTCACATGGAGGGCTGTGCTGGAAAAAGCCCCTTGTGCTGAAAGCAAAGGGATTGGGTTTCCCCATGGGTTGTTCCATGGTGAAGGCATGTTTTCCAGAGGACTTCTGCAGCCATCCCCAACTTCACGGCACTGCACAGGGCATGTACGTAAAAATCCTATCAGAAGCTTAGCTTCTAGCACCATCGTGTTGAAATCCGCTGAAGGGAAGACGCGCGCCGGGGCAGTTGGAGTCAGCCTTTTTGGTTGTTGGCAAAGGACATTTTTCTGGAAATGTTTTGGAAAGGAGATGTGGTGCAGAGCCCCAGGTGGCAGACTAGTTGGTCTTCTCTGTTCAACCTTCACCTTGCCCCACCGGCTGTGTAAGGCTGGCTTGAAAACAGGCACAGAACTGTTGTATGCGACTTCCATTGATAAGTTAACGGTGCCCACAGGTAGTCTGCAACGCTCTGTGAGAAGGAGGTGTCCTCTGATCATTTTTTTCCTAGAAAAGTGAGTTTTAGAGGGAAACATGCTCATCAAAAGCGCATGCATATGCACATATAAGCATATATCAAAGACGGATGGGGATGTATACTTAATGTCAATACACGGGGCTGCCTCCGCTGACTGCAAGCTCTGGCATCAGCTTGGCAAGTGTGGGAAAGTGGCTGCTGCCTGAGATTATTGGGAGTTAACTGCTTGCCTGATACAGAACCTAGTTACAATTAATGGAAGTTGGAGGTCTTTTTACGGAGAAAGAATTGGTCCGGGAGTTTTATGTGTCCCAGAGGGGACAGGTGAGGATGTGGTGGAGCCTCTGGCACTGCTGTGGACAGCGCTGAGCCAAGGGTGCTGACAGTTGCTTTGTACTGTTGAATTATTCAGGAGTCCTTCACAGATGACTGCAAGCAAGGGAGAGTGGGAGGTCCAGGAGGAAATTTAGGTGGAAATGCTCAGTGTTCAAGGAGAAAGTTAAGCATAAGTCAGATTTTGACAGGACTGCAGGCCAGTAAAGGGTGGCAGACTCTCCTGATGGACGCATAGGTCTCTACAGAGAAGGCAGTTTCACCCTATTACTGAAAATCTTCCGGAGTGAAACTATGAAAATGGAAAACCTTACCCATAAATTAATCAAACCAAAGTAACAAGGTGGAAGAGACCAAGTTAAACCTTGGTAAGGTCAACTGAAAGCCATATGTTGTATTGTAGCATTTGTGTGGCACCTGTGATAGTGTTATGGGGCTGTTCAGCCACCTCTGAAGAGATGACATTTCTTTTATTTGTCAGTAGAGCAAAGCTTCCTCTACACAGGTTGCAGATTAAACATGTCCCTTCCTTCAGCCATGGGACACATAGAAAAACTGAGGTTAAATTGCCCATGGTTTTTCTTCCAGATGTGTGAAAGAAGTAATAGTAATGTCCCAAAGTAACATTCGACCTGCTGCCCAGACAAAGGCTTAGAATTGAGCTTTTCCGAGGTGTTTTCTTGCTCAGTTTCCCAAGAGCTCACAATGCTTTTAAGGCCCAACAGCCTTCAGAGCTTCTGGGACAGTACTTGTGTAGAGACAGTGAAGAGGAAACACAGTGCTGTGACCTCCAAAAAACCATCTTTCCCAGCAGCAGCTCATCGTCTTCCTCCTCAAGAGGTATCCAATTCAGGCAGCTGCATATACCACACAGTGGCTCACAATTAAGACAACGCCGCATCAAAAGGTCCTAAGAGATACAGTTCAGCAAGACAGCTGGCTGCACTGAATAGCCTAGAAGATTACCTCAGCAGGATGTTTTTGTACCTTTTGAAATACAGAGTTCCCTTCAAGGACAGGCAGCAGATATTTAATTGTAAATCATATGTCAGACAACCTACAAGCGAAGCACACAATAGATAAAGGATGACCCTATCCATTTATCAGGATGTCTGCTCTCTGCCAGAGGAGACCAGGAAATATGTTTGGGGTTTTTTTCACTCTTTCTTTTCTCTACTATCCTGCCTGGGTTTTTTTGCTTCCCCCTTTTTCAGCTCTACTGCACTCAAGGAGTGGCAAGGCTTAAGAAAAGCTGGCTTTAGGGACATTTCTGGTCATCAGGACAGTGAGTTGACATTGGAGAAGGCAAAACATTTGTTTTATTTTCTCTGAGGCCTTCAGGAAAGCAGCAGCTCTGTGTTGCCAGTGCCAGAATTGTAACTCTGCAGTGCATGTGCCAGCAAAGTCTGGCAGGGAGCTGAAAACTTCAACGAAGTCTTAGCTGGTCTGGGACATTCATCCTTGAGAAAGAACCACTCAAATATGTTCACAGCAAATTTCAGTTTTGATGAACCACGGATTTTCAGGCAGTAAACACACCATCCAAAAGTTCTCAACCAGCACTAATTGTAGTAAGTTTTCTTTTCCTTAAACATCTGGGACTTTTAGACAGAGCATCAAGGAAACTCATCCTATGATGGTGTCCCTGCTGTGAGTGTAAATGTCATTCTCATTACCCAAATGACAAGAAGTGTCAGAAACTGTGCTGTCACTCAATAAGCCACAGAACTGCATTTATGCTTAATTTCTTTTTTTACTTTTCATTTTGAAGGTCAGAGACCCTACAAACTCATAGTGATTATCGTTGGCTGTGAGCCAAAGCACACTTTGATCAGCTTTCCCTAAAATGCAAATCATGAGCAATCCAACAGCTTCCTGGAGTATCTTGCGTGAAAAGATGGATCTATGGACTGAGAAGAGGGAGCAAACTCGTGATCCCCTCTGAAGCACCTCAAACAGCTCTGAAAACTGTCTACTATGTTAACCTGCCCCCATGTCAGCCCAAGAAATAGGGCTGACTTCAAGGAACAGCTCAAGCAAGTTCAGCAGGGGCTTCATAGTTTTTAGAGATTCCCCAGGCAAGGTAAAATCTTGGTACTGTTCAAGGAAAATAGAACATGCTGGATTCAATAGCCTGAGAGATGTGAGGCTGCTGCTGCTCCACACCCCCAGGTCCAAACAGTAGTGAGACTAAAAATGTTTTCCGGGTAGGCACATGCACACAGGGCATGTTTGTATACCGCACATATATATATGGATATATATAGATATATATACACACGTGGCTGGCTATGCAGATTACAGACAGGCATTCACATCAACACAAACAGCACCAACAGCCTCATCTCACTCAATCCCTTCTCTAGCTGAGCAGAATAAAGGTCCCCTAGTGAGAATATATATGCACATATATACAAGGTGGATCCCTCCAGTATCCGGGCTTAGACACCCAGTCTGCCCAGTAGCTGTCCCTAGATCCCAGTCTCCCCAGTCGCTGGCATCCAGGGCCATATGAGCCGCCAAGGCTGTACGGACCAGCAAACTGGTTATGTGTGACTGGCCCTTTTATCCACTTAGCCCTCTATTTTCCCATTCTTGTTCCTCCCCAAATCACCTAAGCACCATCTGCCTGCTTTTCCTCCCTTTAGTTCCCCCGCTAAGCATCCCATAGTAAGTCCCGTGCGCTTCCAAAACCCTTTTTCCTTGCATCCCGTAATGTGCCCCACTCCCTAGGCAGTGACCCCCCTTTTAGTGTGCAAGGTGATCTGGAGAGCGGCTCCCAGTGACTCACGGTGATGGGTTTCACCCCTGGACGATGGGACTGATGGCAAAGACGCTTCAGTCCTCTGGGATTTTCCAGCATCCTGCAATGTCATTGGGACCAACCCCCTGGTTGGAACACCATCTCAGTGCATCTCCGGTGCTCCCCTGGCTCGCACCCCTTGTGCTGAAGCGGTAAAAGGTGCGCACTCCCGCACCACAGCACAGGCACCACAGCACCTCACCCAGCGCCAGGCTGCACAGCGGGCTCGCCGGCAGTGCTGCCGGCATTAGCCCAACTCTCATGACCTACGAATTTGATCCAGCTAGCCCTATTTAGGATAATGCTTCCTAACAGGAGATATGTCCGTCCTGCTTGGAGTGAGGCATTGCAAATACCACGCTCAAGCACCCCACAGGGCATGTATTCCCATCTCCCTACACCCTAAATTGTATGTGCCACCAGGTCTCACTGCCTTGTTTTCCTCTAAAAATCCATCCAGATAACCTCACCTACTTACAAACCGGTTATATCACAGTCCAGGATGTCTGTTGCTTTTATTCCGGGAGCTGGTGGTGCTCTTGCCCCACCTGCATGAAGGGGACCCAGCAGCGGGGTTCCTGTGGCAGACACATTGCTATTTCTCTGGCTGCAGAATTATAAAGGTGCTTTTCATACACTCCGAGTGCTTCGGTGCTGTTGGGGCACACAATAGTGAAGAACAATGGTGCAGCCACAGCGGAAGAGCAAAGCTGATCTGATAGCCTGAAAAAAGAAAATTGCAGGCTTCATTTTCAAAGAATGACTGTTTCATCCTTGCTATTCCTTATTGTTAGGTTTGATGTTAATATTTGATGTCCAGTTATTTCTCCCAAAAAAAGCTCTCAAAAAAACCCACCAATCTTGCTCTCTACTCCCTTATAAATTTCACTGGAGATAAAACATAGCTCCTCTGTGGAGTTTGCTTCTCTGGCACAGAATTTTTTGGGTTTGTTTTTAAAAATGCTGAACAAGGATTTTGTTGGATTAACTGGCTTTCTCATAATAAAAGCCTTGAGTAGCTCTAATTGTATGCTTGGCTTTGTTTACAACAATTATATCAGCTTCTCTTTTCTCTGTAATTTATTTCCCAGTGTTGTTATCCAGCACACGTTTATGTAATTTTTTTTTTTTTCCAAATGGGCTGATTGTTCCCCAAATGCCTGAAGTTGTTGTTGTGCTAATTCCTTGACTGGGGTTGCTGTGTCCTGTACTGCTGTCCTTCTCACATCCCTCAGCAAAAAATGGAGAAGCAGAGGTGTACCTTTGTCCAGAGGTCTGAGTGGCAGGTTGGAAGCAGCACAAGGAATGCAGAGGATGGATTTCCCAGATTTTGTGCCATGCTACAGAAGCGATAGCCCGTTTTTTTCTGTTGAGATGAAAACTTTTCTCAACCTCTGACAGAGGGTTTCCATGAGTGGAAACTACTGGATACAACTTCGTGTTTCTTTTAAAAGACCAATATTGTGGCATTGTTTTTAGCCTAGAAATATGTCTAGAAATACGAAAGCAACGTTGGCCTCTTTATCTTGGCATCTCCCTTTTCTGGTATATTCACGTTGATGGGCTAAGCTTGAATATCTGGATGTTATTTGAATGTGTAGTAAAATATATGATACAGTGCCTATATAGAGAGGCACATCTATAGATACAGATACTTAACTATACGATGTATTTTTTGGAAGGGGGTAGGAATGAGAATAAAGACATTTTACTCTCATTTCCCAATCATAAGCAAACCGTAGGCCCATGTTTTAAGCCGAGTGGTCTGGAGAGTGTCAGTTTAACTAGAAGAATGAAATTTGATGTGTCTATTTCTGTCCCGAAGTTCAAGACCCTAGGAACACTGCAGGTCTGAGCTCTGAATCAGCTCCTTGTACAATAGATGTCTTAACAGTACAAATTACAGGTCTTACAGGTCTTTTCCAACCTTAGTGATTCTGTGAAATAACTATTAAAGACTGAGATGGGAGTAGGGGAAAAAAAATCTCTAAGAATCAAGCAGTGGACAACCATCAATGGTCCAGGCCAAAACTAGTATCTCAGTATTCAGCTTACTTGAATTTCTGGGGTTTCTCACGTCTTCAGTTCCCTCCCTTTGTTCTCTCCTCCATGTCATGCTTTTCTCCTGGCCACTTGCTTTCTTTTCCTTGCCTTTGATTTTGTGAACACTGAAGTCAGTGTAAGCCCTCGCACTGGCTGAGACGTCCTTGGACCTCCGTATGCAGGCTCTGTGTGTGCACCTCACTGCTCCCAGAGACCCTGCTCCAGGTGCCCTTGATGGTGGCTCTTGGAGCAGAGCTGTCCCATCTGCCTTGTCTTGACCCTGGCCACACATAACATAGAGGATTCAGATTTTTGGGTTGACCTCAGGTGTTTTTAATAACACGAAAAGAATGCTTTAAGCGACAATCTGGTTTCAGCAACTGATCCCCTGAAGAGCACATTCAGCAGCCACTCTCATACATCCCATTTTTCCAGGCCTTAGAGAAGAAATTGCTATCCTTCAAACTCCAGGTGCCTTTGCAGTCCCACAGAACATAGATGCTGGTGAGCACGGCCACCTGAACAACACCTGGGGTACACAGGCTATCTCCACTTTCTTTTTTTTCCTTCAAAATTTTTCAAATTTGGTTTGAAATCTTGCCAGATCTTGAACACAAAAGCCATGGGATGCTGAAGAGGTTTCGGCACGTTCAATGCTTTTCTCTGAGAAACCAAAATTGTCCTGCAGCGCCTTTGGCTAGTCCAGTGCCAAAGTCGTCCACCTCTCCATCCCCATGAGGCAATCCTAGCTCTCCTTATCAAACATGATGTTCCTGAAATCTTGTCCTACCCAAGAAGACACAAAGAACAATTAATGGCCCTTCTACAGAGAAGGAGAAGCCTTTTTATGAATGTAAGGCTTTTATCATACCCCTCTTCAGTCTTCCCTTTTCTAAACTGAATCACCCCTGTGCAATTCTTGCACACATCATTGTTCTCGAAGACACAAAATCAGCACAGCACCTTGATACCTCCCTGCAGTTCCACAAAATGCTCCTCACCAATTTTCAGTTCTGTAATAAATGCAAGTATGGAAGTATATGGAAGGAAGTATGTCTCCTTGTCTTTCTTCCATGCCCTGTTAGCCCCAGATCTGGGTGCCTATCCAGCCCAGCAGAGCCTAAACGAGCAAGAACTACATTGAAGACTCTCCTTTCCTGCACAAGCAAGAGCCTTATTCTCCTCAACTCTCTCACAGAATCACAGAATCACAGAATCACTAAGGTTGGAAAAGACCTGTAAGATCATCAAGTCCAACTATCACCCACATCTGAGACTAAAATGTGCTGCAAGCCAGCTCCTGGCCTTGTGGAGCTGGAAATGGGAGGAACGGGATGAAAATCACACCAGATGGTTGGGGACTGATGAAACACTGACAATCCTTATGGAGCCGAAGACCCTCTAAGGAAATTGGGAAAACAGCTAATGTTCCTTTGGGGCACTGAATCCTCTTCCAAACCTGGTTCTGCTTATGCCACGTATCTCCTCTTTCCCCTCCAGCAGAACACCTTTTTACCTGATGAAGTCCAGGAGCTCCTGCCACAAAGCCTCGGAGGTCATCAGCTTCCACAAAACTTCAAACTGGAGATAGGTGGTTCATGGGGAAAGCTCAGAGGAAGCTCCCTGTGCCTCCTGCCTTTTGAGATAACCACCCTGGGTGCTTAAACACTTCCAGACCTCCTACATAATTACTTCATTTTCTCATGCGGACACATGCATGTGATTTTGGGTGATGCACAGACACATGTCACAGCATGCTGGAGGGCAAGACAGGCTTGAAGCTGGATTTGTAGACCTGGGTGAAAATCCCAGTCTGGAAAATGGATGAGGGACTGCACTGCTTTTCTCTCCTCGGCTTGGTAGAGTGACGTTTCTGCCTGTGAACCAAAGGACCCAGTACATGAAAGAGTCCCAGAATTGTCGTTGAGCAAGCTGATATTGCTGTGGAAGGTGCTTACATGTAGAGATTGTCCCAGAAAGTGTCAATACCAGCCTGAACTCTCACGGTAGAAAAAAGTAGTACAAATAATGACTCATTTTCTGGAGAAAATGATAGGCAATAAAAATACTCCCAGGGTTCACAGCACACTATAAAAACTGACAGATAAAAAAAATACACGCTATTAACCTGTCAAGCAGCTTGTGTTACAGCAGGGAAAAAAACATCAGCACAGGAGCTGGTACTTCCAGTACTTTGGGAGAAATGGCAAACATGAACAGCAGAAACTTCAATTATCCTGCAGCCTGCGCGGAATTTGTGGGACTTTGTCAACCACACTAAACACAGGAAAGGACTGAATGAGCAAAGCTGGGCAGAGGGATTGCAGCTTAATTCAGCTCCAAGAGGTGTCTGAGCCATAAGATACTTATGTAGGTTTACCTCTTTGCCTACAAAACCCCTGTGAACAAGTTATCCAGCAGTATTTCCAGCTTTCCTGGCAAGGCTGCAATCGTAATAGAAATTTCCATGTCAGAAGGAAACCCAAAAGTAGTGAAGTATGCAAACGGGGGAAAAGAATAGTAATTTATAGATTTATTTTTAAGTTCAAGAGTTCGTTTTGACCTTTTTTGTAACAATTTTAACTATTTCCAATTTATCTGATCCCAAAATTCATATGGGAGCAGAAGTACTATAAGAGGAAAAAAAAATCTGGATGGTTTTAAAGGAAAAACTATTCAACTACTATGTTTTGTCAGCCTGGACACAGTCACATTGTTCGCTGGGGAGCAGGGCGGGGGGGTGTATCTTTTTTATTTCTCAGCCAGACTGGGAGGTGATCAGAGGGGAACCTTTGGGAGCAGTCGGGGTCCCCCATGCAAACACTTAGAGCTCTGAGCTCAGATCTGGAGGGAGCACCCCCAACAACAGATTCCAGGAGGACAGCAGAACAATTTAGAAGTTGGTACCTTTAATTAGCAAGCATGTATTTCCCTGTCAGGCAGAGGGGCTGGAGGCTCTGCTGGTTCACACAGATGTGCTGGCTGTTCCTATTTGGGTACCCACTTCTCATGTAAGCCCCAGCCTGCCGATCTTAGCTTCAACCCTGTGCCTCAAAGCTCCCGCACTCCGAGGATTTGGTTTCAGTGTGGGGCTGGGAAGGACTTGCTTGGCTGTTCAGGGCTGAGCTTACCGAGGAGGGAGAAGAGAAACCGAAGTGAAGATTGGTAAGGACACAAGCTCACCCATCAGCTGCAAAAGATGCCCCTTCAGCCTCTGTACTGCTCATGAGGCAGAGGGTTTTCATCGTTCATTGCTGGAAACTACCTTTACTCCTTGCAACCTGTGTTGAACCTTCGTCCTCTCCAACTCTCCTGCCAGCCTCATACCCACAAGGGAAGAGCAAGTCCTTCATACAATCCTCTCTCTAGAAGACACTCTGCAATTTCACTTCATTGCCAGTTTCTGTTGTGTTATTTATCTCCCACTGCTGATGCATTCCTATGGCCAAGGCAGCATGCACACAGAGCAGCATTAACCTGCTCTCCTCTCTGCATGGTGCAGGTGCCTGGGTGCAAATCAGCGTGCTTTGTACTGAGCAGAGGAGTGACAATGCTGAACAGCAGCACTCACTGGCTGTGTCTTCCATCCTGCAACACAGACGCTCATAAGAAGGGAAAATAAACTGAAGTTGACCTTTTCCAGTCAAAGTGACTGTTGAAGGAGGGCTCTGTTTTATTTTTCTATTTCACTTTCCACTCAACCAAGAGAGATATTTGCAATCTGTAGCACAAAAGCTAACCCTTTGCAAGGTTCTGCAGTAAGGAGCCCCCGTTTTCAGCAAGCTCTGGAAAAATCACTCACCTCTTCAGCCAAAAGATGAGAAGCAGGTATCCAGCCCCCAGAAAGTTGCAACATGCAATCCTGTCCACAACATCCTAAAAGCCAAGGACAGTAGAGAAACACTGGAGAGGAGCACCAAGACCACTGGATGACCCAATTTGGCTGCTATGTGAATGACTACTCTGCTGAGATCAGTGAGCACGTGCCTCCCATGGTACCTAAACACTATTATGAGACTGGACAGCCCACCTTGTCAAGATGTGATGCTGTTTTATGCTGCCCTGACAGCTTCCTGGCTTTGGCTTCTTTCTATTTTCATTTTAGAGCATGTTCGCATTAACAACAGTGGCTGAGATATGTGTTCTCATTATGAATGAAAATCTGTTCTCCAAAAAAACTAATCAAGCGACACATTCTTGCCTGAAGCAGCATTTTAATGGAAGAAAAGCTTCATGTGCATGTTACTAAATATCATGTCCTTACAGTTGCATACTGTTTCCATTAATAGACTTCCCTAACACTCAGCCATGCTGATAAATGTCATTTTTCACTATAATGAGAAAGTAGGGACATTTTGGATAGGTGTTGGTCTATTACACATGCCTACAAAATAAATTGAAAAGCAAAACAGGAAATTCTTTCTATTCCTTACCACCGTAGTCTTGTCCTTCCACCACAGAACAGTGGATTTCCTGAGCTCGTATCCTCACATCTACAAACCCGTATCCTGATTACCCATCAGAGAAATGTATAGTGATATGGTGATGCTGTCTCCAAAGAAGCTCATGATCTAGGGGAGCTGAAGATTGTTTTCTGTTGTAAATAGTAATTAATTGATCTCTTCTTCCTAACACCAGCCTAAGCTGCTTGCTTAGCAGGGTAGCTTTCTTTATAACCATTTTGTTATTTGCTATGTGTCGAAAGACAGGAAAAGTGTAAGAGTGAAATACTTAAATCCCTCTACAGAAGCACTGATTTTGCTGCACACCTTCTTGTCAGGAATGGGAGAGTTCAGTCACCCTGTCACAGCCAACAAGCCACACATCTTTCTAATTGTGGGCATGGTTTCTTCTCTCTTCCACGTAAGGAGAGAAGTGGTCCTTGGCTCCGACAGCTAGGCACCGAACAGAAGTGTGAGCTATGACCCACGGCATCCCGTCCTCTGCCCCAGCCCTTGGCTCACTCCCAGCCTACAGACTCAGACCAGAGCTAACCCAGGAGGTATTGACAGGGCTAAATTTAGAGAAGAAGCGTGCAGCAGGATGCAGTGGTGTTCCTGGTACCTGAAATCTAGCTCGGCAGCTGCAGTATGACAATGCTACTTCTCCCTGCTCCCATACACAAAGTTGTGCACCTCCCGCCCCCGAGTAGGTGCATCCACCCGACCGAGATACCACCTTGGTGCACAAGATGGGTGGAAAACTGGCTGGCCAGTCAGGCTCAAAGTATGAGCAGCACAGCTAGGTACCTGCCCAGCTCTATTACGAGTGGCCTTTAGGAAGACACAATAACTGCCTGAGCAGCGGGATTTGATCTGCTGGGGGAACGCGGGATGCCAAGTCAAAGAAGGTAAGTATAGAGACCACATCCATGTCCCGAGGAGCTTGCATGGCCCCATCTGCCGCAGCCACAAACGTGGAAGAGACTCGTATTAGCAGCACTCTCCCCTTCAGCCAGCCCAGCCTCCCCCTGCTCCTGCCCAGGAGGCTGCCACCAAGCTGAGCATGGGAACAGCACAGAGGGGTCACTGCCACCCTCCCTCCCCTCTTTGCTCAGCAGAGCCACTTGACTTCTGCAAACACAAGAGAATTAGCAGCTCCCAAGAAGTGAATGCACTTTTTCTTCCAGCAGCCAACGGCCCAAAATAAAATACTGCAGGTGTTGGTACCGTGTGCGATGGCAAATTACAATAACGCTTCCTAGGACACCGATGTTGCAGACTTGGTTGTGGCATACAGCTATACTACAACTTTGCCAACCCGTAGAATAGAAATTACGGTTTTGCTCTTACTGATGACACCCTCCCACTTTGTGATGGATGTGTCTTCGCACTGGAAAAACATAAGCTATAAATACATAAGCTATAAATACATAGCTCAAAAAGAAATTCTTAATAAGGAGCTGAAAAGTTGTTTTAGCTTTTTAATGCAGCCTGTATATTAAAGAGAATAGAGTCTGAGTAAGGTAAACAGCTGTGGAGACTACCTGAGCAAACAAGCAAAGCTCAGGTACTGAATGAATGAGAGAGCGCCATATGGTCATGGCACATACGTATTTAATGGGCAAAACTGGCAAAATCAAAGAAGTCTTTACATATTGAGCTCTGAGCTACTCTGTGTTTGTCATGGGATGAAAAAATTGTAAAACTGGAACTACAGAGTGGGGAGAGTTCATCTTCTCAAGTCCTTTATTCTCACAGTCTGGTGCTTCTGTGGCACTGGCAGATGGTCTACAGCAAAATACTTCACAAGGAGGAGCTCACTGTTGATCAACCCGCAAAGGCACACCTGACAATAAAAATATCCTAGCCTGCTTAGAACCATTTTAAACTTCACTCTGGAGCAAAAAAAGAGGCATTTGCTTGAGTTGTAGTGAAACTTATCATCCCACCCACAGCCTGTCTATGGTTAACCACTACGCACGCTGATTTTGCATGGCATGGCATAGGGAACCTGCTTAAAGCTCTGTCTGAAAGGAAGAGTTTCAGCACTTGTGGAAACTATTTTCTCAGACAAGACCACTTGCTAAACTCAACCCACAAATAGTTTCCATCTCCTTGAAATGCCTTTTCTCTGCTAGTTTACTACTGACCAAAGTTTCTCTGCTCAGACGCCCCCCAAGCTGTCCCACGAGGAGAGGGCAGGAGAAACAAGCTGAAATTCTAGCCTGCCTCTTCAAATATGCTCTTCCTTGGGAGGGAAACTGGCAATCTGTGTTGGGCCTGCCAGAACGTCACCTAAAAACCAGTGGAAAAGACAAATTGGGGTTAGAGCTGGCACTGGGGAACAGCTGGATCTCCTCCTTCCGCAGTGCGATGCTGCACCACGCTGGGGATCAGGTGCTCATCTCTGAAGCCTATGGGCAGCTCTTTGCCTGGTTCGTGGGATTATCTGTGCGACCTTCTGCTGCCCAGGAAGAAAGCTATGAACCAGGGCACTCCTCTCCCTCCACGCTATACCATCTCCAAAAAGCATCCATAGAAACTCGCCACACATAGCTGCAGCGCCTCCCCCCTCCTATCTCCATCTACCAGACACACGGAGGACTGCTTACCTGGGGTTTTTTCAGCCCAGCTATATCAGTCAGGCCTCTAGCCTGCTAGTTCAGGAATCCGCTTTTAGAGAGCGATGTCTGAACAAGCAGGACATTTGCCAATATTCTCAGCAATGGGAACTAGTAGCAAATACAGCAGGACATTTCAGTAGAGAGAGGGATAGTGGTGGCAGCTTGAAAGGCTGTTTGTTTTTCTTTTACATTTCTTAAACAAAATATCCCTAATTTGTACCCAGATATGTTTTTTTGCCAGTACAGGTGAGGTTTTTTCCCCCAAACACTGGAAGAAAATGATATTAAAACACAAGCAATTAGCTTGACCTCACATTTTAAAATAGAAGTCTGTGCAAAACAGCATCAAGACAGGAAGGTAAATCTGCTATGAGTTTGTCCACAACACAAGTTTACCCCTTACCAGAGACAACCCTCAATCAGGACAAAATCAGCAAAGAAGTCGATGGGAATTTGGGGCTGATACAGGTGAATTCAAAGGCAGATTTTTTTTCATCACCCCTCAGCCAGGCCAGGAACGTGCTGGGAAGGAAAATTGTCAGCACAACTGACACTGCGTGATATAATTTCTCTCTCTCTTAACTCTTCTGGGCCACAGCAGTCTGGGCAGATATTGGGGGCTGACACTGTCCACCCATAAGTAACTCTTCCCCCCAGTTTGCCCTGTGCCAAGGTGCTATAATGCTGCTCCCTGGGTTTTGCAGCCCTGCTCTTCCAGGACTGTGGGGACAGCCACTGGGATCTGCACGGGCAGGGGAGAGAGCCAGCACTCGCGGCCCCCGGGATCTGCAAACCCAAGCACTGACCAGCACGGAAACACACGCATGGGATTTTGAACCTTGATGAAGATGCTGGGAGAGAGTAGCTGGCAAAGAGGAGGTAGGGAAGGTTTCTTCAGGTAAAACCCGTGCCGTTGAGCGGCATGTAAGGCAAGGCTCGAAGCTCAGCATATGTTTCCCACCTTCCGCTGCATGCCTGACTACCCCGCAGCATGCCTGCTTGGCGTTTCCTTCCAACCGATGTTTTCCACTTCTCATGAAGCGATATTGAAATAGCTATGCTACTTCCCCTCGCTCATCCAGGGCCAGCGTTAACATCATGGCTGTCTTCCTGGACATACGGTCTAAAAGGTCTCATGAGTCCATGTTCGTGATTCTCCTGGGCACAAAGAGCAGACATTCCCATTTATTTCTGCATGTTCTGGCCAAATGAACACCTTTCCCAAGAGTTCTTTCTCACATCGCTACTTCTTTGTGGAGAAATAAGAGAATTTGATAAAAAGCAGGACTCACGGTGACAAGTGCTCATGGGACATCACCAGACAGTGCCAGCACGCCTGGCACAGCCTCCGGGTTCTTCCAGAAGCGTCTGGTTTTCTCATTTCCGAGAAACACCCCCTAATCCTGCATCCCCATCTGAGACTGCTCATGAGACAGGACACTCTACATTTTGACTTTGTTTGCCTCCCATGGGAAATAAAATCAGCCAGAAGGACAATGAGGAAGCCGTGCTCTGCGCAAAAATCTCTTTCGCCGGTGTTTGCCACCGTCGTGGTTTCATCTGATGGCCACATGAAGGAAGATGATCCTCCCTGTGCAGCCAGAAGAATTACGGAGCAGACGACAAACTCTGTAGCATACTTCTATCACTACAGCCACAGCGGTTTATCTCAAACATAAATAGGTGATCAAAAGTCACGGAAATGTCAGGGACACCATGATGAAATCATCTGAGGAAATGAGAGCTGCTGCTGCTGAATTTGATGGAAAAAACCCAAAAAACTTTTCAAAAGAGCTGAGGTATCTGCTGCGAATTAGATGTGAGAGATAAGGGGAAAAGAACCAGAAAGAAATTAACAGTCAATGATCAACTCCTTCCAAAGGCCAAGAAAAAAAACCCACAACAAACCTCAGAGGAAGATTTCCAAAAGGACTATTTAAAAATCCAAATGTTTTCAAACCTAACCAAAACATACACAAATCAATGTACCATACTAAAAATGGTACATTTTCATATTTCATATTTCAGTGCAGTTAATTTTCTGTCTTTTAAAAGAAAGAGGCTGTCTGAGAAAATGAGTGGTTCTGGAATCACAGAAATGAAAGGAGTCTTTGCACAGATTCTCTGATGTCCAATAAGGGCTGTTCTCCAGTCTTTTCCTCAATAGGAATATCAGTAGGATTTCACCTTCCTACTTAACCATCTATTTTTATTACCTTTGTAGGGCTCTGTTGTCTCTTCATCTGCTGCTCCAGTGTCAAATTTCACTGAGATGGGTCCAGTTCCAAAGTTTTGGCCCTTTCTTACCTGAAAAATATTTGCAAGAATTCCTCCAAAAGACTTTGGGGGGCTGAAACTAACAATCCTTCAAAATTATCATTAAAATGTATAATGCTACTGTAATAACTGTCCCCTCCTTTCCAGTGACTTACTGCCATACTTTCAACCTGGCCACTTGTAAGAGCATGTGTTTTACTGTACATATAACTAATGGCCACACCACAAAGAAATCCCATTGCTTGGTCATTTATACATGTTCTGTTAATGA
Source organism: Gavia stellata (assembly GCF_030936135.1). Classification (NCBI taxonomy): domain Eukaryota; kingdom Metazoa; phylum Chordata; class Aves; order Gaviiformes; family Gaviidae; genus Gavia; species Gavia stellata. Next base: position 928,436 of record NC_082616.1, on the reverse strand, counting down.
AATGGATAGCAGGTATGTGCTGCTGAACTTAGAATATTAATAGTGTTGGATTAGACATTGTGCAGTAGAAGGGGTGCGGCTGCCAAAAACAACGAAGAGGAAAGCCAAGACATCAATTAAACTGTCGGTTACTCTTAGTAGTATCATTCTAATTTAAAGCAATCCTGTCAGAATGCGTCTGTTATCATAACCAGAACAAAACAAAAGAAGAAACACAGCTAAAAATCAGGCTCCCCATTCAGTTTGCAGCTCCAAGTGCTTTTGGACCACTTGGAAATATCATTCTCTGGAGCCCAAGGAGAAAGCTGAAGTCCAAATCAGCAAGTGTAGAGTTCATCTATGGGAAGAAAAATGACCTATTTTGCTGATTTCCTCCAAGTATGAAACGAAATTTGATGTTGCATTGTTATTGGCAAGTGAGCTTTAAAAATAAAACACAAGTGACTTTTCCAAGTCATTTGTAGTCTCTGTAAAGTGGAAGGATTTGAGATGAATGACTGGTAACAGGAGATTGATTTGGGCACTAAGTAAACGTAAGTGGACGGAAAAAAACAGCAAAATGAAAAGAAAAATGGATTATTGAGGAGCCTGACAGGAACAAGACAATGCCAAGAAAACAAATGAAATGTAATAACGAAATCAGATTTTGCCTGTGATGCTTCAGTCTGTACCAAAACAAGGTTTATTGTGCTTGGCAGTGGACTGCAAGAGAAGGGAAGTGCTGCAGTTTGAATAAAGCTGTTTCTTTTTTCTCTGGTCTGGCCTTCATCAGAGGATGACGAGGAAGATGTATTTCCTAGAAGTATGTATCTTCTACCTGAAAATAAATACAGGAGATCTTCAAACTTGTTCCTGACCAAAATTCATTCAAACTGCTCCCCCATTCCCTTACAGGCATAGGAACCAGCCTTGCAGGAGAGATTTCACTGTCTTGGCCAAGAGGGATGGGATGGCAGCTTAGCTGGCACATCCACCCTGGTAGCCCCAAAAAGCTCCATCCATCAGCAGCAAACCACAAGACCACTCTCTCAGGGTACCACATTGGTGCCAAAACGCCCTGACTGCCTCTCCTTCCATCAAAACAAATCTGATGTTAGTGCCAGCGTGAGAAAGAACTTGCCATTTCAAAGAAAATCCATGCACTGCCATGGCAGGAGCAAAGCCATTGGACAGAATCATGGAATCGTTTAGGTTGGAAAAGATCTTTAAGATCATCAAGTCCAACCATAAACCTAACCCTATCAAGTCTACCACTAAACCATGTCCCTAAGCACCTCATCCACACGTCTTTTAAATATCTCCAGGGATGGTGACTCCGCTGCCTCCCTGGGCAGCCTGTTCCAGTGTCTGACAACCCTTTCAGTGAAGAATTTTTTCCTAATATCCAATCTAAACCTCCCCTGACACAACTTGAGGACATTTCCTCTTGTCCTCTTGTCTTGCAACCAGTCAGCCTCAACGTATTACTGTTTTAAGTCTATTTTTGCCAGGAGACACCAAAGGGCCAGACAAGTTTGACCATAACAATCTGCAAAAACATCCTAGTGCGAAAGCGCCCAGGGAAAGGCTGACCTTACAAGATGCTCTGCAGCAGGGCTTCCAAGCCGAGAGACAGAGTTGCAACAGAGACAACTGAGAACAGCCACAGTTCACAGGCTGGAGATAAGGAGTGTGTTTTAAGTGCTGCACTGAAAATACATGACCTTGCTATTGCGAGGAAGCAAGGGTCTGATCCAAAACCCCTCAAAGTCAATGGAACAATCTCAGACCTTGCCAGATCATCAAAATGAAGAAAACAACAAGGTTTAGCTGTATCCTTTCCTTTGCTCTGCTGCTTCAAAGCGCGGGGAGGCTGTGAGAAGACACCCACTCTCAGATCTTTTAAATCCTCATATTTATTCTGTGTATGATTGCTTATATATTATATATAATATGTGTCGTCTAATCCTTAGAGGGCATGTCAACTCCATCTAAAACAGGGTGAGCAGGCACACTGTCTTTCAGGGATCACTGTTTTTTCTCTTCCAAGAACAATCTATTGCCTTAGCAAATCAAATGCAGAAAGCTGCATCTCTCTAATGTTGTTCAAAGAAATATTTTCATGTTTTTTCTTCTTCTCAGAATCCCGGCTTGATGTACTTTCAGTGAGCACCAAGGCGTTTGTCTTGCATAAGTTAAGCTGCCACCTTTTCAAATTATTTGTCATGTATATGATTTATAAGGCAAACAGTTAGATATCTTTTAGTTAATACTGTATTTATCAGCACAGAAGGGAATCGCTCAGCTCTGTGAAAACTTTGTCATAAAGCAACTCTGAGTAGTAGCACTGAAACATATCTTTCTTTCCTCTATTGAGGCGAGATGGACACCCTGAACTGAGAGCTTCCCAGTTCTGCTCCAGGTGCCAGAGCAATAATTCAGATTGGCAAGAGACTTTTCATCCTTCTCAGTACCCTGGATCATGCGATACAAAGCTCATGTGCTTCTTGATTCTTATCAAGGCTGAGGTGGTCACACTGGCTGGCACTGCTTAACAATTCCAGCTGCTTACAGGAAAAGATTTTGTTTTGCCATTTGAAATAATTCAGTAGAAACATCCGTTGTTTTCCAGCAATGTTAGAGAGAGAGATGATGCATTCCTCATTACACAAGGAGGGCTCTCACACCACCCTATTGTTTTTGCCAAAATAATGTGGGTTTGACCTGATGTGTTGCAATTAAGACACTAACAACACTTCAGGGACTGACACAGTTAGTTCTTCGTCATTTAACTTCTATTATAGCTGTATTCTTCCCTTTCATCCCAAAGGCACTCCATAAAACAGCCAAGTGTATTTGTATACTTGCTTTACAAAATAAAACCAGCAAAGTACATATTTCAACCACAACCCTACTCAGAGGAAGGAGGATGTTTTGCCTGGCTTTTTAATAAAACAAGACAAATGGTTTTGTGCATGCTGGACTCCACAAGCAAGGCTTGAGAAGCCAAAGACACTTCAGGAACTTCAGGAAAGCTTGAAACTAAACCAGACAAAGAAGAGCAGGTACTTGCAAACGTCTCAGGAAAGGGAGAGGGTTCTGGTGTTATCCAGAAAACCAGAATCTAACCAGTATTTTTTTTCCATCTTGGCACAAACCTACCCGTTTTGCAGCTGGGTTTGTGAAGACAGAAGGAGAGAAAATTCGGTGACTTGAAAAAACACCTTGTTTATTCTGAACTGTGAGATGTTCAATACATTTCTAGGTATTAGACTAGTCTCTGCAGTGGAAATCAAAGCACAATATGTGTCCTGAAGCCTACAGTAACACAAGGCGGAAATGAAACTGCCCATTGTTTAGCTTTGCTGGTTTCTTCCTTGCTACATTACATGCATTAGGTCAGGATTTAATGTTTTGTGCAACTCCGTGTCATGGTTTTGATCAACGCATCCTACTGGCATGAAGCTCTCTGAAAATCTTGGACATGACCGTAAGCAAATTCCATGCACATTTTGCAGCTACCAAGCAATTTTCAAAATTAATTTAAAATCGAACTCAAAAAAGACCCTGGATTTTGGACGTGAACCTTGTGAGGCATCTGCACATCCACTGCCTTGCATTCATATCAGAGTAGGGCTGACTGCGGAGTGTCATTCTGCATCAGTTTGTATTCTTACTTATTGCTGTATTCTGAGCAGAACTTAAACAGACAAGTATTCTCACAATAGTTACAAATGCTGGCATTTTGCTATAGGAGACAAACACCACTGCCATTTCAGGAGGCTGTGTCTGCCTGAAGTCAAGGACAACTTTGCCATTGAGACTATCAGAAGGAAGAGGAATATCCTCTAAGGCCTCAAAACATAGGTGGCACAAACAAATACTAGACCAAACCCAGACAGGTCAGAGTAATGGACATCTTGGAGTGCTGTCCAGACAGAACTGAGGTAGTGAGATGAGACTGAGACCTGTGCTCATGGGATGCTGTAACTCTGCTTTGGGAATGATGACACTCAGAAGGAATTTTTTCCTTGCACTCAAAGTCAGGAAAGCAGCTCATATATCCTGGAAGGGACTTGATTCGAGAAGATGCGCATGCAAGCTTTGAAAAGTTTTGCAACATTGGGCTATACCTAATTTTGAAGGTATAGGGCACATGTCAGATGATGTAAGAGAGGGCAAGAGCCAGAAGAGAGCTTGTCTGATCTGGCCCAAAGTCACCAGCTTTGGTCCAGAGGCTAAAAGGTGCGTAAATTTGGTGCTGCGTGCAAGCAAATGTGCCCCACAAACAGGCAATGACACGCAAGTGGATCAGGTTATGAATGCCTTACACGGAGGAAAAGCCTTTAGACAAAGTAATCCCATCAATTACAACACAGTAGGAGGCAAGGGATTTGCCATCCAGCCCTTTAAAGGGAGCAGGCATATTTTATGTAGTTAGTTTTAAATATCGCTGCAAATACGACACACTGAATCACAGCAGTTTAGGCTCAACAGTCTATTGTAAGTCTCCATTTAGATTTTGATTAACTAACAAAAATAACATTCTCTAATCCTCCAGAGAACGTGTTCTTTGCTGTCCCTATAAAGTAAGCTAACTTTTGTAACAGGTGCTGCAGGTCACTCACAAATGAAACTTGCATTTTAGAGGAGTTCAGAGCGAGATAAAGTTACGCAATTCTTGCAGAGCATGCATTTAAGGTGTTCTCTGCAGCAGAAGCAGTAAGTGAAAACATTAAGTTAGGTTCTGCTTCTTGATCAAAGGATTATGGAACTTAAACTGTGTTACGTCAAATCTTCAGTAGAGAGAAAAAGGGGATAAAGACACAAGTAATCACTCCTGATTGCAGATATAATATATGCTGCTCTTCCCTTTTGGCTTGATTCCTTACATCCATGATGTTTAAGAGATCACATTGTTCACGTATCTTTCAGTCCTCCACTAAGAAATTTTAACTCACTAATCAACCTCACTGAGCAGTTGATGTTTCCAGGATTTTACATCCCTACAGGTTTTGTGAAAATTGGCATCTGGCTAGAGGAAAGCGGTCCAGAAAGTGTTCTTGCTGTCTGTTACAAGCTGTGCTTGGCAGCAGCTGGCGACCCATCAGCACAACTGCGCTGCCTGGCTAACGAGCATGGATGTATTTCATCATTACCTACAGGCATCACAGAGGACAGAACGGAAGCTGCCTATAAAGGAAACAGGACAGGAACCAGGTTTATGTAGGAAACAAGTTTTAATTAGTTCTGCTTATTGAACACCTTGTTTTACAGGACATTGAAATCCTTGTGGTGTGTCCTGTGTCATGGTCCTTCTAGCATGAGGCAGCACTGTTCAGGGGAAGAGGAACACACACAGCGATAAGACACGTGGAGTGCAAATGTGAGTCCGTGATCCCCAGCTCTGGTGACCAGTTCCTGCAGGGTGGGTAACGACCCTTTGATGAGGAAATAAGGCAAGAGCTAGCAGCAACTTGTTTTCCAAAGCGCCGATTTTCCTTGAAAGAATGAAAGTATATCATGTAAATATGAGGACTGTATAGAGGCCAGATTTTATTTGATTGGGTATTTTTCCTTGAGTGATATGTTAAGGATGTGACTTTTTAATAGCTCACTTATTGCAATAAAAGCCCTGATGACCATCCATCTGCATAGACAGGAACTTTGATGCTTGCCTGGAATGGAACAGATTGGAGGAGTCTCACAGCAGCATAACTGCCCTTACAGGGCAGACATTTCACACTTCATTTGTAGCCCCATAGCCTCAGTGGCAAAACTGAAAAAATATACAGCAATAACTAATCAACCTGTAAATGCGCCAAGCATGGGTCAGAACAGGGGACAGAGCAAATTCACAGGAGGGATTCAAGATCATCAAATAACTGGCGGTGACAGTATTTTCTCTGTGCAAGCAGGCACAGTATTAAAAAAAATATTTTTGACCCAGTGAAACATTTGCCTTCTAGCAAAGGCTTTGGTATGGGTAGTCAGAAAACCTACCTGTGTTTAGCTACCATCCACTCCACCATCTGATTTAGAAGTATTTTATTTGCCTTATGTCCCTGCTCTCTTTAAAGCATCCCCAGTCAGAGATTTCCTCCCTTGTGATCACATGCCATAGCTCAAAAAGAAAAGGGACAAAATTGCACCTCGGCTAGTGAATCAAACGTGCCTTGGCCCTGAAGCCAAATTGGATGAAATATCTGCATTCATACCACGAAATACTATCCTCCAAAACAGGCTGGTCACATCCAAATTGACCTTTGGGACAGCAGGGAACTCTTTACCGGTACACGTCGCTGATTCATACCAGCGCAGTCAGGAGCGCACAGTTCTCTACAGGACAGCAACTCTTTTAGTGAAGTTCTGATAATGGTAAGTTCAGGGGGCCATCAGAGCAAGCAAGCACCAGTCATACCCCCAGCACGTACTCAGCCTGCAGAACAGCAAACAACTTTTCCATAGTGTGTTTGGATTTTCTCTAGAAAGTCTTCACATATCATCTGTGGAGATCCAAAATGTGCAGGTCCAGTGTGGGAAAGGTGTATTTTTCCCCGCACACATTATCTGTTTATTTTAATAGATGGAGCAGAAGGTATTATAGCTTTAGGTGATTGAAAAAAACCTACCTTGCTTCATTTGCCTTTTTTTTTTTTTTAATATGTGCCAGAACATTAATTTTGCACATGGCAACAGCAGTTTGATCTTTCTCAGGAAGAGAGGCATATCTACCATCACCATGAAGAAGCTTTTGACCTTTGCCCAAGCAGGTCCAGCAAGCAAATAACGGTTTAATAATCCACAGTGACCCACAACCCTTGCTGAGGCACAAACACTACTGCTCTAACAGCCAGGCTAGGCTGACACTCAGAAACATTACGATATCAACTCAAAAACTAGCCGCAGACCAAGGAACGGAACTAAATTCCCAAGGGGCTGAGCGAAGGCTCCAGTTGGAAGCATTATCCCACTCAATCTCGGCTGTGTGGCATGCAAAGCAAGGCCTCCCTTGCCACAGGGCTGTAGAAATATCAGACACTGCTAGAAACCAGAGCAGTCTCTGGCAGGGACAGCACAACAAGGATGCCCAAAGCTTAGTGGAAGGGGGAACAGCAACGCAACCGAGTAACCTAGCTACAGCAGAGGCACCTAGGCACCTCACTAACCCTTCAGGGAGCACAATTGCTTTGAACCTTTTAAATGGAAAAGCAAATGCCGGCCAGCTGTTAGCAACTCCTTCAGTGAGGCAGAGCAGAGGGGTTCATTAAATCAGAAAGGGCTTAAAAAAATAAACCCACCAACAGCCTAATACTGTACCAGATCAAAAAAGATAGTGATCTCAAAACGCACAGCCAAAGGTTAATGTGTTGCACACAAACTAGGGAGGAGGCAGGGAACCAGAGGGGAAGCACAGGAGATGGATGCCAGATGGATGCCAGAGCTACATTTTGATTGTAGCTCTTGGTAGAGTGCAGATGGCTCTGGAATGCTACCCAGGGACCAAGATGAAAGGTCTGAAAAGACCCAGATGGACTCTGGCTTTGCCACACAAAACCCAAACCAGTGAACTGCAGTAGGCACCTGCAAGCGATAACCATTCAAGAAGATCCTGCTGCAGATGGTGCATGGACAACCCAAATGCTTACATGCATACCCGCTCCATGTAGCCGTGGGGCAGCAGGGACAGTTGGAAACAGTAAGTTCTTCCTCCAGATGTGGAGAAGGCAGCTGCCCATGCTTTTACACCTTGCCAGGCATAAAGGGTGCTCTGCTTTGCCCAGGGCATCCACCCTGTAGCACAGGGAAGGGACCTCCAAAGTCCTTCATCCCAGCTCCTGCTTGGAGCAGGACTATCCCCAAACACTAGGTCAGGGAGGCCATGGCTTAATCTGCAGGGTCCTGGCAACTGCCAAGCTTGGAGAATCCTTAGGTCTCTGGTCACCTCTTCCACCAGAGCAGGGGAGAATGAGATTGCCCCGGGGCTTCTTTAAAGCTAGACCCTCAGTATCCTGAAATTTGCTCTACTGTGTATTTTGGAGGAGATGGCAGGTTTCTTTATAAGTTCTGATACACATTTTAAGTGGGGCGTATAGATATGTACTATGGATTTACACCTCTCCACTTGAAAACCTTCCCAGGCCTGCTCAACACCGTGACTGAGCTGGCACCCTTATGCAATAGTCAGGTTTGCAAACTGTGAGGGAGAACTGGAACTGAAACCAAAGTGAGTTAGATTTGGGAACGTTTTAGTTAAGTGCAGTAATGGTTTGGAAGGACAGCTGAGACACCAACCTTCATAAGGGGCAGTGTTGAAAGTAGTCTCGCCCTGTTTCAGTGCATACAGTAACCAGCCAGCTGGACTGTGACTTCCTTTTAGATACCAAAGTCTGAACCCTCCCAGTGCCACAGCGTTTTAGATTCACCCCTTGTATGAATTATCACAGATAGAGGGCCCTACAGTACAAAAGCCATCTGTGTAAAGCATATTCATAATATCCATATTAGGAAAAAGTGTATTCGTAATAGCTATATGAATAAAATCTGCCAGTGGAACAAAAGTGCAAACAAATTATTCTGGAACAAGATGTCACCAAATGGGAGAGCTCACAGGATGAAGAGAGGAAGCTTTAAGGAGGGCAAAAGCTGTGCTTGAGCCACAATGGTGAAGCTCGGTCCTACCACATTCAACAGTGCTGCATTCAAGTCTCCTCTCAGCTCCTGCAGACTTCCCAAAGATCAAAAACTACCCCACCATAACAGAAAACAAACAGAGGGCGAAGGAAGCGCAGTGTCTGCCAGCCACACCTTGAAGAGGGAAGGGTAGGATATGATTGCCTTAAGAAAATAAGGCAACAGGAAAAGCTCTTTGAATTTTATATTTAAGAAAACTTCTCTTTTCATTGAATGCCAGGCTTTAAGTTGGCTTAAGCAGGCAGTACTGCCCTAGCTTTGATTCACATCAGCCCTGGGTTTAGGCAACCAGCCCAGCTAGACCATTGTTAGCACTTCAGTGATGGCTCAAACAAAGCTACATTATACAGAAAAGATGCACATGGCACCCAGCCCCTCAGAGGACCCATTCGAACCCACAATTTAATCCCAAAAAGCCAAGATCGGGAGCACCCAACATGACTGTCAGAGGGATAGCCTACCCTTTGCCCTCCCTTCTCAGCTGGGGAGCAGGGAAAGTGAAAAAAGTTGTGAGATGATATTTCACTTTATTATTTCCCATGTGCCTGCACCTAACACAATAAGACCCAGACACATGCTTAAGATCTCCAGGCACAACTGCAATGTAAATAATGAATTAGCATAACAATACCAATTACAGACAGTGCTTTAGGCTCTAGTCAGCTGATACAGCAAATGTGAATTTTTCATAAGATCATAACAATCCTGCCAGTCTATAGCATCCTTTTCTCAGTTTTTTGCTGAAAAGGTATGAACACCTACAACTCATTTTCAATCATCATCACATTCTGAAGGAGTTTTTATTACCTCTAGTAATGACTCATAAGAGTGGGAAACAACAGTTACTCCTGCTCCAAGTATAAACAGTAATGACTTAAAATGCCTTCAGTTTCTGTCTGCTGAACTGTCTGATTCTCAATCAACTGGAGGATATCAGAACATATTTACTCTGAAGAATAACAGATGTTTTCATCTTAAGTTAAATTTAAACTCAGCATCAATCTCCTAGAGAGAAATGAGAGAACACAGGATCTCTTTCAGTCTTCCAGACATGCCAAACTATCCCTGAATAAAACAGCTCAGAGCTGAGCCGTCGTGATACCTTGCCAGTTTAACTAAATCCATTTCACTGTGGGACTAGCAGCTGTGTGTAGGAAAGCCCTGAAATATCTTTTTTTTCTAAATCAGATGTTCCCAGACAGATGTAGGATCGCTCAATACACATCATGAATGAAATAATATACTTTACCTGATTGAGGCAACATTTGTCCACATAACATCCTTCCACTGCCTTCCTCCCCCATGTTTCGTTGCTCGTGTGCCCTGCACCACGCGGATGCACACCCAGAAGTCTGCCAACCCAACGCTTTGCCTGTCTCCTGCTGCAGGGACAGGAGAAATTCCTCCTGCCATTGTGTACATCACATTAGAGCGGGTTTGGGGATTTGCCCTATATTTAAGGAAGATGCCCCTGAGTCCACAATAGTCCAATTTCATATTCCCAAAGTACTGCAGCTGTGATTTTTGTAGCAAGGGCTATAAGAAATAAAACCATCTGAGCCCAGAAACTGCTGAGAAAGCTTACTTTCTCGGTTCTTACGTAGCAGTTTCATATTTCGCAGCGCTTTGCAAAAGCACCCTGTAGTATCCCTACTGCCAGGGCAACGGGGACATAAACTGCTGAAGACTACCTGGACAAGACTTTCTGCTCTAGGTTAAATTTTGCATTGCTAGCACAGCACAAAAAAAAGCAGGGCGGGGGGGGTGGTGGGTGGGGAAGGTGTGGAAGCACACAGACAAGGTCTGGGCACTGCATCACCTTAGCCAGTTGAGGAAGCAGCAGAACTTGGTGCGGAAAGTCAGACTTCGGAGATCTATTTTCTGGGCTTTGCTCAGCATTTGGGCCCTGGGTGTAACATTTCTTCCTCACTTTTCCTCCAGTTCATCTCTGTTCAACCTGCAAACTCTTCAGGTCGGGGACAGTCTCTCCTGAAGGCCCTACAAGCTAACCCAAGGCTCCTCCAGGTGAGGAAAGCTGCTCCCCTCCCCATGTGTTTGGCCAGGCTTTGGCTCAGCAAGTGTCCTGACCAACCCAAGCGTCTTTGTCCAAAATAACAGAATCAAGAAGGTGTGTGGGACACTTCAGGCACTGGATTAATCACAAGACCATATTACAGAATCACAGAATCACTAAGGTTGGAAAAGACCTGTAAGACCATCAAGTCCAACCATCAACCCAACCCCACCATGCCCACTAAACCATGTCCCACAATGCCACGTCCACACGTTCCTTGAACACCTCCAGGGATGGTGACTCCACCACTTCCCTGGGCAGCTTATTCCAGAGTCTCACCATTCTCCCAGTAAAGAAATTTTTCCTAATATCCAGCCTGAACCTCCCCTGGTGCAACTTGAAGCCATTTCCTCTTGTCCTGTCCTGATATTGTTGTTATCTGACAGGTTTCACTGAGAGCTGTATAACTTTTGTGACTGCTCCTCCTCCGATCCAGTGCTGAGCTTAAGCCAGTGTTCAACAAACTTCTCTCTGAGGCAAGCACACAGCTGATGTCCCAACCTGCTTCCTTCCTCGTGGGGCTGGCAGCTCTCCCGCAGCCTGCTGCTTGGCTGTCCCATTCCCTGGGGCCCTTCACCACTATCACACTCTCGAGACGGATGGCCAACAGCAGACCCAAAGCAGGGCTGCTGAGCACCAGCTGACTGCAATGGATGCCCCAGCAATATATATTTCCCAGCGGGAAGGTGTGTGGCAGCAGGCAGTATGGTGACCACCCAGCAAAAAGCAATGTCCTCTGCCTCTCCTGAGCTTCTAGTACCTGGTAGAACCGATGGAACCACACACAGAGCATGCGACCACCCAGGTTTCTGGCTGTGGGATGTGTGAAGGGATATTCCTAGAGGTGGAAAGTGATTGCAAGCAAAACTGCGGGAGGTGTGACCAGATTGATGAACTGCTCTCCTGGGTGGCTGAGCTGCAGGAGGAGGTGGGCAGACTGAGGAATATTCAAGAGCCTGAGAGGGAGAATGATCAACGGAACTGTGCTCTGCCATCTATGATGCATGCAAGCCCACTCATCGTGGCCACTATGGAGGCAGGTCCAGGATCTGCTTTGTGCCAGGAGGAAGTCAGTGTGGAAGAAGGTTACAGTACGGAGCAGTAAAAGAAACCCCTCCTTACCCTCTAAGATACCATTACAGGACAGGTACGAGGCCCTGGGTATGGTAGATGAAGTGCATAACGAGCTAGGGAAGGAAACTGTGCAAGCTGTCTTGTCAAGGTCAGAGAGACCAACCCCTTGCAACAAAACCTGCATTAAGACCAGCGCCAAGAAGAAACAGCAGTGAGTTATGGTCATTGGTCATTCCCTCCTGTGCAGAATAAAAGCACCCATTTGCAGACTGGACCTTTTTTTTAGGGAATTTTCTGCGTCCCTGGGGCCCATATTAGGGGTGTCACCACAAGACTGAAGAGCTTAGTATAGCCTTCAGACTACTCTCCGTTCCTGCTCTTTCACATGGGTACTAATGATGTTGCAAGAAAAAGTCTGAGGTCTGTCAAAAGATATTTTAGAGTGCTAAAAAATTTGGGAGCACGGGTAGTGTTTTCCTCAATCCTCCCAGTAATGGGGGGAGACTTTGGAAGAAACAGGTGAGCCCAGGATATCAATACCTACCTCCAGAACTGGTGCCTCTGCCAAAACTTTGGGGTTTTAAACCATGGAGGAGCCTTCGAGACACAAGGTATGCTGGGACCTGATGGGATCCACCTGTCCTGATGGACAAGCACAAGCTGGTGGGACTGATTGAGAGAGCTTTAAGCTAGAATCAACGGGGGAAGGAGATACCTACTGCAAGCCTGTTGGTAAGCCAAGGTTTGGCAAGGCATTGCCTGAGGGTGGCACTGCTAGTGGGAACATTTAGACTGCTCCTGGGAGCATGGAGGGCTCAGGAGCTTATCTGAAATGCTTGTTCACCCCAGAGTACTGAAGGAGCTAGCAGATGTTATGGCATGACCCCTCTTGATCATCTACCAAAGGCCTTGGGAGTCTGGGGAGGTTCCCGCTGACTAGAAGCTAGCCAACATTATTCCAGTTTACAAGAAGGGTGTGAGGGAAGACCCAGCAGACAACAGACCTGTTAGTCTAACCTCAGTTCCTGGAAAAACTATGGAGAAGATCATACTGGGTGCTATTGAAAGGCATTTAAAGAACAATGCAGTCATCAGGCACAGTCAACATGGGTTCACAAAGGGAAAGTCCTGTCTAACTAATTTGATATCCTTCTACGATAAGTTTACCTGCCTAGTGGGTGAAGGGAAGGCGGTGGATATAGCTTTTCTGGATTTTAGTAAGGTTTTTGATACTGTCCCTCACAGCATTCTTCTGGACAAGTTCTCCAGCTGTGGGTTGAGCAGGTACATGGTTTCGGGGTGAAGAGCTGGCTGAAAGGCAGAGCTCAAAGGGTTGTAGTGAATGGGGCTACACCTGGCTGGTGACCGGTCACCAGCGGTGTTCCTCAGGGCTCAATTCTAGGGCCAGTTCAGTTCAATATTTTTATCAACGATATGGATGCAGGAGTTGAACGCACCATTAGCAAGTTTGCTGATGATACCAAACTGGGAGGTGCTGTTAACTCTCTTGAGGGACAAAACGCCTTGCAGAGGGATCTCGATAGATTGGAGCATTGGGCAGTGATTAATGGGATAAAATTTAACAAGTCCAAATGCCTGGTTCTGCATTCTGGAGATCTCTCCAGAGTAATTCTGGGCACAAGTATAAATTAGTAGAGGAGTGTCTGGAGAGCAGCCCTGCAGAAAGGGACCTGGGGGCGCTGGTCAGCAGCAGGCTCGATAGGAGCCAGCAGCGTGCCCTGGCAGCCGAGAGGGCAAACCGCATCCTGGGTGCATCAAACACAGCGTAACCAGCCGGTCAAGAGAGGGGATTGTCCTGCTGTATTTAGCGTTGGTGCAGCCTCACCTCGAGTACCATGTGCAGTTCTGGGCCCCACAATTTAAGAAGGATGTGAAGGTGCTTGAATGTGTCCAGAGGAGGGCAACAAAGCTGGTGAAAGGGCTGGAGGGCACATCCTGTGGGGAGTGGCTGAGGACTCTGGGCTTGTCTAGTTTGGAGAAAGGGAGGCTGAGGTGGGACCTCACGGCTCTCTACAGCTTCCTGAGGGGTGGACATGGAGAGGGAGGTGCTGATCTCTTCTCCCTGGGATGCAGTGCCAGGATGTGTGGGAATGGTTCAAAGCTGCGTCCCTCAGGGGAGGTTTGGACTTGACATGAGGAAGCGTTTCTTTACTGAGAGGGTGGTCAAACACTGGAACAGGCTTCCTGGAGAGGTGGTTGATGCCCCGTGCCTGTCAGTGTTTAAGAGGCATTTGAACAATGTCCTTAATAGTATGTTTTTAACTTCTGCTGAGCCCTGAGTTGGTCAGGCAGTTGGATCATTGAAAGTCCCTTCCAACTGAAATATCCTATTCTAGCCAACATTTTCTCTAAAAAACCCACAAAGACTGAGGATGTCAAACCTCCTGGCCATGTCAGGTAACAGCCAGACCGTGCCTGTCTGTGCCTCATCCCGCATAAAGGGTGGGCATTTCCCTCCACATCAGCCAGATGAAGAGTTTGGAGCCAATGGCTCTAGGAAGCTGTTGCAAGGAACAAATTCCTGAAGTCACATCCCAAGTTTGCACATGTTTCCATTATTCATGATTTTGTGAGACAAGATCTCATAACTTAACAGTGTATAAATAAACAGATGAACTGCAGGACTGGCTCCTGGATGACTTTTATGAGTACGTATACCCAGTCTGACATCACATGAGTCACAGCTTATCCTATGGGTCACGATAAGTGATCCTGAGCTGCAGGAGGCAGTGAGAAGGCTGCGTAACGTCAGGGAGGCTGAGAAGGAGTTAGATAGCTGGTTCCAAGTGCAGTCTGCAGTGGACCCACAGCCTATGGCTAAACAGCCAAAACCTCCCCCACCAGCTCACACAGAAAGGAGGGGAGGCCAATAATGCAGAAGAATGGGTGGTTGCAATGGCAAGGACCAGCAGAAGGAAGAAACTTCCCCCAAAGCTTGAGGTGCCCTTGCAGAACCGCTTCACCGTTCTGCAGACTGAAGAGGAAAGACCCGTCACGCCAGGAGAGACACCGGAGCTGAGTAAGGCAGCCCGATCTGCTCCCCGTATAACAATCAGCACAAGTAAGGGAAGGCAAAAGCTGATATCAGTAGGCGACCCTCTTCTGGGAGGTACGGAGGCACCCCTTTGCTGACCTGACCCACTCTCTAGAGAGGTGTGCTGCTTACCGGGGGTCATATCAGGGATGTCACCGAGAGACTACCAAGCCTCATATAGTCCACTGACGATTATCTGCTGCTGCTGTTTCACATGGGCACCAGCGATGCAGCCAGGAGCAGTCTGAGGAGTATCAAGAAGGATTATGGAGCCCTGGGAGCAGCGGTATGGAACTCTGGAGCACAGGTAGTTTTTTGATCAATCGTCCTGGTCAAAAGGAAGGGGTTTGAAAGGGCCAATGAAAGATCTGGAGAGTCAACAAATGGTTACAGGACGGGTGCCACAGCCAGGGGTTTGGCTACTTAGACCATGGGACTCAGTTTGGAAAACCTGGTCTACTGGGGGCTGATGGGGTCCATCTGTCAGAGAAGGGGAAGACCACCTTCGGTCATAGCCTTGCCAAGCTGGTGAAGAGGGCTTTAAACTAAAGTTGCGGGGGGAGGGGAACCTCAATCCATCCCACTCCTACCAGTTGGATGCCAGTGCTGGCAATAGATGCCCAGAGTCTGGAGAAGGATCACAGGTTAGCAGGAGAGCACCTGAAGAGCAGCACAGAAGAATTCCAGCTACTCCAGCCAGTAAGTCAGCTTCCTCGGAGGCCCAACTAAAATGCCTCTATGCAAATGCACGGTAGCTAGAGACATGCGCATGCCTGCAGGGTTGTGATCTTACTGGCATCACAGAGATGTGGTGGGATGGCTTCTATGACTGGAGTGTTGGCATGAAAGGACAGGCAGGGGAGACGAGGAGGGGGTGTTGCCCTCTATGTCAATGACCAGCTGGAGTGCATGGAGCTCCACCTGGGGATGAATGAGGAGCTGACCAAGAGCTTATGGGTCAGGATTAAAGGGAGTGCAGGGACAGGTGACATTATAGTGGGGGTCTGCTACAGGCCACCCGACCAGGAAGACTGAGTGGATGAGGCCCTCTACAGACAGATAGGAGCAGCCTCACATTCACAAGCCCTGGTCCTCATGGGGGAATTCAACCACCCCCATATCTGTTGGAGGGACAACAAAGCAGGGCATAAGCAATCCGGGAGGTTCTTGGAATGCGTTGATGATAAGGTCCTTCTCCAAGTGATAGAGGAGCCAAGGAGGAGAGGTGCTGTGCTGGACCTTGTTCTCATCAACAAGGAGGGGCTGGTGGGGAATGTGAAGATCAAGAAAAAGGGAAAAACGAAGACCCAGGGAACTACAGGCCAGTCAGTCTTACCTCTGTGCCTGGCAAGATCATGGAGCAGATCCTCCTGGAAACTATGCTAAGGCACATGGAAAACAAGGAGGTGATTGGTGATGGCCAACATGGCTTAACTGAGGGCAAATAGTGCCTGACAAATTTGGTGGCCTTCTACGATGGGGTTAAAGTGTTGGTGGATATGGGAAGAGCAACTGACATCATCTACCTGGACTTGTGCAAAGCATTTGATGCTGTCCCACACGACATCCTTGTCTCTAAAATGAAAAGACATGGATTTGATGTTTGGGCCACTTGGTGGGTAAGGAATTGGCTGGATGGTCACACTCAAAGAGTTGCGGTCAACAGCTTGATGTCCAAGTGGAGACCAGTGACGAGTGGCGTTCCTCAGGGGTCGATATTGGGACCGGTGGTGTTTTAATATCTTTGTTGGAGACATGGACAGTGGGATTGAGTGCACCCTCAGCAAGTTTGCCAACGACACCAAGCTGCGTGGTGCGATCGGAGGGAAGGGATGCCATCCGGAGGGACCTTGACAGGCTCGAGAGGTGGGCCCGTGCAAACTGCATGAAGTTCAACAAGGCCAAGTGCAAGGTCCTGCATGTGGGTCGGGGCAATCCCAAACATGGATACAGGCTGGGCAATGAGTGGATTGAGAGCAGCTCTGAGGAGAAGGACTTGGGGTACTGGTGGATAAAAAGCTGGACATGAGCGGGCAATGTGTGCTCGCAGCCCAGAAAGCCAACCGTATCCTGGGCTGCATCCAAAGAAGCATGACCATCAGGTCGAGGGAGGGGATTCTACCCCTCTGCTCTGCTCTGGTGAGACCCCACCTGCAGTACTGTGTCCAGATCTGGGGCCCCCAACATAAGAAGGACATGGACCTGTTGGAGTGGGTCCAGAGGGCCACGGAGATGATCAAAGGGCTGGAGCATCTCCCCTATGAGGACAGGCTGAGGGAGTTGGGGTTGTTCAGCCTAGAGAAGAGAAGGCTCAGGGGAGACCTTACAGCAGCTTTCCAGTACTTAAAGGGGGCTTGCAGGAAAGATGGGGAGTGACTCTTTACCAGGGAGTGTAGTGACAGGATGAGGGGCAATCGTTTTAAACTGAAAGAGGGTAGATTTAGAGTAGATAGTAGGAAGAAATTCTTTACTATGAGGGTGGTGAGGCTCTGGAACCTGTTGCCCAGAGAAGTTTTGGATGCCCCCTCCCTGGAAGCGTTTAAGACCAGGTTGGACAGGGCTTTGAGCAACCTGATCTAGTGGAAAGTGCCCATGGTGGGGAGGTTGGAACTAGATGATCTTTAAGGTCCCTTCCAACCCAGACCGTTCTGTGATTCTAAGTGTCCATGTATCTAGCAAGAGGTTGTGACTTCTAGTCATAGTTGCTTACCTGAGGCATGCCTCACCATTTATTCTCTTTGCCACCCTCCAGGCAGTGAGTGGGGATAATGTCACACAGAGCAGGTGACCAGCAGCCAGGATGCAAACAGCTGGCTGAACACCCAGACTTGCAAAATGATTTGTCCAAACAGTTTAGCAAATAAATTCATTCAGCAAACAAACAAGGTAGGGTCACTCCTGCAGAAGGAACATGTCAGCCCTGGAAGGGACCAGATTTGCTGGTAACAGTTTTAAAGCCCACCACTCCAAAGCCTACAGAAAAACTGACAATCTGCTACATGTTCAAAGTTGGCTGAACATTTTATTCCTACTGTTGTCTCAAGTCTCATGTGCTTTCAAAGTTTTGGGTATACTTTGGGAGAAGGTGCAGGGTATGGCTGGGAATGGATGTGTCTCAGTTAAGGTGGTTTTTGCAAGTGTTTTCCATGCAAACACCATTAAGAGCAGGTACTGAGGCCACACAGAGGTCCTACATTAGCAGCTTCCATTTCAGAGCAGAAAACCCAACCTTACACTGGTTGGGTGGCCCATACACACTTTTTTCCTCGCAGGAAACAAAACCCAAAACCACCACCACTCCAAAGCCAGCACATGGAGCATCGGGCAGCTGGCAACCCTGAATCACCAGGGCTTGCTTTGTGCACAACAGGATTTGCAAGGACCACATGCATTTTGATTTCAGAAATGCCGTGAGCAAGAGGCCAATTTGCAACTTATTCTTCCTTTCATATCACAAATAATTCCAGCTACTATTCTGCACAGCAACTGTGCAGCAATCTTGTCTTCCTTTTCCACTCTGAAATCCCTTGCAGCCTCTGCCTTTGGTTCCTGGTGCTCTGTAGCTAGGAGTGCTTTCACATACACACAGTTTAGGCTAGGGATGGTGTCCATTGCCAGTGCATTTCTTCTTGACTATGCCTAGCTGTTGTTAGGAAATGAATGGTCAAAGTTTGGAGACCAGACTTTTGAGCAAGGTGAGCAAGTTGCTTTGCTACTGTGAGCTACTAGCTAGTTTGGCTCCACACGTCTACATTTCCAGTGGGCTTGGGAAACAACCAGTTTTGCATTCAAGGTGGAGTGAATCGGAGAGACAAGGAAGCACCATTCCTGTTCCAATATACTGACTGCAGTAGGGGATTTACTCTCACCAGTGACAGCCTGGGCTTCTGTCACCACAGACTCCTCAAAACACTGGTGTGAAAAGGCATGTCAACTTCTACAGTTCAGAGCGGAAAGACAGTGAGTGCACTGCTGAGGGAAAGGGCACATATCATCTTCAGTGGCTTTGAAAATTTCTGTGGCCCTAAACATGGTATGAGGATTTGCAAGAAATCTGGGGACTGACGTGCTCCTGAAAATCTTGTCAGTTCCACTGAGGGATTGGTTACATAATTCAGATAAATGCCAAGCTCCCTTCTCTGCATTTTCGGGATTAAATGTGTCTGTTCAGTCACAACAATTTTTCCTGTATTTTTCCTGCAAGCTAATTGCTTCAAGTAAAGAAATCACTTGCTATCAAAGCAAAAAATCTCATTTTACTGATGAAAGTATTATTTCAATTTTCCGTTTGCCAAATGTTTTCCTTTTTTATGGCTTTAGAATCTCCCATTTTTGGAAAAAAAATACAATCATTCCCACAGCCCTAGAAGGAGCAATGGTGATTTCCTAACTGCACTTAACCATACTAGGGTAAGATGAAAACTTTCATCAACAAAAATCGCTCTTCTTGCGAGGTTATGTTGGAAATACTCTGTTTTAGATTAAGTATTTGGGAGGAGAATAACTGAATAACTGGTACAGTTTTACGGCAGTCACCGTGCAGTTACAGAAAGTATCACAGCTTCTTTTGCGAAACCAGAGTGCAAAGACATCTGCGAATGGCACATTCTGGACTGTTTTCAGCATGAAAACTAACATTTCTGGTTTGCAGAGTCTCCCTGGAGTGCAACAGCGAAGCAAGGGCCCGTCCCAGATGGCTTTCCCACGTGCCCCCCACAACATGTTCCCACAGCCAGCATTACAGGGATGCCCGTGTCATGGTCCTGACTTGGAAACCTCCGCACGTGGAGGAGCCAGCGATCCCCATCACCGCTGGCCCTGGTGGGCACGGCTTGTGCCAGGATGTGCTCATGGCCCTCGGCCACAGGACAACCTTCGCCGGCTCACGGTGACGGAGGAGCTTGCTGCTAGCTCTCACATGGTATCAGCAGCTACGCACCTGCGTGGCCTTGCCCGTACGTAGAAGGGCAGCAAGAAGTTCTCATGGCAACATCCTTTCTGTTTGATGGTAGACATGATGTATGGAGTTGTTTTATTGTAAGAAAATCATATAAGAGCTCGAATGACCGAAGTAGTGGAACCTCTCCATGGATGGGATCTGCATGGCACACTGTGCCCTCATCAGAGACCCTCAGTGCCGCACAAGCTAGGGGTTCCCACTATCTGAAGGGGGACACAGCATTATCTCTACTATCCTCTCCTTTACAGTGCTAGCTCTAGTAAACAGCATTTAAATTATACTTCACAGCATCTGAATGCCTTTCTTACTGGGATCATAACGAAGCGGCACCTCCTGGTGCATAACGTGTCAGTCCACACAGCTTCAGCACGTTCCTTACGGGCACAGCAGGCTGCCACGGTCCTGCCTAACTGCAAACTCAGCCCTGAGACCTCACTGACAAATCAACTCTCCCATTAGAGAGGTCTTCTTCTACCTCTGTGCCTTCCACACTATGGCAAAGCAAACTCCAAATTAATAGATAAAAATAACGTATTAAAAAAAAGTATGATTAACATTTGCAGGGATTTAAAAAAATATATCTTTGGAAATCATGAGAAAGTTGCCCTGGCAACATTGTTTTCCATTCCTTTTTTCTCACTGTTTTCTTGTGTGCCTATTTCTCCAGCTTACATTTCTGACAGTACATGATACACACAACAAATGTAGCTCTTGAAAGGGAAGAAAATCAGTATTCAGCCAAATAAAGGTCTTTCTTCCCTCTTACACCATCAGGGTGGAATAGTCCCATCTATGATTAATACCAGTGAATTACAAAAGCCAGTTTAGAATTTTTCAAGACTGAAAAAACTTAACTATTCAGAAAAAATGTTTTGAATAGCTTCTATAGGACAGATGACCCAGATTACATGGGAGGGGCAAGCACTGCTCTTAGTCTTTTTTCAACTGAATATGAGCCCAAAAGGACCTATTACCTCTATGTAAATGCCAATTTTCATTAAGCATACAGAAAGTAATGTAGCAGCTAGGAGGTAACTGGGATATAATTTAAGTTGACAGCTTTGAGATCTCTTCCCTTTGGTCAGATTTTGTTGAATTTGGCAAATGGATTCAAGAGCTGTGAGCTTGCAAACAGACAGGTGAACAGGAAAAAAAAATGACATTACATCCTCTTGCTCCCCCCACCAGAAACTACACTAAAAATGTAAAATAGTGTTTAGAAAGGCCAACAACCCCTCACCCAAATTTCTTTAACTTTCTGCATGTGTTGTGAAAAAGTGGTATTATCATATATATAAGCAAAAATATATCTTAAATGTGACTAGAGTACTTCTCAAATTAAAAACCAGTCTCTGCACAGCGCTGTCTTCTCCATTGCACCTCACAGAGTGCACTGACTTCCACCTAATTCAAGATGGATGTTTATGACCACAGCACTATATCATTACATTTACACAGGTGTTTTAGTTAAAAGTTCCATTTTGTCATCTTCTAAACAACTGTCTCAACTGTAGTTTTATAATCCATTCACCCTGCAAGATGAGGTGCAAGAGGACAGATCTCAGCATCACAAATGCTGAGTCCCTTCCATGTCTTTAGCCAAACCACCTGGGCTTCACAATATGGAGGCAAGCTATTTGCACAAAGCTTATAGCTTCTTGGATGCACTGTGCTAATATGTGACCTGGCAGATGAATGGTCTGCCAGATTCATATCTTTCCAAGTCAGGAGATGGATTGCCTTTAACAACTTTAACGCTTTATCCTTCTCCCCTTGATGTAGCCCACATCTAGGAGTTCAAAAACATTTATTGCTCTCTGTAATTACCTACCAAGAGGCAACTGACAGTGTGTTGACATCATTTTGCCAGAATTAAATCCTTTAGATTTTCTGAGAAAGCATTTAAAACCTTAGTTATTGCTTAGAGATTAGCCAGACTGCCAAATATCCCAGGGTTTCATACATATAAAACTCTATTTTATACAAAGTTTAAGGTGTTGAGTTTCCTTGCCTTGAAATTTTCCAATACCTTCGTGTGACCTTGCCTCAGGGAACTAAAAAGAAATAGAAAGTTAATTCAAAACAGTCTCAGTCAGCGCAGATATGTTCATTTCCCTGCTTCCTTTAGCATTGCCAGATCTGGCAAAGTTCTCCATAAGAGCAAATAGAGTCATCACAGGATCTCATTTGTAATGTATGTCTCCAGACTTACCGTAGTAGTTATCAGGAGCAGATCATATGACTGTTTCTGTCCAAAGACCGAAAGCTTGTTCTTTTCTTGTGATGACTTGACTATTGCAGCAGCAAGTTGCAGCCCTGAGGTGGGGATGGTCTGCTGGAGGTCTCTAGCCCAACTCCCACTTGATACTAGCAATACCCTCTTGAATTATTTGGGTCCCACTGGCTACTTAATGGGAAATTCCCCTTAGAGATAAGCACAGCCCATATACCCTCAGGTGAAACTCTGACAACACTAAGGCCAACAGAAGAGCAATTTGCCTTCAAGAGAGGCAGGATTTTGCATATCACATGGCATGTCTGTGACAGGTCAAACTAACAAGACTGTGACAGGACCTTGGTCAGACCAATAAAAAGAAAGAGATGGAGGGGCAATGGCCAGAGGGATGCAGGTCTAGGTGGACAAGAGCAGATCCAGAACATGATGAATAGGAGGAAAAAAGTGTGAAATATGAGCTGTTAAGAAAAAAGTGATGCTAGACAGGAAAAATACACGGAACCTGATGCCTGGTTTCACATCAGCATTGCTGTGTCTCACCCTCTAATAACCCCTGAGGGACACTAGCTTTGACAGCCTCTAACAGAGGACTTGCAACAACATATCACCCCCATTTTCCAGGCAATGCAGATAATGATTGTCCTGGGAAATCACTGTTGATCAATAGGCCTCCCAGCACTCATTTCTCCTACTGGGGTATGGATGTCCCTTTCCCAAGTGCCGTCGGGCTGGTGAGTTGCAAGAAGACTTGTGAACACACTCAGGTTCTCTACCTCACCACCCCTGCTGCTCAGATTAATTGGCACTTTTGGAGTTGTTTGCCGTGAGAGTTTTTTGCTTCACTGTTAGTGCTGCCTTCCTTACACCTTCAAATTACAACTCAAAAATCTTCCAGAATAGGTGGTATAAACACATGTCTTGAGCAACAGTGGTGGTTTTGCTTTCAATTAACATTCCTCACTACCCAAAAAGTTGGCAAGGAGTTTACAGAGTGTCTTTGGTCTCCTTGGAGTATGTCCATGTGTTTTATTTGCAAAATATCTGTGGATCCTTCTGGTTGGCTTTGCAAAGCTCAAGTAGATGTGAATGACTCAGAAGCTGTTCAGCCTGCTGAGGAACCCTGTGGGTCAGAAATGAAACAGGCATAGTGGGACATCAGAAGTGCCTAGTGGGGCACAGTCAAGTGTTAAGTGATTTGCACTGAAAAATTGGGTTTTCAGGTAAATGGTGTTTTGCAAAAAAAGGTCTGGTTTCCAGCTAAACATATCAAGTCTTCATCGAAAGCCAAAGTCTAATATCTGAAAGCTAAATGGGGAGCCAAAAATTGGTAATAAAACATTGCGACTTGTTTTGGACAGGTTGTACTGTGACTTCATATTAAACCATGACCTTCTGAACCCCAAGAAGAAGGCAATTTGAATGGCTTCTGCCACCCAGGGTATAACAAATTGTGATGTTTTATAGCTCCTCAGCAGGTTTTTCTGCTTGAGCAGGGCAGCCAGTTCCCGTTGTACCCACTCAACAACCTTATGTGAGAAAGCAGTATCCTATGTGGTGCAGCTTTTCGTATATTCAAAGGCATCCACATGATCTCCCATGCACTTCTTTCCACCTTCTTCCTCTGAAGCACATTTTTGATGTCTCTGAAGGTGCAGACACCTTTTCTGGTCCCGTGCAACACAATCATCATGGTATTGCAAGACTTATCTTTTCTTTATCAGCAAATCAACTTTACCAGCTGCCTTGTGGAGATCTCTTCCCTTTGCACTTTTACCTCAGGATCTTTGGTGACTGCAATGTCAACAGTCTCAGAGGAGTATAGAAAGGTGCCAACTGACATCCAAGCATCTGCAGGACTGCCAAACCTGCGTGCTCACAAGCAGAACCAGAGTCTGAGGAGAGCTAAGCATCCATCACACTGTCACGGACGTTTCCAGAATTAACAGAGGTGTTGGAGACTTTCCCATAGAGGTTTCTGATCCTATTCACCTTCAGGACTCATTAATTCTACTCCTTTAGGAATCAAATGACAACAGTGCCCAAAAGCACTGAAAAATCCCTGTGTACGAAGCACCCTTTTTCCATTTCTCCACTGTTCCCAGGAGCCAAATATTAAATAGAGGCTGTGGAAATGGGATTGGGCTGCTCACTCGAGGAACCAAAAACCATAGTCATCTGAAGGCTGCCCTTTACAAATTGGAAGTTGTCATTGTGTGTCTCAGTCAGCTCAGATCTTCTTCCTCTGAAGTGTGAACACCCATTCCAATTAATTTCCCAGCTTGTGCAGCAGATGAAAACCCTAAATCAAGGCAAATGACTCTTTGCTGTTTGTACTGGATGTCTTTGCAACTTGATGGACCATAGCAAGAACTGGAGTGACTGCAGAATATATATAGAACAAAAAATTAGATTGTACGTGATAGGATTTATTATTCAATTTAGGTTGAAAATTATTTATTAGTCATGCAGTCATTTAGTCACTTGCCCTCAGGAACTGGGATAACTTAGAGCCTCTTAAAAGTCACATTTACCTTTAGCTTAACTCCACATGCTCTAATATCAGTGTTGCTCACTCTGCTGTAGGAGAAGCTTTCGTTGTCCTTAACGGACAAGTGCTGCTTCTCCTGCTAGGGGACAGAGCAGTGCCAGCATATGCAAGTAACATGTTGACACAAGAGACCTGGTTACTGGCTCGTTGAGCAGCCCATTACTGTAAAGGAGAAGGTGTTTCCTTGCGTCCACTGCCTCCACAGCAGCATGGATTAGTCACAGCCCCTACCACCCATTAGAACAGCAAAAATCCCTAGAAAATTAAGGCAAAAGTTCCCATTGGATAGCACAACAGCTGCTGTAGATTAACCTCCAGGACCACATTTTCAACCTTCCTAGCAAAGCAGTTCAAATTTTGTACTTTCAAATACTTACAGCTCATTCTGTGAGAACAGGGCAAAAAGGGGGAAAAGGCCTGAATCAATCAAAAAACCATTTTATTTTGCAATGTTTGAAATATATCCAGCTTAAACTAAAATGCAGGATCAGTCGGTAAGGTTTATGTCTGTTTTAAACCAGTATTAATGAAATCATTGACTTTTTTCATTCACCGTCACAGAATTGACTTCAAATTTCACGAAGGAGCAACATCTAGTGTAGATCACTGGACCCTAAAACTGCATGTGCAGTCTTTGGTTACACAATTTGAGACTTTGAGTTAAACCTTATTGTCAATTTTGGGGCTGACCTTTATGAGTAGGACTCTGAAATTCAACAGTTGCAGAAAAAGAACAAAAACTGCTGGAGGAGGCAACACTTACCACCCAGAATCACAGAATCACAGAATCATTAAGGTTGGAAAAGACCTTTAAGATCAAGTCCAACCATCAACCCAACACCACCACGCCTACTAAACCATGTCCCGCAGTGCCACGTCTACCCTACCCATAGTGGTGGCCAAGCAGCACATAGTTCGGAAAAGCATTGCAAGCTGCACTTTAGCAGTCAGTGAAGAGACAGAGGAGACATCTAACAGCTTCATGAAGGACAGTTACAGCAACAATGAGCCACACTCTTGGAATACGACGCAGCAGGGAGCAACAATGGAAAGCTGCAGCCTGGCAGGTTCAGCCTGGGCATTCAGAGAAATGTCTTCCCCAGGACCTGGGTCGCCAGAGAGGTTGGACGGGGAGAATCTCCACCACTGGAGGTTTTTTTGCTGAGTTGTGACAAAGCTGCAGCCACCCTGAGCTGGTGTTGGTGATCGGAGGTTAGATTACAGATCTCCAGCAGTCCTTCCCACCAACACTGCCGGGAGTCTATAAAGCACAGCAAAAATGCCTTTCCTTAGCACCCCACACACCTTCCAGCAACCAGCAATTTCAGCATCCTGAACAACATGAGGTGATCAAAGATGGCAAACTCAAGATAAACTGACTTATTCAAAATAACACTACAGAAAAAATCAGTTCAAAGAATAGAGAGGGCTGTTGGGAATTAGGAACAAGTTTCCAAAATTATTTTAAACAATGAGATTTCGTGCTTCTTAAAGGCTTTTCTAAAAGAAGTCAATGCTTTGTTTAATTGGAAATGGGAAACCTACAAAGTTCACCCTGAAATATTTTTAAAAGCTTTGTAAATGGATTATCTGAGCACAGCAGGCATCATACTTTTGGTAAGTGCAGGATGATATAAGCCTCAGGGAACTTTTGAAGATAGTTCATTCAATAATTCATTCACTTCCCTCTAATACTGTGTTGAAGAAAAGTTAAACACTGGCTCTGCTTTAATAAGTGAATGAACACTCCAAATGTAGTTTCCTCATCGGATTAATTCAATTTGCTATCTTCCTCAAAGTAACCCTTTACAAGGCAATATCAGGAAAAGGCTGAGGAGCAAAAAGCACCACTAGATACCTTATCACCAAACTAGCGCTATCCTTTCTGAAGTACAGATACCGAGTTTGAAGTGTAGATATCACAGGTGGTGACGCGTTTTCGCCTCTTGGCACAGCTTCTGAAGCTCCCTTCTAGACCCAATAATTTGGTATAGGCAGCTTCCTACATAGGAGGGAAGCCTTTCAAAAAACTTTCAGCAAGGTTTTATTTTGGGAAGTGCTTGAGTGATTCTAGGCAAAATTCAAGAGAATGATGTCGGCTGCAGGAACATAGGAATTTGAGGACAGGACACTCCATTGCATTAAGTTTGCAAGCCCCAGTAGAACCCCTTGAAGAAGACAGCAGAGGAAGGGCAGGCAGGGAAGCATCCCAGGTCCCTGCTCTGGGAAACGGTGTGGTGTGCACATAAGAGCTGGGGAAGGGTATGTGCAAATGACCTGCAAATTACTATAAAAAGATGACTGGTACTTGGTAGGTAAAGTATTTCCAGAATAGCTCCCAAGAAGAGTGTCAAGAAAAAAATCCACAAGACAAGCCTATTTCGAGCCCTTTGAAATGGCAGGAGGAAATAAATAAACCAGTCCAGGTTATTCAATAATTTGAAAGTCCTTTTTCCTTCACAGGAGACAATATCCAATTTTCAAGCAAATTAGGGAAGGGCTCATTTTTACACAGCATGACTTGGAATCTGACTTTATCTGGGATTAACTGTTTTGAAAAATTTATGCTTTTGGTCATTTAATGGCACTTCTCTTCAACTTCACGTCATCTAATGGTGCTTCTCTTCAACTTCTGGTCATTTAATGGTGCTTCTCTTCAACTTCCTGAAGTGAGCAGAGAAGCCCTACAGGAAAATAGAGGTTGCTGGTTTTCAGAGAAGGAGGAAACAGAGTAAGTGTGAAGGGTCTGAGGATGTGGCAGGAGGAATTGTTCCCTGATGTTTGGAGGCTGCTGCCTTCTCATTCTCTGCATGGTTTTGAGGGCTCAGGTGTGGCTCGTCTTTCGCTTCCACACTTAAACAGAGCATTTCCAACCTCGCACAGCTGACCAGACTTCAGCCAGTGCCTTTTACTGCACTGCTGTCCTCTTTCAGTCCCCCAGGCATCGCGTTTTGGCTGGGCTCAAGCTGTTTCAAAAGCATGGTCCACTCCAAAGACACCTTTCCTGCACTTGAACATATTCAGAAAGAACTGCTGAGGTTCCAGGGTATATCCTGCCTTAAAATGAACTTACACATCTTGAGTGTTAAGCTGGTATAAATATATCCTTAGGCCTGGAAATCTATCCAGCCAGGCTGCACTCTCATGCCTTTGCTCTCTACCTCCAAATGCTCTCCCGAGGAGCAAGTAACCTCTTACCACTTTCTGCATAGCCCTGTGGTCTGTGTAGATGGCCCAACACTGACTTCAGTGGCTGCTCACTGCTTTTAATCCTTGGAGCACATCCTCTGTCTTTTGGTCCCCTGTGAGACTTCCAACGCTGCATTGCATTTAGACACCATAATCTTATATTTTCCCCCTTAAAAATAAGATTGGAAATGCTAAGAAGTAAATTAGACAAGCAAAGGTACTTCAATGTGCTGGCGAGCTCCTACGCCTGCTGAGGTAAGTCCATTAAAGCTCCTGAAGACATCAGTGTCACCAAAAATCTAGAATTTAGCTCAGCCTTTCCTTCCTGTAGGCAGTCTTCAAAACTATGGAGGCTTTGGGAGGGTTTAGAAGGGAAAAGGCTGAAAGAATAGTAAAGCAGAACATCTGCCCTCAGGCATTTTACAGACCCCCTGTGCAACCTCCAACAGATATTAAGAACTAGTAAGAAATATTTGTGGGATGTTTATGAAGGCAGACTTTTGATGTCCAAGTCAAACTTTATGTAAGTGGATGTTTATGGGTTAATTTCTTTCCCTATGTTGGAAAGCCCAGAATTAACTCTCTCTTGGGAGCAGTTTTGATTTAGCTTTGACAACTCCATTATCAGATGTAACTCTGCTGACACACAGCTGAGTGACATTTGCTGTTAAGGTTGGAATATTCTTTGCTTGCAAGATCTGCAGATCATTTGGAAGCAGGAGTGCTGCTGTTTCCATTCCAACCATGGATTCTGCACAGTCCTTGATGGCCAGAGGTCCATATTCCCTTTCACTGAAGAAGTGGGATTACGTGCATCATATCCAGGTTTATGATTTCCCCAGCCTAGAACTGAGCTGAACCCAGCCATCTGAGACAGCTCCTGGCCTTCTGCTTCACTCCTTCCACTATCCAAGATAACAAAAGGCCATGGAAGAGTGTTTAGGAGAAATGTCAACCCTAGCTTGAGAAGTTATTCAGGAAAATCTGCAGAATAATTGAGTAACTCAGCTTCAAGAGTCCCTAGTCCAACTCTCTGCTCAAAGCAGGGCAACTTCAAAACAGATCAGGTTGATCGTGCCCTTGCCCAGCCAAGTTTTGAAAATATCCAGCGATTACTGTTTTCCTCTTTTCCTGCTTTTCCCCCTTGTCTTGTTTGAATGCAGCAATTTCTCAGGCGATTCCTCACTAACACAATCCAAGTAAGCAGAACAGGCAGTTAGAGGGTTCTTGTAATTCACAGCCATCTTACTGACCCTGTAAAAAGTGCTGATTCATTTGTAATTAGTCACATAGTGCTCTCATTTCTCAATTTCTAAGACTGTTTAAGATTATAGAAATGGATGTTGAGAAAAAAGCATCCAATCCAGTTTTCAGTTAAGTAGTGGCAATATTCCAATATAATTCGATATGTGTCAGGTGAATTTCCAACACCAGAAAGCCAATAGGGGTTAAAGAAATTCCTTCATAATTATTTCAATGCCACAGATTTTTTGCAGTGCACTAAGGAAAGCTCCCGGAAGCCTCAGTGTCAGTGTATGGCACATCACTCTGCTGAAAAAACACCATTTTCCTATTTGTGGTGTCTGTCCTTTCCAACACCTGAACTCAGAGCGGTGATACAAGGACAATAGATTCCAACAGAGTTTGCTTTGCTGTTTGGCATACCGTTAATGAAAAAAAACATCATTAAAATAAATCAAATGGTTAGAGCTGTACCAACAAAAGCAAGAAATCTGATCTTTAAGGCCACATTCTCCTGACTCAGTCTCCAGTGCCAAATCCCAAATACACTGTCTTACTCTCACTTTCCCTTTTTATCCCACAGGGAAGAGATAGAGCTTTCTGGTCCGACTCAAAAGAAAGTGTAGCTTTAGCATGAGGGGATACAATTTAGCCCCTTTAGCACTAGTCCCTACGCAGGAATTTCAGTCACGCTCAGTCGTTCGGTGATCAGCTGCAATCGCAGAAAAGGAAACAGCGGACACAGTGGATGATGAATCAGCAATTGTGATGGATGCTCCGAGAAACCTGGATGCATCAGGAAAGACAGCCTGTGTGAAGTGGTCCCCACCCTTGCTAGCTAGAGGTACCATCACCAGAAAACAGCGGGTACTGAAGTGCTCTTTCTTCCAGCAGGCTAAAGATCCTTCTGACGACAGAAAACTGGAAACTGGTCCTGTCTTTTTTTGCGATTTTTTTCCTTCCCCTGGCAGTTATAGTGAGTACGGTCAGAGCAATGGACAAATCTACAGTGCTTGGCACCTTCAAAACTACCTGGGGTGTCTTGCTGGAGTCACAGACCTGTTGCGAACCCAGTTTCTGGTAACAGGGTAAATTTTGGTGGCCCATGATTGCATCCCTTTTTCCTGATGTACCCATGAGTTCCTTGAGAATTTAAAATAAAAGAAGTACTCCTATTTCCTGAGTATGCTTCTGTCTTCTCTATCACTGATTCATGCTAGTTCAAACCCCAGAGCGCTGCAGCTCCAAACATATCCAGATACATTGAAGAGATGGAAATCTTCTTTCTGTAATTTGGATAAAGGTATAATAATACGTACTAGCAAGAAAAATTAAGGTTACTAAAGGGCATCGATCTGGGAAATACTGCAGCTAGCTCACTGAAGATGCATGCTTGTTGTTCAGAGACAGCAGCATGACAAAGCATCAGGTTAAATATAGTATTTGCGAGAGAAAAATCTTACAGTGACAAGAGTAAGAAATCCATGCCAGCAAAATACAGTCGTTAAACCATACGCGCGCACTACCAGGGACAGGACACAGCGTCTTCCGCTTCACACTGAGCCTTTCAGCAGCGGGTGGAAGGAAAACCTCCCTCGCTGAATCACAGAATCACAGAAACATTAAAGTTGGAAAAGACCTGCAAGATCATCAAGTCCAACCTGAAAAAAGAGCATGGTTCCTGTCTTCCACTGGCCAGCCAAGGCACCTCGCCCGCCGAGCACCCAGGGTGCCTCCAGCAGAGGGGAGTGCAGCCTGTACAGCAGGAGCTGTCAGAAACTCCAGGAGAAGGGAAGAACTTGACATTTTTGCCAAGCCTGTAACGACGATTTCATCTTGCACAAATATCACTAAAGCCCACCACATTCCTTCTCATGTGACTCAGCACTGAATCAC
This sequence comes from Gavia stellata, assembly GCF_030936135.1. Taxonomy (NCBI): domain Eukaryota; kingdom Metazoa; phylum Chordata; class Aves; order Gaviiformes; family Gaviidae; genus Gavia; species Gavia stellata. Next base: position 897,489 of record NC_082616.1, on the reverse strand, counting down.
AGAATCACAGCATGACGGGGGTTGGAAGGGACCTCTGGAGATCATCTGGTCCAACCCCCCCTCCAGAGCAGGGTCACCTGGAGCAGGTTGGAGGAAAAGCAGTCTGAGGTTAGCAAAGAGGCAGCGAAGTTTGGTACTTCGGTACTTTCAGAGGTAGTGAAGTTTGGAAAGAAGCTGGTGATAAATGAGAAAATTGCTGCAGATCAGGTCCCTGCTTATGAAGTTTTACAAAGAACTTGTCACATATTTCTCTTCTGCACTGGTTGCTTATAGCGCCGAGTGAACGCTTGGAAAATGTGTTTGCAAACTCCTTTGCTCGGTCAGTCCCACAGTTCAGTCTAACTCTGCCTGTTTTGCTTTTCTGTAAAGTTTTGCTCACACAAATTTTTAGTGAGGTTTTTATCTATGTCCCTGCAATGGGTTCACATTTTCCTCTTGATACTGCTAAGTGTGTTCCAGAACATTTTCACTTCCTCTAAAAAGATACTAGACAGAAAAATATACTTTAACTTCCAGCTTTTTGGTATAAGCAGGTAAGCGCATCTGTCACACTACAGCCTTTTGAGAGAGTAATAATCCACGTTGGTGTGATTGAGGTCACTGCTAAAAGTTTTGCAGAACAAAAGCCAGACAAAAATGAGAGAGCCAGGCACAAAGACACACACTTGCACAATTTTTCTTGCAATTCTCATTTCAAAAATTGATTTTCAAAATGCATTTGCTTTAGGATTGAGCTATATTGTCTCGTTATTGCTCTTTCAAGATCACATTTGTCCATATCAATCACCATAATTGCTGTACTGTAAAGAAAGTCTATTAGAATGATGTCTGCAAAGATTTCACAATCCAGTGCTAGAAAGAGCCTAGACCATTAACAAAGTGTAAGAGTACTCTAAAATCCAAATGCGTCTGGGAGTAATTGCCTTTGCCCTTGGGTACATTTCATCCGTTAACTCCAAAGGGGAACTGAGGAATCCTTTCCTCCGTGCCAGTGAGATTGGGCTCTCCTTTAAAGTCTCTTTTCTACCTACCACACAGCATTACGCTTCAGCCCTGCCTTGTCCATTTGCTAACCTGGGCTCAGCTCTCTGCTTCACAAGGCTCCGTATAGACTGAGTAAACCAGTTTGTTCCCAAGGGAATGCAGTGTCAGCAGATTTAGACACCAGCTGTGGTAACTTTGGTTTCATTTTGCTCTGGAGGACTGGCATTGCATCAAGTGCATAAACATATTTGCCAGACTTGTTCACTGATGAGGGTAAGAGGAATTGACAGCTCTCATAAGAAATATATGTCAGAAAAGCGAGGATGTTATTAATATGGAAAAGGTAGTAAAAGTAATAAGCCATATGGAACAGCTACCAGACAGAAATCAGAGTCCATCAACAGAAAAGCAGAAACAGCACAATTTGTTCCCCTGTCTCCAGGCACAGGACTTGATAATAAATTCTTGTACCATGAAGATAAGAGATATTTAGATATTCTAAAAGTGTTTAACCTTTCTTATATCTAGAGCATATTTTAAGTTAAATTTCTAACACAGCTTATGGAAAGAGGTGCTATGACTCTTGGCGTCTCTCCCAATTCAAAGTACAACTAAAAAGGTCCCCAGAAATGAATCTGCAAGTCTGTCCATCACTAAGTCGCCACCTCCTGTGTGTATTAGATTATTTTGGGGTTTTTTTTAAATAAAACATTTCTTTTGTCCACAGGATTCTTGTCTCGTTCAGACCAGACAGATGAAGGTCTCTCATCTTGTTTAAAATTCAACATTCTGCTTCATCCACAATTTTAGATGCTACTTATCACACAGCACAAAGCTTACTTTGCAGGCAAACTTGCTTGTTTTCCCCAGCTCTAGAGCTTGTCTTTACAGGCCTTCAGCACACAAATGCACCTGTTTGCACAACATCACTACTAGCCAAGGTGATACTATTCCCGTTTTATCGAATGGAAACTATAATAGGGATTCAGGTCCAGGGAATGAAACAGGGATTCCCTTTCAGGTTTACGGGGAGAAAAACTGCATTTGAAGTGGCACAGGCTCACCTACCCTCACCTCCACATGGCTTGTCTCCTCTTATTTGATATCTGTCTATGATGCTTTGATTCAGCCTTTTTCCTCAAGCCATCCTAGCCTCCCTCCCAGCCAACCAGTCTCTTCCTCTACCAATATGCCCTTTTCCCAGCTCTCTCCCCTCGCCTTCACCTCAAAGCCAGACTCTTCCTTTGCTTCCCACCCAAAATCCTCTCCCCATCCTTTCCCAGATTATCCCCGCATCTCTCTCCCCACCTTGTGCAGCACAAAGAGTCCCCCTTTCTCCGCCAGGACTTTGGTACCCCTGCCACCAATGCCCATGCTCACGTTCCGTAACAAGACGTGCTACCTGCCACCCTGACCAACCACTGCAGTATCTATCTTAGCTATGGATTTGTTTCTCAGTAGCCAGTCCACAGCATACAGGAGGAAAGGGGACAGTAAATAAAGACCCAGAGCACCAGCTGACTTACCCCTAGCAGTCCTGGTCTTCCTGTTTCTCAGAGAACCAAGTCCACACATCTTCTACCCTTCCTGGGATTGTCTTTCTTCCACACCCTGGGCCCCAGGCTCATTGCCTTCCCAACAGTCCTGCTTGCAGGAGCCGGGAAAGGGGCAGGTGACTACGGACATGGGGCAGGTGACTGCAGACATGGGGCAGGTGACTATGGACATGGGGCAGGTGACTACAGACGTGGGGCAGGTGACTACGGACATGGGGCAGGTGACTACAGACATGGGGTAGGTGACTATGGACATGGGGCAGGTGACTATGGACGTGGGGCAGGTGACTACAGATGATAGTGGAGCTGCTGAACTGCCCTGCCTATGCTACAAAGAGCAGCTCATTGCCAGGCCAAGCTCGAACAAGCCACCACCACTCTCTGCCTTGTTCCAGAAACAGGGCTGAACTCTCCCCTGACAGAGCATTGCTGTGCTATATAGAGACCAGTGAATACGATCACACATCCAGAAGACGACAGGTAGCCTGGAGAAACTGAGACCAAATTCCTTAAACCACAGTCAGTCAGGGACAGCCTTACAGCAGAAAGCACTAAGCAAACTGATTTCAACTGCTGCCCATCCAAGGGATTAAAAGGGCACTTGCTTCCCTCAGAGTCTCCATCTTTTGAAAGCCCTCCCCCAAACTTGGCTTCTCCCAGACTGGAGAAGTTGCTGGAGTCCACAGTTGCAAACTCGACCTTCCTTTTGAAGCACCTGGTGCTGGACACTGAATGATACAGCAACTCCTATGTGGTTCATTTGTGAGCTCACCAGCCAGCTCCATCCTTCTTCCAACGTCCTCTTTAAACAGTCAAATAACTCATTCGATCTCTGGACACACTCCCGGCTCATCTGTCACCCACCACAAAGAGCAGGGACGGTCTGGGAGGCATCCCCAATATATTCACCCAGTGCTGAGCCATGGGAGTTTAGCTTGTACTGAGAAATACTGACTTTTAAAACTTCTCGGGTTGAAGACTAGTAAATATACAGGAGACAAAATTGCCCATGTCAGGCAAAGGGATAAAATAAGAGAACTAAATCTTTTCTCCTTCCCACCAAATTGGCAGACAGTAAATGCTCACCAGGTTTGCTTTGCAAGCGAAGCACTTCATAAAACAGATCAAAGCGCTTCCTGAATCTCAGCAATAGTACGGATCATTTCTGAGTAACACATCCCATGGAGAGAGCTCTTTGCAGGGGCTGCACCAGCCAAAACAGGATTAGCAAGTGGTAGAAATAAAAAGACATTTTCACACTTTCACTCTAGCAGTGAAAGCAGTCACTGCTAGGGTAACTCACAACGTGCAAAGTGCTTTCACTCCGGAAGATACCCAGGCTCGGGAAAAAATACACGCGATGAGATCCCACACCACCAAAATGCCACCACTTTTGAGGACAAGCACTGAAACTGTTAAATCATATTTCACATTCTTGTTCCAAGTCACTCAAGGGCATATGGAAAATGCTGACTGCAAGACACCTTCTACTTGGGCTCTTGAGATTATGTAGAACAAAATAGACTTCGTTGTCTCAAATATACTGCAAATATCTAACTGTCACCTGTCCTTGTATGCTACATTGTCATTATCCTTTGGAGGAATTAAAATGAAGAGTCCAACCAAAACAGGCTTCCAACATGCTTATTTCTGTAAATTCATATAGTGACACAGCCCCTCTCTAAACAGCCTGAAAACTCAATGGCAGGAAGGAAAAAACACAGGGAGAAAAGTTATTCTTTCAGCAGGTATACGGACTAGACATAGTCATTATACATCTGCCTGCACTTCGTGTGATCACATGCTGTCAGGGACAAATTCTAGGGGAGACACCACACAAACACCTCTTCCTTGCCATATTTGCCCAGGACCTTAGCCCACAGTGTAGGCCATAGTCGCTATTATCGTGTTAAACAATGTTTGACAGATCAACTCTGGAAGAGTTTTCTAATTATTTTTTTTTTAAGCTTCCTCTCATTTAGATTTTTAGTCTGTTCAGCATCTTCTGGCAAGGAGCTCCACAGCTTCATTATGCAACAAAGGATCCATGCAAAAGGATCCTTCCTTCAGTCTGTTTTAATATTGCTTTTTACAAAATCTTTGAACATTTTTCAGTTATGAGAAGCAGCAACTACTTTCTCCCTGTTCTCACTCTTATTCATGAACATGGAGGGCTTGATCACAGCCCTGTCAGTTGTTTTCTTTCCAGTCATATTTAAACTCTTCTTAAAGAGCATTCACCCACACCTTGGTTCCCAGATCCCCTCTTCCCATCCCTTCATTGCTCCCATGATATGCTCTGAGACTGAGTGCACAAACCTTCATGCCATGTGCGAGTCTGAGGCACATGAGAGGTTTATATAGCAGGATAGCAATTTTGTCTGTTTTTCTCTGGATAGCTTTCCTAATAATTACTCTCATCCCATTTGCCTTTTCGACCATGCCAAGCTGTGAATTGATGTTTTCAGAGCGCTATACACAATGTCTCACAAATCCTCAAATCCTCTTTGTAAATGGTACATGATCATTTAGAGACAAACAGCACATAAGCATATTGAAGGCTCCCCCCCCTCCCCAGACATCACTTTGCAGTTAAATAAAGTGAATTTTATTTGCAAGATCATTCTGCAGCTCCTCAGTCAGTTTGGACCATCCAGAACAGGTCTGTATCAGCAGCAAGCTTGGCCACCTTCTCTTAGATCCCCTTCAAAGACATGCAGGAGATTCCACAGGCAAGCTCTTCCCATGGAGAAAATAAGCGTTTATTCCTCCTCTACCGTTTAAAACATTTATTATCATGCTTTCCTTCTAGCTTCATCACAACTCCATTTCTTATTGCCATGTCCCCACTAATTCTGTTCTTTATTATGATTTCTTACTAACATAGATCTAGTTCCCTGCCACACGCAGTGCCACCACCAAGTTTGCAGAACATTTCTGAGCTAAACTGAGGACTCTGCAGTTTTGAGACATTTATTCACCAGCCTAATGTAACTCCATCTCATTTTCCTCTCTCCTTACCAGATAGCAGGGATGCAAATTTAACAATCTGCCAATCATGAAGATCTTTCAGAACATTGCTCAAGTTACTAGTGTCTTTATTCCAATTTTCTTCTTAGGTAGGACATGAAAAATGTCATTAGTTTCATCAATTAAAGCTTCTGTCTCCTAGCAACTCCCTTTCCCTGCCCCCACAGGTAGGGGAAACTTTGAAAACATCTCAAAAAGTCAAAGTTCTCAATTAAGGGTGAAAAAAAATCATACCATAAAAGTTAACAAGGGAACAGCGAATGAAGTGGCTGCACTGGAGAACATATGTTCATTCTGTAGAGACACTCCAGCTGACGCCAACAGCACACCGGCTGCTCCCATGCTTGTCATAGCACCAGTTGACTCATTTCCAGGCAGATAGGAAGCTTTAGCAGAATCACACCACAGTTTAGCTCTGCAACGGAGTTGAAATTATTAAGAATCTGTCACTGCTTCCAGATACACTGGAAGCACAGACATAAAATTGCTTGGATGTTTTTAAACCAGAATCCTTACACTTCTGGCAACCTTAAGAGCTTAGACCACTAAGAATAACTATATGGGCTTGAAAAGACAAGTTTAATCCAGAAGACTTTGCTACACTTTAAGCTAAGGCTAGAGTCTAGCTAAAAGCATAATTCCATTGAAAAAAGTGTAGGGTTTTACATAGATTTTTTAATTGCCTTGCTAAATCCATGTCTGAAGAGATCACATCTTCTCATCTGAACTGGCAAACCTAACGCTGTAGAAGAAAACATGCTATGTGGTCACGCAGGTTTCCAGAAGGACTAACCCATGGCCAGAAATATGCTGGGCAATGCTGGAGGTTTTTTGGTACCTACCCTCTAAGCCAATCTGCCTACATGGCAGTGGATCAGGAGGTCTCCCTGGAGATGGCTGGTCACCACATCCATGTTACAACAGGCTGCAACTGGATCTGCTGCAGTTCTTGCACCGTACAGGTTGCAACTGGATCTGCTGCAGTTCTTGCACCGTACAGGTAGCCATAAATGCTAGAAATGGGTAGACTCAGGGATCAACGTGCACTTTGTATACGTGGTCAGGCTCCTCACTAAGGCACCTGTTGGACTAGAGACACCACAGGTACCTTCCCACCAGCATATCCAGGAGTCCACCTGGACCAGCCTCCTGATGCTATACAACAAAGAAGCCAATGGCCTCCACCCGCCAGACCATCAAGAATTAAACCAGGCTACTAAACTCTGCAAAAAGCGTGGCCTTAAAATGACTGAAGTTATCTAAAAGCCAGCTGTTCCAGCTTTTCTAGACAGGCCTCAGTATGTCACTGTACTTAATAAACCATAAAAACTAATTCTTTCCATTTTCCTTCTTTGGCGCACATCCATGCATCCTCAGCTGCTTGTGCTATTTAATCTCCCAGCCAGGAGATGACACCAAGGAGGCTGTGGCACAGCAGCACTGTTAACCAGGGATAATTGTGGGGAGTGGGCAGGCAGGGAGACAAACATCAAACTGCAACTGCTTTGCCAGCAGAGAGCAGGGGGATCAGCAGAGATGCCATCTCTGCCAGCCGGGTTTTTCCAGGCCGGGCCAGGCTTTTTCGGAGCATAGCACAAAAACAAGGTTAAAAGCAAAAAAAAAAAAAAAAAAAATCTAAAACAGTTCTGAAGAAACGAATGCTCTTGGGAGGTATGGTGGGCCATTTCTAAACCAAGAGCTAACTTTTACAAAGAGCTTTTGTTAATTAGTATCACCTTCATTAGTGGAAACAACACACCCAGGGGAAGGGAGGGCAGGACACTGGAGGAAGAGCTCATCTGGATAAGCCTCCAGGCTGCAGCCCTGATCTGTATGCACAGGCAGACTTGCATACAATGAGATATATGCCCGTTTCCTCCTTTTGTGCTACATCAGGACCTACATTTGCAGCACAAGATCCCTGCCCCATACCCCCACCTTCTCTTGTCACACTGCAGACAAGCCACGTAGTGTGGCACCAAGCAAATACAGCTTTGGAAAGCACCGTGTCTTTCCTTCACACCCCTGTCCCATCCATTACAACACACAGATGACCAGACAGGGAGTGACGGGGCTAGAGACAATGTGTCCTCCTTCCAGGAAACTCATTGCTCCAAAAGCCCCAGTTAAAAGCTTTTTCAAGCGCTGTGAACAAGTCATGGATACTCATGGTCTATAGCAAAACAGAAAAATAAAACCTATTAGTATCGGGGAGGTCCAGGCATTTTTCTGAGACTTTTATGCTCCCGCAGAGATGTCCCAGCTCCCTGCCCCATCCCCACCTTGGGAGTGGAGCAACCCAGCCATGGTCTGGGGCTATACCACGCCACTTCCCGTGCAACTCCTTTGAGCTCATGCTTGATGCAATATTTTTTGTGTGCTAGAAAGCCAGCCTCAGCCAGCTCCTTCCAGCTGTGAGTTTTTATCCATCTCTTTGGAGAGAAGGAGGACTTTCATGCCACTTTGCAAATGTTGTCCCATTGTCCTTGCCATAGGAAGGAGGGGAAAATAACACCTCTTACTGCCCTCTGCACTCTCCCTCCCAAAATACAGCTGTCTAAAGCCCTCCTCAGGCAGAGGCTCAGCATGGAAAATTTTAGCCCCAGAGGTGAATGTCTCAGAAAGTTATAGGGAAATGAGAACAAAAGGGATTGAACAGAAACTGGTTTGTGACCTCAGTGCCAGTGGTTGCTACTAGAGCCCTGAGCAGGGATTGCTCGTGACAGGGTGAAAGCAGTCTTCCCTACACCACTCACGAAGATTAATCAAAGACCTCGGATATTTTGATTTATAGATCATATATTCCTAACAAGCATGTATTTATTATTATACAGCAGAAAACATCCATACAGATGACACACTGCTAAGCTAGAGCTGTCATATTTATTTATGCAGTCACTAGAAGTAATGTTATTAAACTATCCAAAGGAAGCCTTCAAAAGCAAGAAAAATAAATTCCAAATTAGTTTAAATGAATGAATTCATAATAATCACTGCTAAAGTATCAGGTGATCAATCTCTGTCTCCACTGCCTTCCAATCCTGAATATTAAGCTAGCAGAAGACAAAACACAGTGCAAAGATTGGGGTGTCTGTCGCAGGGGTAAATCCGGAGCCAGCCCACTCCCATGAACGAAACGCTCGGCTCTGTGCCTCTGCCCTGGGTCTGCTGGTGGGTAAGCGACAGTCATCAGCTCCAGAAAACTTTCTCATCAAACCTTTGGCTCTTGGAAGTAGAGAGAATCACAGAATAATTGAGGTAGGAAGGGATTGTGGTCAGGCTTGGACGAGGTTGCTCAGGGCCATGGCCACCTGAGGTTTGAGTGGTTCCAAGCATGGAGATCCTACACCCTCTCTGGGCTTCCATGCCCATGTTTGATTGCCCCTGGCAGGGAAAAAGATTTCCTAGCATATCTTCTTCTCCCAAGTGATGAGTGACAGGACAAGAGGAAATTGCCTCAAGTTCAACCAGGGGAAGTTCAGACTGGATATTAGGAAAAATTTCTTTCCTGAGAGAGTGGTGAGACACTGGAATAAACTGCCCAGGGAGGTGGTGGAGTCACCATCACTGGAGGTGTTCAAGGAATGTGTGGACGAGGCATTGTGGGACATGGTTTAGTCGGCATGGTGGTGTTGGTTGATGGTTGGACTTGATGATCTTACAGGTCTTTTCCAACCTTAGCGATTCTGTCATTCTTATTTTCCTCTGGCTGCTGACGTCATCCCCTCTTTATGCCTCAAGAAAAGAGTGGGGATGTTGGGGGCAGTGCTGATACTGTGAAGGCCAGTGCTGTGCCTGACATGGTGAGGGTCTTCTGGGTATCATTACCCATTAGCAGTAGTGGGAAGGTGAGAGTTGTCTCTGATGCCTGAGGTGCTCCTGAAATGTCCTCTCGTGAGCAACATCTTCCCACCCACGAATGCATGGTTCATGGCGGGTGGGGGGAGCCGCTTCTTCACCCAGGGCCAAGGCAGGTCTTTCACTTCTGAGGGCACAGAGGCCACCATTTAATCATCTCACAAAAAAAGAAGTGGCTGGGGCATGTTTCTGACAGTACAAAAGGAAGCAGCAGGCAAAATCAGCTCCCTTCTTCCCCTTTCTGCCCTCCAACTGAGAGTGAAGCAAGCATTTTGGGCAGATAGTCTTGAGGAAGGGAAAAAAATTAGGAAGCGTAACCTTTGAACAGACATGCTGTGTAGGACTGCTGCTCTGCCAGTCTGGGGCTTGCTTTCAGACCCCTGAGAACATGCAGGAAATTATTAACGATTACCTAGTAATTATATTAATTGCATATTAAATCTGTCCTGTGTTGTATGAACTGCATTAACAATATTAAGTGGCAATGTATGATGTATAAACAGTCATACCCAGCAGTAAGAAATTGTGTTTTCTCCTTTGCTTTCCTCACTCTTTCCAGAGAGGTGGTAAAGCGGGAAACCACTCATAGAGGCTGAAGCAGCTCTCACTTCTCCTGAGCAGGGGTAGGAAAAGAGAGGTTTGGGATGCCCCAGAGCTCTGCACTTGCAGCTTTATGGCCCCAACATAGGCAGTGTGAGCCCTTTCATGCTTTTCAGTGGGAAGTGATACGTTTAGGCTTTGTATTTCAGTTTATAGGCCATGAAATACTTCTGAAATGCTTCACCCTTGACAGGTTTATGGGCAGATAGAGATCTTCCTTTAATATTTAGTCATGTTCATGCACAAACTACCCGATTCTAGTCACGGTAACACTGACACACACCCTTGCATCACTCTCTGGATTTCAATATTTATCTACTCCAGTTTGTACTATTGCAGCGGAGGGGCGGGGGGGGGAGTGCAAAGAACTGCCCTTTTCCAGCCCCCATAGCTGTAGCTGCTACCTCCAGCAAGGCTTACGCACATCCAAGAGAATTCAGAGCCTGAAGCACAGAACTGCCAGAGGGAAAACAGAGACAACCCCTTCCACCGGGCAACCCTTGCAGTCACAAAAAGGAAAGCATTAACGGGGGATTTCAGTTTTGCCCTTTGTCTTCAAACACGTGCGTGGCCTCATTGTGCTCAGTCACATGCTGCAGGTCGCCAACATGCCACATTGGGACCTTTTTTTGACCCGAGGTAAAAGGTAGATGAACAAAGCTGGGAGGGTGACTCCCACTACCAATCCCTGAATGGAGTGGGGCATGAGGCTACTGAGATGTGTGGTGAAGGGTCAGCAAAGCAGTGAGCAGACGAGAGATTTCAAGGGGATGAGGAGCAGGACCGCATGGCTGCTTTTCTATAGTGAGACACTCGTGCCTACGAAGAGCTGAGAAACACTGGGCACCATGAAGGGAGAGGGGCAGGCACTGTCTGAGAGGCTGTCAGAGATGGAAGAAGGGCTCAGGCTGCCTTAGGAAAAGCCTTTCCTCAACTAAGGAGTTAGTAGCATGCATCCCTGGATGCATGTTCTCTCTGGAGCATGTCCAGAGAAGGATGACAAAGCTGGTGAGGGGTCTGGAGCACAAGTCTGATGAGGAGCGGCTGAGGGAGCTGGGGGTGTTCAGTCTGGAGAAGAGGAGGCTGAGGGGAGATCTCATCGCTCTCTACAACGACCTGAAAGGGGGTTGTGGTGAGGTGGGTGTTGGTCTCTTCTCCCAAGTGACAAGTGACAGGACAAGAGGAAATGGCCTCAAGTTGCACCAGGGGAGGTTCAGGCTGGATATTAGGAAAAATGTCTTTCCTGAGAGAGTGGTGAAGCACTGGAAGAGGCTGCCCAGGGAGGTGGTGGAGTCACCATCCCTGGAGGTGTTCAAGGAATGTGTGGACGTGGCACTGCAGGACATGGTTTAATGGGTATGGTGGCGTTGGGTTGATGGTTGGACTTGATGATCTTACAGGTCTTTTCCAACCTTAGTGATTCTGTGATCCTGTGATTCTGCAATGTGCACATGGCATTGCTTGTCTCAAGGGTATTCGGGTGTCACCCCAAGACTTCTCTCCCTGCCCTGCAGGTGCGACACTGTTCACAGAGAGCCCTATCTATGAACCATATGAGGTTGACAACACCAGGGAGAAACCCCGAATCTTTTCAACAGGCAGCAGGGTCTGGAATGAGGGGTGCTGCAGCAAGCAGTGGGCAGCTGCCAGTTCTTCCAGCACAAGCATGGGCCAGGTTTTCTGTTTCTGGACTGTCTTCCCTCTGGGAGCCAAAGCTGCTTGCTGCAAGTATCTGGCCAGAAGACAGCATAAGACCACCAAAACACTGAGGAAAGTACCATTAGGAAAATGTGAGGTGTGAGGAACAGCTTTGCTGGGGCTCCCATAGAGATGCCACCTCGTCCAACTATGAGCATGCCTGGCTTGGTCAAGCTAGCATGGAGCTAGTAGATAACGGCGGCTATGGATCAAAATACATTTTCCCAGTGAAAGCAATTTTGCTGAATTTAGACTCTTTAATTTTAGCAATACTCATCAGTGTCTCTTCATCCTGATTACAATGTTCATCTCCAAAAGCACTGTTTCCACAGAAGTGCTGATTAATGTTATCACACCAACAAGCTGATGAGCAGAAACGAAAACACTCTGGAGAAAAGTTGTCAAAATCCCATCACCCCGGCATGACTGCAGAAGCAAGGGAGCTCCTGAGCCACACTCCTCCTCCCACATGATGGAAAACTCCTTCCTAATCCCAGAGAGCTAAAAATGACCTCTGGGATTCCCAGGATGACGGACACCTTCAGACGAAATTCTGGGACCAAGCGTCCTTCAGATAAAGCTCCTCTTTTAGCCTGGCAGCTCCACTGGCCTGGGTGGATCTGGTCATGGTTTCATGGCAGGGAAAGAAACCAAAAGATGGGGTCTCCTGTCTATTCAGGACAAAGGAGAATCCGGCCATAAGCAAAGTGTAGAGCAGAGAAATTCTGAAATTCACAGTATTCAACCATTCAGGGCTCCAAAATCACCTCTGGCTGCAGAATGGCTGTGCTAGTGACATTCAGTCATGGCTGAACAAAACCTGCCCTTGGGTGCCTGCTCCTAGGTGGTTCACCGTGTTTGGAAATGTGCAACTCCATTCTTTCTGCCTCTCTCTTCCCTTCATCCAGCGTAAGACTGTGAACATTTTGAAACTTTCAACTGTTGCGTTGCTACACTTCTGTCATGTTTGCTCATGTTTTCTGGGACAGAGGAATTTTTTTGCTATAGCAGTTGTTGCATGTGCCACCTGCTTCACCGGTGAAAAAAAGAATTGCTTTTCCTAACTGCATTATAGCCGTACCTAGAAACCCAGCAGAATAAGACCCTTTTGTTCTAAGCCCGTTCGTACCTGCAGTAACAGTCAGAATTTGCCCCCTAAATCCAAAGAGACACAACAGCGGAAACAAAGTCTTACCATTTCTGTTTTGCACAGGAATGAACCAGAACGGGGAAAGGCCAAATGAGATACCTGGCTTCTGCTTGTACACCAAGCTTCAGTTGGTTGGTTTTCATAGGAAACAGTCAGCACCACCACAGAGTAATCCTCTTCCTGCACTGCCCTTGTGTGCTGGCTGTATAAAGCAACTGGGTTGCAGGATTGGCAAAGACCTGAGGCTACAAGCAAGGCACGGCTTGTAGGCAGAAGCAGTGAGTTGGACTAAGGTAACAATGCGACAGGAAAAGCCATGCAAAAGAGAACTTTCCACTTTCTACTTTCGCATCAAGTGCAGGTTGAGAATGATTTTTTTTTAATGACCCGGACTCAGATAATTTGAGAGAACAGGGTGGTGTTTGGGCAGCAGGCAGGAGTATCAGAGACGGAGGAGGTGAAGAAGTGGCTTAGACCCCAGTGGTGGTTAGGGAAGAAAAGAAAGTGTGGTGATTCTCTCTGGACCACCGAGGGGTGGCTGGAGAAAATTCCTATGCACTGTAAAACCGGCACCTCCTGTTTTCCAGGATCCACTGCAGGTATGAATTTTTGCTCCCAGGCTTACCTTTTGATGGCATGCTTGGAGAGCTCCCTTGACGATCAGGATGGGAAAATCAGAAGCAAAGGGGGTGTTTTATGCAGAATGTTCCCTCACTGGTAACCAAGCGTGCTGTCCTTTACAGACTGCTTGTCTCTGTTTGTGCTATTGTACAGAGGTTTCTTGGCTTCCCTCGCATAGTTTCCGTGGTGCGTTGGGTGCATTTGAAGCGTATTGTGTTACATAAAGCAGCTCATTTTAACGTCGCATGAATTGTGCCGTCGCCTCCCTGCCCTCTGCTTCAGGCGCACAGCAGCTATGTGATACGTATGAAAGATGTGACGGCCACAGTGAACTCTGTGCAGACTCATATGGCTTTTATCAAGCAACTGACAGTGCTATCGGTATGGGGCCCGATCCTGACCAGGTGTAAACTGCTGCAGCCACTCACACCAGGATGCTTCCAGGAAAGCAAATAAATCAAGAAAAAAAAGGCAGGAGGGTTTTTTCTTCTTTCTTGGCAACCAGCAGTTAATTTTTTTCCAGCTGTGGTTTTCAAGTTTTAGATGACAACCCAAATATTTTCACTGAAAACAAAACTTTCAGGGAAACGCTCTGTCTCTTCTACTTTATTTCCAAAGGCAAAACTTCCCTTCAACAAAATTGCAACCAGTGTTAAGACACTGCCTGGATCCTCTGTTTGCTTCTTCTGGCTGGGAATCTGGCCTGTTGAGACCTGAGGTTTCTAGCAGAGAATTTCAAAATTGTCATCTCTCTGATGGTTTAAATAAATGTAGGCAGCTGTCTGGGCCATACGTCTACCCTAGCCAAAATATTGTTCATTCCAAGTGGATTTGCTCCATTATAAATTGTCTACAAATAATTTAAAAAGGGACAGTGTTTCTTAAATTATCTTATCAAGCTCTTTAAATATTGAAATGCATCAAATATTAATGCTTGGCAGTTCAGGGTATCCTTAGCCCTGGTTACTGCAGTAGTCTGATCAGCGTTAGAGCCAGGTTCTGCCAGCCCTAGGACCTGAAGAGGTGGTACTAGCTAAGGGAAGGGTCATGTCCACCGGCCCCGTGGGTGCTCGGCTCCAGGGATGTTCTTTGCAGGAGGGAAATGTGGAAGCCCAAAGAGCTAGGACAGTTTCAGCAGGAGTGGAGCAAAGGAGTTAGCAGGCACAAGCAGGGCCAGAAGCAAACATACAATGATGCATGCACCGTTTAAGCATGCTGCTGATTGCATGTGTGGTCTCCAAGTCCTGCAGTGCAAGTCCAGGGTGAGCTGGTATCAGCAGACTCCTCCAATCACCGCCACAGAAGCCCAGTGCTCCCGGGCTTTTCAGTTCCAGTCTGGCCATAGAGCTCTCAAGTGTCTCAAGTTACGTGTAAATTGGAACCCATGTGGCTGTTTCTGAATTTAGGAATATCACAGGGACCAGGCTGCTGTGATCCTCATCTCTTCAGCCTCAGAGGTGGCTCTGTCAGAAGGTGGGAAAGTGCGAGATGAAAAAAAGCACTGCATGGGGATTGTACGTGTCAGGGATGGAGAAGCTACACCTGTAGAAACCTGAGTCCGAATGAACACAGCTAGTATCAGACCAGCTCCTCCTTCTCTTCCAGCAGAAATCCCAGAACGAAATTCAGGTCTTCTCTTTTGGAAGCCAAGGAGAAGGTCTGATTTAGCCGGCTGAAGTATCTCATTTGGAAATGTTGATATGCCATTTTGCATGCATGTTCCCAGGCTGGTGTCAAGTGAAAGGGAGCTGGGGAGACAAGACAGGCTCCCTGACTTCTGTATTTACCTCTCCCATCCAGGAACCAGGAATTTTTAGGACTTGTCCACCAGCATGTTGTCTGCATGGCAGATTGCCCCAGACTGCAATCCCTGGCGCTGCCACAAGGCTTGCAGCCAGGCGGATAAACTGGCAGGGGATCAGCAAGAGGGTTTTGATGGATTCCCTCTTTCCTTACTCCTACCCCACCCCACCTCAGGCCACCATGTGATATTGGAGATTCAGCAAAATCAACACGTTCTTCTGGAACATTTCAACTTTGACTAATCAGGAGAGTTTCTGACAGAAAAATGTTCCACTGGAAAATTTCTGACCAGCACTAATTAGCATTTTTTCTATTAGCTTTGTCCTGAAGGCACAGTAATTTATGCCTTGGTGAAATAAAGTCACTTAATGATCACTAAGAATTGGACACTCCCCAGGTTTGAGGCGTATTTGCTTACCCTAAACAGAAAAAGTCTTATTCACTTGCAAAGCTTTACATACTTAACGCAAGGAAAGAACGGCTGCCCGACTTTCTTGTGCTTTACCTGGGCACAGCCCCAACTGCATTTTAATCACTTTGCTTTAGAAAAAGGGGGAAGCAGTGGATTTTCCCTTGCAGTGCAGTATGGTGCAAGCAACATTGGAGACAAGCCGTGTATGTGGAATGAGAGGTGGACCACAGTCAAAGAGTTTGTAAGACAGTCACAAAAAACAACAGGAAGACAGAAAATGACCCAGGTGCCCCAGGAGTCCAGATTTCCTTGCTATTCCTCTGCCATATGACTATATCCTAAACTGAGTTTCTCACTGAATCGCAGGGTAATTTAGGTTGTGAGGGACCTCTGGAGATCCAGCCCCTGCTCAAAGCTGGGCTGACTTCCACATTAGACCAGGTTGCTCAGAGCTGCGTCCAGCTTTCATAGCACGTAATGCTACATAAACACACCTGAGCAGCACGTCTGAACGTGTTGAAGATGTCAGCTGCAGTCTGCCCCTCCACCCTTTCTCCCCAGCAAGCCTTTATTTTGGAACCCTGTACGAGCCAAATGCAGAATAACGAGTCCCTGGCGGTCTCTGGGAACGGCTGCGAATGCTGGGCATATGGCGCAGCTTTTGCTGCAGTGAGAATACAGCTACCAGGTCTCCCAGGAAAGCAGGCAGCTATATTTAAATCACTCTTGCGAAATTCACATTGATATTCATAAAAGACACTTCAACACCTCTTTGGTGGCTTGAAACTGCAGCAGACAGCATGGGAAAGAACAGTAGCGGCTCGGAAGACCGAGGCCCCGTTTCGTCTCAAGGCTATAGCGTTGACTGGGGCAGGCAGAGGACGGAGAGCACAAAGAAGCACAACCTCCTGGAACAAAACCCTGGAGATGCAGCGCCTAGTTGCTGAGTGAAAAGCTGGGGAGGATTTTCCCCAAGTGGGTGTGCAGCCCTGGGGGGGGTCCAGGGTGGACGGGGGGATCCCCGCAAGGGGACCAGGCCTCAGCAGATGAAGCCCGACCACCCTCTTCTGGCGCAGGCACCAATCCTGATCCCAGGCCTTCTGCGAATCCGCCTGGTGCCAGGCCAAGCAGAGCTGCGGACGTCCTCCACGTGTCTCACCACCGGCGATGGGCTTTCTCCCTCTGTCCTGCTTCTTTTGGGGAGTTGGAGACGACTCAGTGGGCATGAGGGTCAATGGTGTTTTATTTCCATCTCCCCGTGGCCCACGCGGTGCTTGGCAACACCACTGCCTATTTTTTCTTTTGCTTTAGGAAAATGTCTTTCACCTTATCACCCACATGCCCTGATACAAACTTCACCTCTCCCAGCAGGGACGAGTGGAAAAGCTCTTGATGGAAAATATGAGAAGCTCTTTGGCCGTGCTGTGTAGGGAGCGGAGTTCAAAGAGGGTGTCACTCATCCAGAGGGTGACACGCAGCGGCTGTGCAGAAGGGCAGATCAAAGCCAGAAAACAGCCTACCCCCTCGGCCTTTTGGTTACCAAAACTCTGAGTGCAGCATTATCACGTTATTCTTGAAGCCACATATGTTTTTCTTTAGTTACGCACACCTGTGGCTTTCAACATTTTCTTGATGGAAAGGAGGACACTTGAAATGAATGGAAGCAACAGTCTTGCTTTCCTTCACCCATTTTTGTAAGACTTCTTAGGAGCAATACATGTAAGTCAAGAGACCTGAAAACCACGTTAGTGCCAAATCTTGTTTGGTTTTTATGCTGCTTTGTGGCACCTTCATATCCATATCTGGACAACCTAGTAAAGCATAGAAATAAAATCACATTAATAACCCCGGGGAAGTCAAAAGTACTATTCAATATTTAAAATTAAGCAGGAATTTAAATGCTTTGCTGAATCATGTTCTTATTTGTACTAGAGCATAGACCTCCTGAGTCACCAAGCCTGTCTGACAGGCAACAGGGCTCAAGCACCCTCCTAGGATGAGCTTGGCTCCTGCTCTTGAAAGGCTAGAGAAGCCCCAGGACAGATTTCCAGAAGGGATGTTTCTGCTCCCGTTACTTCCCACCACCCAAAATGAGAGGCACTGATCATTTGGCATGCTAGAAACGGGAAGGTCCCCTTCATACCTACTCATCTTTTGCAAGTGATTCCTTTTGCTGCCTGTTTCATGCTTCCCTGGGACGCAGGGCTGTGCTCCCAGGGCAGCTCTTTGTTCTGGATGCCAGGTAGATGCTGGAGACCTCCCAGGATCCCCATCTATACCCCCCCACACACACGTCCCCTCCAATTTCTGAGACACCAAACAACAGGATTCAAATACGCCATTTGAAGCGGTATCTCTAAACAGGCCATTTGTAACTTAATAATGAAATAATGTAGTTTAGCATTAATTGTAGAGGTGGAGCTGGTGAGCCCTTAAAAAAACTGTTATTCTGCCAAGTGTTCAACAGATGTTTAGGAAAAAATCTCAAACAGTCAAGGTCATTTGTGTGTGGGAATATACAAGGAATTTCCTTCTCCTGCAATGAATCAAAACCATCAAGTTTCAGGATGACATTTTCAATGCAAGTGGCCTGAGTAGAGACACCTACATTCAGCCTTAGATATCTAAGTGCCTGAATATCTTTCACCCATTTTCTTTCATCCAGGGAGTCCAGTCTGAAGCAATCGATTAGGTCCCCAATATCTTCTTTACTCCCAGTTGCCACTATAACATAAAATAATAATGACATACACTTAGTCTTGCCCTTTCACTGGAGCCCTTAACATTCCCATTTGCACAGCAGAGATAACAAAGGGCAGAGTTAAGGTTAATTATATGACTGCTTTCCTGACCTGTGACACAGGGCTCCCTGTGCACATTTTTGTCCTTTATCAGCCCTTTCTGAAACAGAAACAGAGGAAGTATGGAAGGTAGCAAGGAGAATGAGGAGTGATTTATTCATAAATACAACTGCAAGGAGCTTCCAAACTGCAGCTTCCACTCTTCAGTGTTTCAGGCATGTCCCACGGTGGCTACTGTAATATCAGAGGAATGCTTACTCCTGCTACTGCTGCTAATCTGGGAGCAGTCACGTGGCTCTTCTATAATCTCTCTCTCTCCAAAAATTTGACTCTTAACCTTCCCTCGCTACAGACATGATGTATATTGCCTTGACATGCTTCCAAGTAGCAAACATGCAAAACCCTGACCTATAACCAAAGCAAAGGGGGGGGGGGGGAAAAAAAGATATTTCTGAGAATAAACTTAAGTGAGCCTCCAGGAAAGGGAGAAGCGAAATCTGCCTGGGTCATTTCTGTGTGCCCTCACCTAGGAATTACTTTGGGAAAAATAGCAAAATGTTACTCTGGGGAGAAGGAAAAAAGAAAAGGTGTTCTGAGGTGCAAATCAAAAAAAAAAGGGAGCCGCCAGAAAAGATCATTATTTATTTATTTTCTCTCATTTATGTGTCAGATGAAGCTGAAAGCTGCCAGATAGCTTCTTTTCGACAGCTTGAAGTTACTGTTGGGAACAGATCCATGTATGGAAGCAAAAGCAGAAAAGCATAGATAAGCTGAGATCCAGCTATGCAAACCATCTTTAGAGACACTTAAAGGACAAGCACCCCAGCTCCCTTCTTTCTGGTAAATTTAGAGACACTATCATATGAGGGCTTTTTTCCATTCTGCTTTACCCACAACTGCTGAGACTCGGCTGGGGTAAGTGAAAAGCAATTCAAGCATTTCTTGGGAACACCTAGGTATTCAGTTAGACTGACATCCCGAGAAAAGCCGTAAATCTGGGGCTGTGGGCTGACTCCAATAGCTGGATAGCGGTTAAGCTTTCTGAGTAAGGAACATGACATATAACAGCTTTGCCGCTGGAGGGACAGAAACTTTTCAAGTGTCTGAAAGATGCAAGAGAAAAATGTTGGAAAACAAGCGTTTTATCACTCATGAACTGGACGTACAGCCTGACTGATGTTCAAGCTTCGGCGGACGGAGGGGCAGGGGGGATTGGTGGTGGTTTCCAGTGTCTGAGTCTTTTTGTGTTTCTATTTAGAAAAATTCATAAAAATAGTCAAGGGGGTTTTCTTCTCTGGTCTGTCCTACTTTCGTTTTGAGAAACATGTCTCGTTTGGGTTGAGCGGACTGGACATTAGGAAGAGCTTGTTGTAAACGACTGTTGTTTTTCTTGGCACTTGAAGGCAGTTTCTCAATGTTTCTCTGTAGATTTGAGGTTGATTACATCCTGTGCAAGGATTTTTGGTACAGTTTTAACTGCCATTATAGTGTTGTGAAAGTCGACCCCAGCGAAAACAGCTGTGTGCTATTGTGAATATTTCCAAAGCACCAAAGTAATAGCTCTCCTTCAAACCAGCACTGAAATGTGTTAGCACTGTGAACTGGGCACTGTCAAAAAAGCAGAGTATACCCTTGGCAGAAAGGCTTTCTCCACGGAAGTGTTTTGTTAAAAAGAACACAAAACAAGCTTTTTGTAGCCTTGGCTTAAAATCTTGTTGGTTTGCGGTGGTACAGTTAAATGTGAGATTTTTCTTTACATGCTACAGAATGGCATTTGGGTAACAGTTTATGTGCTTTCAGGTGTTATAATATGGTATTCATACTCCCACTGCAAAGTGCTAGGTAAAGCTTTCTCATTTTTCAGGTGGTTAATAGACTGGAAAAAACATTAGAGCAGGTGAAGTGAAATTATACAGAAAGAACTGAAAATAATATCAGGAATATGACTGAAATTGTAGGAGATTTCCAGAGATATG